>NC_142515.1:110907500-111260000 GCF_057876585.1 Rhinolophus sinicus | reverse complement strand
GGAAATGGAACTACCTTATAACCCAGCAATTCCACTCTTAAGTAGCCAGAGAAATCCAAAACGCTAATTTGAAAAAATATATACACCCCTATGTTTATTGCAGCACTATTCACAATAGCCAAGATGTGGAAACAACTGAAACGCCCATCGGTAGACGACTAGATTAAGAAACTGTGGTACATTTATACAATAGAGTATTACTCGGCCATAAAAAAGATTGAAATCTTACCATTTGCAACTATATGGATGGACCCAGAGAATATTATGCTAAGTGAAATAAGTCAGACGGAGAAAGACAAATGCCATATGATCTCACTTATATGTGGAATCTAAAGAACTGAATAAATGAGCAAACTAAACAGAAATAGTCTCAGAAACATAAAGGAAAAACTGAGGGTTGGTAGATGGGAGAGGGTTGGGGAAAAGGGAGAAGGTGAGGGGATTAAAAAGCACAATCGGTAACCACAACATTGCCACAGGGATACAAAAAATAGTTGGGGGAATATAATCAATAATGTTGTAAAGATTTTGTAGGGTGTCAGATGGGCACATGTCTTATTAGGGAGACCACCTCATGGACTGTGTAGATGCCTGACCACTGTAGTGCACACCTGAAGCTGAAGCTGAATAATACTTAATGTCAACTATAATTCGATACATATCTAGTCACAGGATGTGGAGTACAGCATAGGGAACAGAGTCAGTGGAACTGTAACAGCTATATACGATGTCAGAGGGGTGGTGGATTGGGGGAGGGGGGTTATCACTTTGTGAGGGGTGTAAGTGTATAACTATTACATTTTTTGTACACTTAAAACTAAAAAAAAAAGAAGAAAGAAAGAAAAATACAGGAATCTGTAGAATCTCTGAAATTGACCCAGAAAAACCAAGGCTATAGCCTTTAGTCTGTTTCGAGGAACATATAACTAGAGAGATCTACAGTCCTATTTTGGTCTCCACAATTTGCATCCCTGGGTCATGTTCCCAGCAGAGCTTGGGAGTCCCTAAAATCTGAGCAACTCTGGTCCCAACAATTTCACTTGTGTTGTTCCCAGCAAAGCCTAATGTGAAAATGAGTGTACATTCTCTGAGCTGCATTAACTCTACGAGAGTTGTTGAGGAAAACCAATTTGAGAATAAGACTTGCTCTTGGATAATCCAAATCCAAATAACTCAGGTAATAAAAGTTGACAGCAGACAGGCATAATTAGATGACTCTATCTGCAAGAATGGGGCACAAAAAGCATGCTGTCTGGAAACAATTCTGATTATAATCACATTTCAATGTCCTTAAAAACACCGTCGTCCGATGGGTCCAACATGGAAGGAACCAGCCTTCTGTTAACTGTCCTCAAAAGGAAATGATTGTACAAACAGGAAATCAGGTTTCAGAATGGGTTAGGGGCGGAGCCCGAGAGTCCCCAAGGCTGGACACCCGGGACCTTTTAATCTTTCCTGCACTTTTACCCCAGGTCCCTGAGGGGCTCTGGGCCCAAAGAGTCTTCATCTCTGAAGGGCCTTTTTCACTTACATCTGAAATATATGAACTGTTGGTTTTACAGGAGTAGAGTTAAAAGATGCATTTTTTTAATTCAATTTTACCAGAACAAAATATTGGCTATTTTTCCAGTGTACAGGCTAACATCCTTAAGCTGGCAAGCACTGGGTGTAATATTATAAAACGAAGAATAAAATCTCTTTCGAAAGTGGCATGGAGCTGAGCTATGGTGAGTGCCGATGTTGACTAAATAGATTTTCCTTCGGTAGTAGTTAGAGGGTGAGTACTTCGCTCCTCAGTCAGTCAGGGCAGTCTAAAACCAGTCAATATGGTTTCAGATGCTTTTCCAAACTATTAGCTTTAGAGCAGTGCTGCCAACGGGATATACAGATATTTATCAAGGGAAATTATTTTATAGACAATTCATCCAGAAAGAAAACCAGGCCATTTCAAGCTTAATAAAGACTCAAAGCAAATCTCTTGGAAAAAAAAATCCATTTAACAACCATAGTCATGATATCGTTTCTGTTTCCTTTGTCCCTGGGAGACACCTTAACCTTTTCTATGATGTCAGAAACAAAGGATTATGACTTTAAATGGTGAATAACCAGCTGGGGGAAATGAAGTTGTTTAAAGACGACTACACATCTTGAAGTTGCAGACAAAGACAGACAGAAAAAATGGCAGCACAGGTCACGGATCTGGACGGTGACTACCACGTCCTTCTAGAGCCTCCCTGGGGCCACGCCGGACTTTTCTTAACATTCTGCCTTGCCTGGCTCTCAGTGTGTGCAGCATTTTCTTGGGGGGTCTGCTTGGCTGTATTTAGACATTTTTTGTTTAGATGCAGTGAAGATTCTGCTATCATCTCTGGGGTATGCAGCTCACCCCCTTCTCTAATCTGGGGACAGGAACAGCTGCAGCGGACTCCGCAGAGCCCTCTCAGCTCCTACGTGGCAGAGGCGCGATCTGGAATCAAGGGTATCTGTCTCTTAGTCAGTGTTTTAAGCCACGCCCCCGAGGTAGGGCTACCTCGGAGGGTGAAAAGCAACACAGAAAAGATCAAGTTCTTACACTGGACATCAGCGCAGGGCACACGGCGAGTACAGCAGGCCCTCAAGAAACGCGAAGTGGGGGAAGCTATACCATTCCTCTACTGGACCTCCCGTGCCAGATGAGACTGAAATCTTCCTGCCTACTGACTTCACACATGGCCCGTCACCCTGTGACCTCATATCTGTTCCTTACCAGGTGCCTACCACGTGCCAAGTGGCACGACGTGAGGCACCAGGATCTTCCCACAAACCCCACACATTCTGCCCTATGTGGAGACCCATCTCAGTAATTCAGTCTGAAGCAGCCAAGTACCCAAGGCATAAGCTTAAGAAACAAAATAAATAAAGGTGCAGAGGAGAGCTTACACTTCTTTTCTCGGACTTATATTTTCTACTTGGAAAATGGACATCATTTCTGTTTTTCTTTGGCATTGACTGATTTTCACTAAATTTAGTGGACAGCACTTTCCGTTTATTTATAAGGCAGCCTGGCATCTTAAAAACCAAGAAGGGTGGTCAGAAGTTTTAAATGAACTGACGTTCTGTGGCTCTGCTTCACAAAGCATTGGTGGGACTCGTAAGGCAGTAATTAATGTTAACAAAAGTAAAAACTGCACTTTCTCCATTAAGGAATCCAAGACAGCAAAGTAGTGTGGGAATGAAGACCCGGGCCCGGAAGTCAGCCTGGTGTGACCCTGGCTGCCCCTCAGGCTTCGGGAGGTCCCTTACTTAACGCCCTGTACTCAACCGCAGAGGTTGTCCCCTCACTTGTAAAACAGGTAGAACATGCGCATGTGCCTCAGAAGGTGGTTGGGGACAGATTACACTGCAGAGCAGGCTGTGAGTGGGCGGCCTCTTTCTGTGCTGCTTAGGCAGCAGAGAACTACCACTTGTTTGCATTCACTGAGTCAGGTGAGGCCGAGTTTAGGAAGCGATGCCCCCAGAGACATCACTCTGGGATCGTTTGCTAAGAAAAATGCACATGCACATAATCTCGATCATTCTAATAATTCCTCTTGGATGCACTGACTCAGAGAAGGACTTGGAACGCCACTAGAATCTCTCATGTTTCTAATACCTGGATCTCAGCTTCCACGTTGCTATTCTTTAATCCTTACAAATGAAGTGAGACGTCAAGGCAATCTGACATAATAGAGAGAAGCAAGGTTGGCTAACTAGGTTGAAGTTTCAGGTGGGGCAAGACACTTTTTGAGCGGCGGGAGGAAGAAAACAGTAATACAGGTTTCTGTTGGGAGGGGATTAGCAGGAGGGTTTAAGAGAGAAACTCAGAATGTAGATTGGATTGAATGTCCAAATGAAACCAGTTTGGAAGATGAGTCAGAGAGACCACCTGACTGGCATCTGGTTGGGGTATGGGGTGTCGCTGAAGTGGCAATCCAGGTCTTTTCACCCAGCGTTCAGTGACACAGGCATCATTCCACAATTTGCTCAGTGTCAAAAGGGTGGTTTATGTGTGTGACCTTTGGAAACAGGGATGCTTTTATCAGGAACACTACTTCTCCCGGACTTTCCTGAGTACTGGTCATAGAAATGCCATGCACGCGCTCATCCATCCTTCGGTCACTGAACAAATATTCACTGAGTGCCTACTATGTGCCCGACATCATGGTGAATGCTAAGATATAACACTAGCGCTCTCTGTAAATAACCAGCATAACTTAACAGTAAGTAATTCAGTGCTTACCACACAATAAAACAAGACAAACTAAAGACTCGAGTTAAATTCTGAAGTTACCACTTGTGGGTCAGGCATGTGTGTGGGGTGGGTATGTGCTGATGCTTAATTTAATAAGCAATGAAAGGCACAGAGCATGGAGCTGACGCTCTGCGAAGCACACCTCCACCACTGCTATTTATTTAATGAATACTCCTGGGCACGCTTTAAATTGAAAGATGGTTCATTAGACTTGTGCATCTGCCCTTCTCAGCAATCTGTTGTGTTTCTGATGAAGGCAGGAAAAAATACGAACATATTTTCGGGTATGTTATGAGTAACTCAGCTTCCAATGATGACACAGTCATAAAGAGCTCAGGACGCCTAATTTCAGGAAAACAATTTGTCTGAATCATTCTCTTTCCATTCCTAGCGAGTTCTCTTCTCACTCATCTTGGATATTTCAAGCACTAGCCCTCAAAACAACAAAAACAAACCAATCACCTAATTCATTATCTTCAGGCTACAAAAATAGGCATATTTATAAGGTATCAAAACATGAGTCCCTTCAAAAATGGCTCAAAAATTACCTTCTTCTTGATGTTTCCCCCTTGGCCTAATCACGGCAATCACGACCTCCTCTGGGCCCCCCTCCTGCATTTTACATTCATCTACTGCAATCTGCCCCAGGGCTGGTCAGCTGTGGTGTCTGTTGTGTGTGTATATAAATTAGCTCTTTGAAAGCAAAGAAAACATCTCTTTTTAAAACAAAAAAACAAAACTTTGTCTCTGTCTCAGTACATACTACATAGGAGATGCTAATAAAAGTATTGAACTGAATAGACCGAAGGTAGGTTTCCTAAGGGGGAAACATAAACTCACTCATTTGCCACTCCTCAGCAAACATTTATTCAAGGCCTCTCGGTTCTGGCACTGTCAGGACAGGTGAGTGGAGCCTGGGACACAAACACAAACGTGCAAATGTCCCTGCCCTCAGAGAACTTACGTGCAGCAGGTAAGAGAGGCAGATGCTCCGCCCACCACATGCTTGTCATCAGAGGCTGAGTGTGACAGTCCTACAGGGATGCTCTCTGAAGGGAATATCTACTTTCAGACAGTGCCTCGAAGAGAAAAAGCCATATTCTTGAGAGGAGATTCAGAAAGTTCCTTTCACGTATCTTAAGAAAGCTGATACACAAAAGAACTTAATATTCTATTTGGTGCATACTTCTCGGAAATCACAGTCTTGGGCAAAGAAATAGCCAAGAAACCCGGGTTCATCATCCACCACCTGCAACAGTGGCCTTTGTCCAGCTGGAAGAATGCCAAGTGGAGAGAGGCAGCTGACGCCTTTTGGCTGGGTGGCCTTGGTCCCTGTCCTCCTCTGCCCCGGAGAATCCGGCGGCTATGTCACAAAACGCAGGACTGGAATTTAGCACTTAGTATTTATTCTGGAATTTATGTCAAGTGGGCTGGAAATTCAAGTGATCAAGATGGCAGGGAAGATGTGTAAGACCTAAGCTTGGTTTCGTTATATCAACGTAGGAAAAACACTGGTTCAAAGGTGTTCTGTGCGAGACGCTGACTGACTGACAAATACAGCCCCAGTTCTGGCTGTCAGCACGGCCGCGGTGCTCACTGTGCTGAGGAACGGGAAGAGGATGAAACGGTCCTTGCCTTCAAGGAGCTGAACAAGATACACTGATGAGTAATTAAAATACAGAGATGTAAGTGTCACAGAGGTAGGAATAAGCTATGCCGGCAGCCCATAGGAGACAGTGAACAACTCTGCCTAAAGTATGAGGAAATAACCGATCGTGCCTACTCATTCTTGGTAGGAAAGGGGGACTTTTCACATGTGACTCTCTGCATCCTTCTCAAATTAGCTGATTTATAGACGATAAAGAGAAAAATCATTCGTTCAACAAGCATTCGATTGCCTACCTTGTACCAGAGAAGGCTGGGTTGCTGTCATTGGCCTGTATAAATTTACATATAAACTTATATATCCTAATACCCTCATGTAGTCATTGTTGGTCAATTAAAATGCAAAACTCCAGTTTCTATAGATTCTGCTGCTACAAAAAATCAGTGTGGCGATACCTAGTCCCTGAAGGATGGAGCAGCAAAACATTCTACTTCCTCGCCAACAGACAAGGAGCAGACAACTGTGACAAAACGCTCCACTCGCTGACGCCGGATCACTGTAATGTTACCATGACAAAGAGAGCTGCAAAGCCCCCAGCAGCTCTGAGAAGGATGGAAAAATCCCTGTGCAGATCTCATGGTGTCAGATTCTCTAATGCTCCCTTCAGATGCATCCTCAAGCCTAACAGGGCTGACACTTTGGGTCACTGTGCAGTATTTTGTGTGGAATAAATATTTTCTTCCACAATTAGTAAAACAATTGGCTGGCTTTTGAGAACCTAACTTCCTGCCAGACCCTGTCATGGTTCAATACTGCTAGAAACCCTATACATGGATTTTCTTTTGTCCTGCAGACACGTGGGAAAACGCTCATCCATAACATTTAGACCGTCTTCAAGAAGCCTCCACAAAGGCTGTGAGCAGCCATTCATTTCTACACAGAAGAAATGAGATTCTGCTTCTGGTTTTATGAGGACCATTTACCAATAAGGGTGGTGAGCGAAGTTTATCACAACTTGTTCTTTTCAGAAGCACCTATCGTACAACTGAGGCAATCTGCCCCCTCCACGCAGAGCCCACTGTACAGCGGTACCTCAGCTGCTGAACTGGGTTTCCTGAGCCTCCAATCAATGCCTACCAGTAAGGTGAGGCTGTGTTCCGGCAGCATCCCATACTGCTGAATGAGCTTGTCCCGGGTCACGCTGGGGAGCTCAGGGAGCCGCTCCCGGATCTGGTCAATATTGATCACTTGCTGTGGGTCTGCGCCGGCTGGCAGGGATGCTGAATCGTAGAGCAGCAGGGGAGGCAGGTTGGGTTCAGGAATAAACCTAGGCAGAAAGGAGACAGGGCCTGATTCTGAAGTATTTGGTTTACTAAGAAAGAAAGCTTATCATCGATATAAAAGCTTCTGTGTTTAGAAGCCATGTTACTTGCAATCATTTTCTAATGTCTTACAATATCAACTCCCTCTGTTTCCTAGGAACTAGTGTTTGCTCAAGTGTAAACCACAGCTCTAAACACAAACCTGCCGCTCTCCAAGCTTACGAAGCAGCGACGAGTGAAAAAGGCACAACACAGGGCTCATGCCACACGGTGATGTATAACTGTGGATAAAGGTTTTATTCATAAAGATACAGGCTGGAAAAAATAGGGCCAAACGAGAACCATTTACTTATTAGGGAGGAAGATGACTTCCCCCCATTTTTTTATTTCCACTATTTTTAGCAATATTTGTGTAATAAATGAAAAGTCAAAAAATAAGAAAAACATTCTTTCTTGAGAAGTGGAAGAAAGGAATGGATTTTGCCTAAGTAAAATGTAGAAGCTAGTGGGGGAGGGAGGGGTTGGGATGAACAGGTGGGGCACAGGGACATTCAGGGCAGGGAAACTATTCTATGACACTGTAATGGTGGATACGTGTCCTTATACGTTTGTCAAAGCCCATAGAATGTACAACATAAAAAGTGAACCCTAATGTAAACTCTGAACTTTAGTTAATAATACATCAATTCCAGTTAATCAATTATAACAAACGTACCACACTATACACTAATGCAAGAGGTTATGAAGGGGAACAGACAAGGGGAGTATAGGGTATGTACCAAGGAACATACGGGAACTCTGTAATTCCCACTCGATTCGGCTGTAAACCTCAAGCTGCTCTAAAAAATACAACTAATTTTCTTTTAATGTGGACGCTGTAGCACTGCATACAACCTTGTGAAACAAAGATGCCCTTTCCTCTGTTTTATTCTAGCATCTATTGTTTTCTCTCTTTCTACTTGTCAAAGGGCTTATGTAGAAGCAGGATAACGCAGAACAAATGGTGGCACCGAGGTAATAGATTAGAAGTGTAAGCAACATGTCACCTTGACACCCAGTCTGTGCTATGAATCAGTCTGACTTCCGAAGGTGAGCAGAACCAAAGGGAGGCTCCCTGAATTCGTCTCCTAATCCAAGGGATTGAGCTGAAGCCACTTACCGCGCTTGGTAAGAAAGCAGCAGAAACAGAGTAGGGGGCCACCCTGGAGGACAAAGAAGTTCTTGGGAAGGACAGATTGGACCTAGAAGGTCAAAGTGATTAAAACAACCTCAACTTAGACACCATGAGAGGAGTCACTGAGGTGGAGTTCATTCTAAGGGTTTATGAGCTGCTTCTTTCCCACCTGGCGATGCTACACTTACACTTTCCTGCACTGTGCAAAGGAAAGGTGGGCTAATCTCAACAACTTTGACGCATACAACTTCCTTCTTTGGGATCTGCTACACTCAGTGGGGGGAAAAATGAAAGGTTCAATGTATCTTAAGCCTGTCCTTATTTGCTTTACTTCTGGATCTCGTATTAAGTCCAACTTGTTTAACTTATCAGTTAGATAGCATTACCTGAGGTTTGACAAGAAATGCCATAAATATATATCTTTTTTCATTTCTTCTCAAGGAACTTCAGTGTGTTACCAAATATAAGAGTAAGCACATGCTAGGGCCCACCCCCATATGCCATCCTCTAGTTCAACTGTAACAACTCACACAGAGGTCAGTGAGCAAGTGTCTTCCAACAGTTGAATCCATCCAAGAGGGCACCTCAAGGCTACCAAATCAAGAATATATTCTTTCTCTCAGTACACACTAAAATAGGAAGCCTAGATTTTCATCGTGCATCAATAATAACAAAAAGTGGTTCCTAAAAACTATCCAGGATCATTAGCTGTATCTGTAATTAGATTTGAAATATGCCCCTAACCCGAAATACATAATGTTATTTTGATAAGAGAAGTAATCACCTGTAGTCTTGTTTTCCTTCTTTGTCTCTCATTGGCACAGTGCACCTATGACAGTTAAATGAAAAAACATTAAACACTGCATGCGACACTGGCTAGCACACACGCAGAGAGGAGATTCCCTACCAATAAGAGACACGGGCAAATTCAAGCTTTCCATTCTTCCTTGGGAGACACTTTATGACTACATTAAAAAAACATTAAAAAAAAGAGAAATATTCAGAATGGTAACTTAAAAAAAAAAAAAGAAATTGCTTTAATGTTTCCAGCTTTTAACCAGCTTTAACCCTAGGCTTTTGAGCTTTGTTCAATCTTCTGCTAATAGCATAAAATCCTTAAAATTCTGAGTTAAGAAATTTGAGTCAGAGGTATCTAAACAAAAAAAGGTAAGGTACCTCTTTGACCAGCTGTAAACTTTCTCCTACCTCTAGCTTAAATTGGTAGAGCTTCAGTCTGATGGAATTTAACGAAGTAAAAATACTTGCCACAAAGCAGGTAACCTGGAAACGAGGGAAGGGCCAGGACCTAAAACTAAAGCACTAGGTATATGTCTGGTTAAGTTGAAACCTATTACCAGCCCTACAGGGTGTATTATATCCTTGTAGGGTACAGTGTTTTCCTAATTTTACTAGTGAGAAAACTGAAGTACAGAGAAGCTAAGTACCTTCTTTGAGGTCACATGGCTGGTCTGTGGAGAGCCGAGACTAGAGCCCCACCCAGCTGGACACAAGACACTTGTCAATGCAAACTCACCCCAGCTTGTAATCGAACGAGCGAGTTTCATTCAGAATTTCACCTCCATTCTCAAGTTCATTGATTTGCCTCTGAATTTCATAGTCTAAGAAAAACAAAGTAATTTAGTATCATATGTTTTATTCCTTTCATCTAGTCAAGCAATAGAAATCTTTTTCAATCTTTAAGTAAAAAAAAATAATCAAGAGAGTTGTTTATAATAGTTCTTCCCTATACAGTGCTCCCTGCTTATCCACGGTTTCACTTTCTGTGGTTTCACTTATCTGCATTCAACCATGGTCTGAAAATATTCAATTTCCCCAACCGTAGACATTGACACTGTCTGCTCCTGACATTCAACCACTGACATTATCAAGGCTTGATGATCCGGCATCACCCAAAGCGGATGATCCCCCTTCTGACAGTATCGACAGAGGGTCATAGCAGCCGATGCCACATCACAATGCTTCCTTCATTCACTTCACTTCATTTCAACACCTAGGCGTTTTATTATCTCACATCATCCCAAGAAGAAGAAGGGGGAGTACAGTACAGTAAGATTTCTGAGAGAGAGAGACACCACAACTACATAACTTTTATTACAGTATATTGTTATAATTATTCTATTGTATTATTAGTTATTGCTGTTAATCTCTTACTAGGCCTAATTTATAAATTAAACTTTATCGTAAGTATGCATATTTAGGAAAAAACAGTATCTATAGGGTTCGGTACTATCTATAGTTTCAGGCATCCATAGGAGGTCATGGAACACATCCCCCACTGGATAAAGGGGGCTATTGTATACTGCATTTTCTTCTTGCTGCCATCATAGAATAATGGTGCTGGAAAGTGTCTGTTAGGAAGCTCCGTGCCCTCCCTTGTTGAGAGAACCTGGGTTCAGAGAGACTAAGTGACCCAGTACAGATTACACAGCTCGGCAGAAGGGCTGCGACCACTGCCCAGGCTGAGTGACACCAGATCTAGGACTGCTGCCTGCCAAGAGGGCTTATCCTGGGATCCATGGATGGGTTCCAAGGGGTATCATTTTGGTACCCCTAAATGTGGGTGTGTATACATGTACATTTTTTGGAGAAAGGTCCAGAATTTTGATTGCATTTTCAAAGGGATCTATGACCCCATATGATTAAGACCCACTGCTTTATGCAGTGCTCCTTCATCATCAAACAAGGCAGGCTGTGGTAATCAAAACGATTGCTAAGCTTCTTTATGGAAACAGCTTTGGCCTCCCCCTTAACTCCCCACCACGCCATGAACCTCCTGCCCTCGCCCAAATCCTGACCCCTTTATCTCAGTTGCTAAGAGGCAGCAACACCAAACGTGTCAGTGCTTGCTTATCATCTCTCCCACTCCAGTGCTCTCTGACTGATATGAGATGACGGCTAAAAGATCCAATGTCTTCACTGAGGCTGGTCGATCATTTCAGGTTTAGCATAATAGCAAGCTTTTAAACAAGACTAGAAAATCTTTTCTGTACTGTTTCTAGTACTTTTCCTGAGAAGACCTAAGACTCTACTGAAGTGTGGCTATAACAATACAGTCAGCTATCGTGTTCTCTGTGCACTTTAAACTCCAGCCCCCTCTCTACCTTCTCTCTACCTTGCAAGATACCTTTGGTTCTAAAAACATATTTTTATTCTTCTGAAATGTCTCCCCTCAGATTCGCAGTCTTCACCCTTCTATGGGACCGCCCCAGACGTTTATCTTGCTCAACTGTTCTATTTTAATTATCACTATACATTTGTCAACACTGGGATACCCACAGCCTGTCCTGCAATAAGATCAACGTGACTACATAGGCACATGCAGTCTATTAGAAAAAATACTACAAAGCAGAAAAACACATTGATCGATTAAATTATGGCCAATCTAGAATGAACAAATACAATTTTGTAAACTCAGGCTCAGACCCTGTTTCCGGTGAGCTGCCAGCTTCCGCAGCCACGTGAGTGAGCTGAGGCAGGACCAGCAGAAACCCACCTGATCCATACAGAACTGTGAAAACGGAAATGGTTACTACACAAGTCACTAAGGCTTGGGGTGGCTTGTTACACAGCAGTAGATAACTGACACAAAGAGGAGCATTAGGACTGAGAGCTGACACTTACCTATTGCTTTGGCCAAGAACCTGGCACTGTTGAGATTCTTCACTTCAGTTCGAACTCCCAAAGGCTCTCCAGGGTGATGCACAGATATATTGGCGTCCA
The DNA here is from genome assembly GCF_057876585.1 of Rhinolophus sinicus. Classification (NCBI taxonomy): domain Eukaryota; kingdom Metazoa; phylum Chordata; class Mammalia; order Chiroptera; family Rhinolophidae; genus Rhinolophus; species Rhinolophus sinicus. The sequence continues at coordinate 111,247,887 of NC_142515.1, read as the reverse complement.
CTCTCAACTGACCGTCTGGAAGGAGAAAAAAGACAATTCTTTAGAAATTCTCTGAGTCAACATGGTGTTTTTAAGGAGAGAGTGTGTTCCGGCAAGCAATATCTAAGTCTACTTACTGTTTGGTTACAGCAACCTAACTTTACAGAAGGTTCAGTTGGTCCTGAAATATATGGTTAGTACTTGTGTCCACTTAAGAGGATTCTAGTCCTGAGGCATCTGAGATAGAGGGAGGGTAGGGTGGACCGGTGTGTGTGTGTTTGCGTGCACTTGTGCACACACAGAAGAGAGGAGAAATTCTGGATGTACCAGCTGGAGAAATCTCATTTTCTTTGTGTCAAATAAGAAAACAACACTGTTAAAATGGAGACTGACTCTGCAGTTTTATTCTTAAGTTTTTTCATAGTGTTGGAGCTGGGTTGGTAGGAAGGCCTCAGAAATGACTACCTGAAAACCCTACACTGTTCTCCAAAGGAATGTGGATTTCCAACAGTGATTCCAGAAGATTTATGAAAGAGCCCTTGAGAAATTACAGCTCAAGGGCAAGAGCCAGAAACCTGGGCATTCCCCTTCTCCTTCTGCAGGCACTGTAGTAATCTCTTCCTTCCTTAGACATGACTCGGAACCCTTCCTGATGGCTGTAAGGATTTGCTGCAGCGGACAGAGCTGTGATGAAGGGGAGACTGTGGTGGGACTCAGGGAGCCGTCCCCATCCCGGGAGGACCTCCTCTGACCCAGACGTCCCTTCAGATTAAGAGCAATAACCCCTAAAGAGGCAGGTGGCTTGTGGACAGGACTAAGAGGCTCTTAGAGGAGGAGAGAGAAGCAAAATCCCAAAGCAGATAGGGAGATGAAGAAATACTCACACTCTACAGCCTACCAAGTAAAGCTCAAATTCTCTCTTCTCCAATTTCATTTATAATACTTAAAATAGGACAGAATGAGAAGACAAAATGCTGAATTTTATTTTCCTAGGCAGGTTTTTAAATTAAAAAAAAAAAAAATCTGCCAAACCTAATGTTCTGATAGGCTGAATAAAGAAATTCATTTTCCCAGATTCCACGGCAAAAGCATATTAAAATAATACAATGGTATAAATCCAATGCCAAGAAAGGAGACCCCTGGAACTGGACTGTCATCCCCCAGTGCTGAGCTGAGGGGCTCCATCCCCAAGCTCAAGACCAATGGCCAGACGCCACTTGCCCTGCCCTCCACACATTCCCTGTGGAAAAGGGAAGCACTCACCCATTCGGCGGCAACTGCAGCTCCACCTACGCTGACAGGCAGAGAAAAGGTGCCTTTCAGCTCGGAAATTACTCTACGTCTCTAGCCCGGACATCTCAATACTTTTACAAAATCCCGTAGTCCCTTTGGGACAACTTGTGCTCACAGGAATTGCAAGGAGTCCCAACTATTCCCGACATCATCAGACTCTCGGTCCAGGAACCCTGACATCATCTTCCGCTTCTGTGTTCTTTGCCCTTTATCTAAACTAACAACTAGATCCTATTAGTTCTTCCCTCCAAATGTACCTCACATCTTGTCACTTTCTCTCCATTGCTACTGCTGCCACCCTTGCCCGAGAACTTAGAACTTCAGGCCCAGGTTACAGAATCACATCGTGACTTTTAACCCAGCAACGCCTTCTTCTCCAGTCACCCATGAGGTGGCTCTGACTTACATCCTGCCCCAGAGTGGCTGTCACCACTACCATCGCTCACTCAAGTGGGTAGCCAGCTCCTACTGGCTCATCTCATCTCCTCTGCGTGATATCCAAGAGCCCTCTTCCGGTGTTGCTAGACACGACGCGCATTTTTCCACGAAGCCTTCCACGAGGGGGCTCTCCTCCAATCAGGGAGCTTTCTCCACACAAGTCCCTGTGTACTCCGCTGGCTCCTGCACATTCTCTTTATCAGTGTCACTGTCCCTTCTTCAGCCTCTGCTCATCTATCAAGGTCCCGCTTAAGTGTTACTACCTTCTCCTAAAAACCCTCATCGATGAGCTAGCCTCCCTGGTGGCTCCTCTGAACTATGAGAATATACACAATCAATACCACAGAATTTAGCACTTGTCTCTGGTTTACTCTGAATTAATCTGATCTTTAAGCCCAGCATGGAAGGCCCTTGAGGACTGGACCCAGATCTTCAATCTTCTCAAGGACATCACTCTTTCGGTCATCTCCTCTCTCCCATGTCAGTCATTAACCTCTCTTTTGCAGCATTACTTCTGATATATATATATATATATATATATATATATATATATATATGCAATAGTATTTCTCATTCAAAAAATACCATACCAAAAACCTACTACCCTGAACCCAATTCTCTCTCCATCAGTCAGTCATGCAGCAATCATTTCTCTGCTTTCCTTTTCAGCAAATCCTCTCAAACAAGTTTTGTTTGGTGCATATAGTGTCTCTATGATCTCACCTCCCATTTACTCCTAAACCCACTTCAGCTTGGATTCTGTCCCCACCGCTCAGAAAATACCTTGACAAAGTCACCAACAACCGCCAACTCCAATGGACACAGGACACGTTGTGTCTTCACCTGATGGGATTTCTCAGCAGCATGTGACACACCATGTGACATAACCTTCCTTTTGAAATACCTTCCTCTCTCAGGTGCTGTGAGCTTACACTCTCTTGGTTTCCCCACTACCTCCCTGGACACTCCACTTCCGTTTCATTTGCTGGTACTTTCCTTCCCATCCAAACTCAGGACTGCCTTCTTTATTTATACTCTCTATAGGGTACGTATGTGGTTTAAATACCATCTGTGTGCTGATAACTTCTAAATTTCTCTCTTCAGCCCAGACCTGGCTCCACAGTGACTTCCAATGTCTACGTGACATCTCCACTTGAGGTCTCACAGGCATTTCAACTTCTGCAAGTAAATCCTGACTTCACCCTCCACAAAGTCCTCCTCCTCCTCCTCACAACTGCAGTAAATAGCAACCACCACCCAGCTCTGCAGGCTTCGTTGACGTCACCCTTGCTGTCTTCCTGCCGCCAGCCTTCCACACCAGCCTGTTAACAAATCCTGTTATTTCTAAACACCATCCTGAATCCACCAGTCTTGATATCGCCACCTTCACTGACACCAGGCCTATGCACAACCGTGTCATCTTCCCTCTGAAGGGTCGCAAAAGCTTCTTAACTAGTCACCTTGCTTCATCTCTTACCCTTCGGAATCCACATTCCACCAAGCAGCCAGGGTGGTTTTCTAAAACATTACACAGACTATGTCATCCCCTTGCTTAAAAGCCTTCTGCCGGTTTCCCACTGCACTTGGAAGGAAACCCAAGCTGTTCACCACGATCGGTAAGCCACCCCTCGCCTACCTACTCGGTCTTACCCGACGCCACATCACCCTGCCCCTGAAGCTTTCCCCGCGGTGGCCTTCGGTTACCTGTGTTAAACTCCAGGTATATCGTAAGCTTTCTCTCATCTCAGGGACATTGCCTTAGCTGGACTTTGCCAGAATGCTCGTCCCTTAGCTCCGTGCTGACTGGGCCTGGGTTATTCTTCAGGTCTCAAATAAATAAATGCTGCCTCTTCTGAGAGGCCTTCACCTTCCAATGTTATTCTTTATCATAGCACCCTATTTCCTTAATGCACTTATCATTATAATTGTTTTATTTGTTAATGTATTTTCCTCTCTCATGAACATAAGCTCTAGGTAGTAGAAACCATGTGTTTTTGTTGTACTTTTTTTGTTTTTTGTTTTCTCATTGTTATATTCAGAACGGAGAGCTGGGTTTGGCACATTGGTAATTGTTCAATAAGTCAACACCTTGTAGAATGAGCCAAAAGTCTGGTATTTTCCTGAGCAGTGAGTAAGCAGACTGGTTACTGCCTCACAGTAGGTTCCTGATAAGACCTAAAGTTCTCTCTGAATAGGACTATCTACAGCTGGAATCATCTAAAAGGCCCATTCAGCTCAAAAGAAAACTTCCCAAGTATGCTAAGCGCTACTCGCTACTCGACCCAATCTCAATACTTGACAGGCAACTTTGTTGGAACTCAGGGAACCCTGACTCAGACCTCACTTGCTTTTAAAAAGGAAACATCTTTCACAATTTAGAAGTCCAATTTGGAAAAGGAATAAAAGCATGAATTTCAGTCTCTCCCAGAGAAAACCACACTACATAAATGTCTGAGAGGAATCATTTAGTATCCTGCAGTGTTAAAAGAGAGGTCCCTAGCCTGGATTGAAATACAGTATCAAACAGTAACAAAAGACATTCTACTCGGTGAAGACAAAATACCTTTTAAACAAATTAAGCTAAATTGCCTCAAATGCACAAAAGCCTTACCAAGTCAGGTTGGCCTCACCGCATTCTGCAACACTGAGGGAAAGCCTTCATTCACACATCATGGGAATGTTATCAAGCTCAATTCCTACCCTCTAGAAGCAGAGATTTGTAACAGCAAAGCTAAGAAACTATACCACTGTGCACAGTGATATGGTGTGGTAAGATATTTTTTTCTTAAACACATTCACACATCAGAAATATAACATCAGGACAGAAAACTGCTTCGGTAAACAGCAGGCGCCTGAGGATTTAGTGAGAAGGTCTGTTAAGCTATCTCATCCTGATCACTGCCTCCTCTCCAGAACTTAAATAACAAGAAGTGACAGAGACAAAAAAAAAAAAAAAAAAGGACCACATTTTTTATCGAATGTATTTCACAAAGCATCTTCATCCAAAACGAATGGTGATTCTGTAAAAGTACTACTACTTATCATTAAAATACCTAAGATTTACTGAGCAGGGGCTGTTTGTCAGGACCTGTGGTAAATTTTACATACATTATCACATTCGTTCCCTACAATACAGCTTTCATGACAAAGCCACTTGTGCATTCTTTAGGTATTTCAAACTTAACATATTTAAAATGGAATTTCAGATTTCCTCCCACAAAGCCTTTCCTCTCCCAATCTTCCCTGTCTTGGTAAACGGGATGCCATCCAGCTGCCCCAACTCTATTCGAAGACTTGGATGACTGACTTCCTTTCCTCTTTGGTTTCTTCTTCTCTCTTTCCATACACAATTATTTGGGGACCAGTAAGTGTGCAAAGCGAGGCTCAGAGAAATCAAACACCTTGCCCAGGTTCCTACAGCTACAAGTGGTGGGACAGGATTCCAACCCCCGAGTGGGACCACGGTTCCCTCCACACTCACGCTCTGCTATACTATCTCTCCAAGTTGTTTCTATGGCCGTTATGACACTAACGTGGCTGCCACTAGGAAGCAATGTGACACGGTGCCTAAAGAAAGGGCTCCTGGAGTCAGACACACCTGGGCTCAAAGCCCAGCGTAGTCGCTTATGAGCTTTGGGCAAATAACCCAACTTCCCTATGTCTCAGTCTGCTCACCTGAACAACAGGCAAGCATAATAATACCTGTCTCTGAAATGTCCTAAAGTTTAAATGAGATGAAAAATTAATTTAAAAAAATGCTTTGTGAACTGATGACACACGCTCAATGCTCAAAGTAGCAGTATTATTACCATGGCAATATTTAGTTTGTCTACATCAGTACACGTCCAAATCAACAGACTGCTTTGAGGATCTCCACAGTGGCAGATATCCACTGAGAAGAAAAAGAATTGGGAACCCAGGCGGAGCTGGTCTCTATGCTCATGAGCAAAACTATCAGCAACTCATTGAATGACAGCCCAGAGGAATTGAAGAGTCATGCAGGAGGCACGCTGGGGGTCCCCAGTCTCCCCTAGGGAGACCCTCAGTTCCCAGGTTACAGTCCTATGGCAATGGGACAGAAGCAGGCGCAAATGGGTCAGGGCTGATTAAATGCTAACGGCACAAAAAGCCTGACCCCTGCAGACACTGGGCAGCACCCCCCACCCCCGCCCCCACAGCCATTCTGCTGCTGTGCTAGGGGCCAAGCTGTTGGATTTGTATTTAAAAGCAACAAAAAGTGTCACAACAAGTGCAATTTAATGAACCCTCCCAGATGTCACTGAACTGATGAATCCTTGCTGTTATGGTTTATCTCTTGGCAAGGACCCAGATGGGGCTATTTCTCAGCTAACAGGTGGCCTGTTTATTATTCCATAGGTTTGGTAGAAATCACAGTTGATTTGAAGAAGAATGGAATAATAAAAACTTTTTTAAAGCAATAGAGAATCAACACTTCGTGCATAAATGGATAACCATCCAACCTGCCCATATTTATGTTCTGTGGGTGAAAAAAGCAGCATGAGCCATAAATCTAAAATGAAGAATTTTCTTACTCTGAAACAGCCTCATTTCTATAAAGCAAACTTGTAGGCAGCTACCTTTATGCCACTCAAACTCATGCGGCTATTTTTCCGGTCTTTAGCTTAAAGGAGACAGCAAATTGGCAAGTTCTGTTTTCAAACTCAACTTGTACCTGGGCTCCGATGTAACAATTTGTTGCTTGTAAGATGTCCTAGGTGACAAACGTAGCATTACAAATTCAGACGTCCCTCTGTAGCATGCAAATGTATGATGCGACATAAAAAGGTGGGCAAACACTATTACAAACTGGCAGGAAGATGAATCATGATCGCCAATGGCACTTATTGGTAACCACTGTGACCACTAGCGATGGTTAATTTTATGTGCCAACAGGACCGGGCCATGGGGTGCCCACATATTTGGTTAAACATTATTCTGAGTCTGTCTGTGAGGGTGCTTCCGGGTGAGATGAGCATTTGAATCCATAGACTGAGTAAAGCAGACTGCCTTTCCCACTGTGGATGGACCTCATTCCATCCATGGAGGCCTGAAGAGAACAAAAGGCAGGGTAGAGGGGAATCTGCTCTCTCTGCCTGGCTGCCTCCGAGCTGGGGTATTGTCTTTTCCTGCCTTTGGGTTTGGGCTCAGACTGGAACTCATACCATGGGCTCCTTGTTCTCAAGCCTTCACATCTGAACTGGAACTCTCCTATCAGCTCACCTGCAACAGCTCTCCTGCAGCTTCCCCACTGCAGACCTTGGAATTTCTCATCCTCATAGTCAATGAGCTAGTTCTTTACAGTAAATCTCAATATGTGTCTATATACATACATGTCTCTCTGTCTCTCTCTCTCTCTCTCAGTTCTGTTTCTCTGGAGGACCCTGACTAATACACCACTGTACTGAGCTACGGATTGACAAACGTATCTGCAGAATCGGATTCCTTCCTCCACATTGGCAGAGAATTGGCAGAGAATGCTCTGCAGGTGGCAGAAGTTTTTTCGAAAAGCCCCTGGGAACAGAAAACAAGGGAAAACCGTGGGAGAGACTAGATTTTGGGACTTCAGGGCCAGCAAAGCAGCATTAGGAGGGCGCCAAGGGAGAAAGCCAGGAAGGAACTGAGTTTGACCAACACTTGTCATCTTTATGTCCAATTTGCAAATACGCACTTAGAATGTATAGTTTGCTTGGTCCCAAGGGTACACGTGGTTTCTTTGTTTATTTTAATTTCCTACTATATTTCTACTGAGGATTTTACCTCAAAGTTAAAGCTTTGTGAAATCATAACCTCGGCTCATAGTTTATGTAACTGGGCTTACGGTGTACATGGATGGAAATTCTACAAAAAAAGGAAGAGAAGCAAAGGAAAAGGATCAGCCAACAAAGTGCCACCCACGTAGCACTGACAGACTAAGAATTATTCTGATAAACACAGTGTCTGCTTGCTGAGAAAGATGAAACTGCTCAAACACACTACTTTCCTCGCCCTCACAACACTGCTGCACGCAGCCGGGAGCGAGCCTCTAGCCCTGTGACTCCTAATCTCACACTGTTGGGCTCAGAGCCTCTGCACGGTTTTGTTAGTGTGTTTACTTTGGCTGGGGGCTCAGGAAAGGAACCAAGGAGAATTCTAAGAAAAAAATACAAAACAAAACAACCAGGAATGCAAGAAGCTGAAAAAGGGACGTAAACTATCTCCATGTAGCTGACGCAGAGGATAAACTTAAGTGCGACCAGATCTAGGAAGCAGAAAGGGAGAAGGTACAGGAAGGACACTGCTTGGGTGGCTTCTACCTGCCATGTTGGCCTGGCTGGTCCCCAGGGTTTGAAGTGTCAGCTGCAGCTCCCTGACGGCTGTTGCCGCCTCTTCTCCACAGGACATGTCCGGCTCCAAGACCACTTCCAGAAGGCCAACTCCTGCCAAACAAGAGGCAGAGTCAGCCTGACTGAAGCTGTCCAATGTGATGGGCAGATACGTCAGGCTGAAGTCTGAGGAAAAACCTGCATTACTGAAGGATTCTCAAAGTGGGTCTCAGCCTCTGAATGGTTTCTCTCTTTCCCCTCACTGTTTGATTTTCAACTCTGCTTAAGATATGACGCTGCTGGGTCCGTGACTAGGTGTCTGCGCTTGCCTCCTTTTAGGGGTGGGCTGTTAGCAAGCCCGACAGCCATCACAGGGTAAGCCGTACTCTCTAATGAGCTATGCAGTACCAATGCTGACATTTGGATCCCCATCTGTCAGGCTCTGGGGCCTGTGTCCTCAGTCAGTTTGGGGAAACTCTGGAGGAGAAGAGGGGGGGCTGAGAGGAAAAGTAACGGGAAGTCTCCAAACCTACCCGCTCTGTTCAAGTCAATGAGCGTCTGAGACCGCAGGTCATCGTGGAGGCTTTTGCCACTGTCTTGCTCCAGCTGGATCTGCTTGATCCTCACTGTTTTGTTGATCACCTGACTCCGCTTCTTCCCCGCGTAGACGCTGTACGCCAAGCTCCCATTCACCGCGATCGGCAGCCTCTGCTGGGTAATTTGGTAGCCTGCCTGCACACAAACATGGCTTATACAGTAAGTAGTCCATAAACAAAAGCGGGGCCCAGTTTACTAATCTTTTTCACGTCACAAAACTATAGGCTTATGGAAAAACAGAAAATAAAAGTTAAAATAGGGAAAAAAGGAGAAGAGAAATTAGTTTATGCATTGCAGCCATAATTTAGCCTGGCTCTTCTGGTACTTCCCATTCTCCCTTACTTTCCCTGGATGCCCCTGCATCCCCAGTAATGATGCAATAAACAACACGAATCCCATCTTCCCTACTGAAGTACCATTTGGGGGATTAACAATAATCTCACTGTCAGAGGCTTCTAAGAAAAGAATATATTGTTTCCACTTAGCTCATTAGCCTAAACCCTGCATCTGATTACTGGGCTCCTGACAGACCGTCCTTACTCGGAAGTGCTGGCTAAGCATTTTGCTATCTGCTCTCCGCACGGCTGACAGCAGCTGCTGGAGTGTTTAAGCTTGCTTTGTTCCTGCTCTTTAAGCTAACCAATCATGCCAGCTGCCCTCCCTGACCCAACTTCCCTTGTTCCTCTACCAGAAAAGGATGGGACACTCACGCTCAGCTAATGGAAAGCATGTAGTACTAAAATACTGACAGATGTTGCAAGGACTCCCTCACCTCCTTCTAAGTGGAGAGGAAGAATTACTTTCAAATGTACGTACGCATCAACACACACTAAAGAGATGGCAGGTCAATACGGGGAACTGGAGAAGCACAGAGAATAACAGCCGAGGCACCTGCAGTGCTTGGCAGGGTCCCAGACTCTGTGTTCTCAGTACTTTACACCTTTTAATTAAAGTTGATTGGGGTGACAATTGTTAGTAAAGTTACATAGGTTTCAGGTGGACAATTCTGTAATACATCAACTATATATCACAATGTGTGTTCACCACCCAGAGTAATTTCTCTTTCCATCACCATATATTTGATTCCTTTTACCTTCATCTACCTCCCCTGTGTTCCCTTACCCTCTGGTAACCCTCATACACTGTGCATGGGAATGCAGACTGGTGCAGCCACTATGGAAGGCAGTGTGGAGGTTCCTCAAAAACTTAAGAGTAGAATTACCATATGACTCAGCAATCCCTCTCCTGGGTATCTACCCAAAAAATCTGAAAACATTTATCTGTAAAGCTATATGTGCTCCGATGTTCACTGCAGTTTACTTATGGTGGCCAAGACATGGAAACAACCAAAGTGTCCCTCGGTAGATGACTGGATAAAGAAGATGTGGTATATATACACAACGGAATACTATTCGACCATAAGAAAAGATGAAATACCATTTGCAACAACATGGATGGATCTTGACGTTATTACACTAAGCGAAATAAGTCAGACAGAAAAAGTCAAGAACCATGAGTTCACTGATATGTGGTATATAAAACCAAAAACAACAGAAGAACAAGACAAATGAAGAAACAAAAACTCATAGACACAGACAATAATACTTCACACCTTTTAATTCTCACGACAACCCTCGGAGGAAGGTACAAGGCACAGAAGGGGTTAAGGGCCTTGTCCAGAGCCACAGAGCTGGTAAGTATCAATGTTGGGATTTGAACTCAGATGGTCTGGCTCCAGAGTCTGTGCTTGGACACCGGGCCAGCATTTTTCAGACTTCAGCTGTATCAGAATCACGAGTCAGACTGGTCAAAACACAGATGGGCTCCACCTGAAGAGTTTCTGATTCTGCTGTCCTGGGTGGCACCTGAGAGATGCTGATACTAGAGACCTGGGGGCCACACTTTGAGAACCACCACATTAGTCCAACTCATTCTCTGTGCTGAAATAGGAAGTTTCAATTTGTAAACACTAAACTGAGTAGAGCTGCCAAAGGAAATACAAGATGCTCAGTTAAATTCGAATTTGACAAATTTAAATAAATGGCTTATCACATAAACAACGAATACTTTTTTAGTACAAGTATGTCCCATGTGATACCTAATAACACTGAGCTACCTGGGCCCGACAGAACAGAAGGCCACAGAATATGAAAACACCTCATTTTAGTCACTTATTGCTAAGTCTGCCACCTTCACAAAACTGGTTATCACTCTAAAAAAATGAAAAAAGTGCAGGTTCATTTTCACCACCCTACCAAGCAGTAGAACTTACTAAAAGGCTGGCAGCTAGAGAGGAAAAGCAGCAACTAAGGAATCCGGGTTTAGTATTTTTTACTTAATTCCCCTCCTGCTCTCACCTACCAAAAAACCGCTCACCCCAATCTCCAGGTCAAGGAGAAGAATGTGAAGCAATAGCATCACTACCGTTTTTCTAAATCTTAAGAAGAGCCACACTTACTATCAGAGGCTCCAATCAAATGAAACATTATTTTGGGAAACGCATTCAATGTTACAATTTTGGTTCCCTGCAATAATATGAAAATTGGCTCTAGTGCACACTGGCTTCTCTTAAAGGAAAAAAACGGTCTAATTTTAAGGAAAAACCAGGTTAATATTGGGTTTACCGCTCAACCGATGACTGTGGTTAGTCCGGGCTTCTGGGTCATGTTTCTGCTTACTATCATCCACTTACTTGCTCCTTGGGAGATGACAGAAATATCTCCAAAGGTGACAGTCCTATTATTGGCAACTTTAGCTTCAGAGAGGGAAGCTATCTCTCTTGTCTACAGAGCTACGGCACGCATTTACTGTTGCATCAGCCAGAGTTAGCTTCTGTCCTAACAGGCAATTAGTGCCAAACACCACGGCGGGGCTGAGACTGGGAACACGGGCTTCTTCTTGTCCCTGTTCAATTACGTGGGAGCCACCAGAAGCATGAGGCTAAGCGAGGAGTCAGCAATCAGGACAATTGCATCCAATCTGGTAAACATCGGGGGGCACCTGCCTTCATCAGGGCTGGGCAGAACTTCCCGCTGAGATGGACCATGTTCTGAGGGAGAACGCGGCACAGCCCTCCTCCCTGCCTCCAGCCCCCCAACTCTGAGGACACAGAGGGCGGACCACAAAGCATACGTACAGGGAGGTCTGCATAGAAGTAGTGCTTCCTGTCGAACAAGGACTTCCTGTTTATGTGGCAGTTCAGGGCCAGGCCTGTCATCACTGCCGCCTCCACGCACCTCCTGTTGAGAACCTGTGGAAACACAACACACAGCTCTTCCCAGATCCGCAGGCTGAACAAATGTTTCTCCCACACACCGACAACCTCTCTGCATATTCAATTTGGCCCTTCAAAGGGCATTATCAACGGGTTCTGTGTGTGGGCAGCTCCAGTTCACAAGCCGACTCTGTCTGGGTTCTAACCCAGAAAACTTTAAATGAAAAAGAAAATGCATGTGGCAGGGGGTCCCACTGGGCAGCTAATGAACTGCCACCTCAGGGATCCTTTCCCCCAATACCTGGCATTAAAGTTAACGGGGAGGGTTCCCAGAAAAGCTCAGCAGAGTGGTTACTACGTGGAATACATTTAATCTCACTCCCTGTGCTAGCAGAACAAGGAGCCAGTTAGAATACACGAGAGGCACTGACTCCTGAGAGGAGGATCCAAGAAGCAGCTCTGCAAACAACCTCAGGGAGGTTGAAAAATATTTTGACAGAGAAAGAATGGACTTCTGGAAACTACAGGGCCATGGCCGTTCCCTCGAGGGCTGGGAAATGTGGCACACCTGCCTCCTTGCTTTCACTCTATGCATGCCCAGCCCCCTGAAGAGGGAGTCTGAGCGCACCCTGTATCGGACTCTCCTTGACCTACTGGCCCCTCCAGGGCGCTGGGAGTTCAGGAGTTCCTTCTGGACCCCACCTTGCCCTACTTTCAGGAGCCGATGATGGCCAAGAAATGGTTAGCAACTTCCCAGCCCAAAAAGGACGTGAAAAGCTTTGAAGAAATTTTTTCGGGGGGTGGGGTGGGGAGTGGGATAAGATAAAAAACTAGACATAGGAGAAAGAGCAGTACGTTCTGGAGACAGGTCCCAATCTCACTTCTTCTACGTATGTATACAAGTATACACAGCTGCATGACTAGAAGCCCAGTCTCCTCATCTCTGAAGCAGGGATCTCATCTCTACCTTGTGGAGTGGACAAAGGATCAGCTAGAAAAGCTACTCTCTAGTTCATTTCCCCCACTGGGAAATTGTTGAGGACATTGTGCTTACTGATGAAACATATTTCTGTTTTTTTTATTATAATATTTATAACGTTCTTTAGTATACTTAGTATAGTATTATTTATATAGGGCTTTCCAGTGAAACATTTTCACATCCACCATTTTATTTCAGCCTCACAGCAACCCTATAAAGACAGAATTTGTATTATTTCCATTTTTCAGAAAAAGACGAATTAAGACCCAGAGATACTGAGAGACTCGCCCGAATCACAGAGTTGGCACACGGGAAAGCTAGCTCTAATGTCCACCCATGCCCTTGCCCAGAGGGTGACAGAATCCCTGTGGTTTAGGGACTGCTTCTCCGGGCTGGGGCAATGCGTGCGGCTCCCCAACACAGGCATAACTTATTGATCAAACACAGATTTCAGAAACAAATCTGCACCACAGAATGTGAGAGGCAGCTCTACTTATGACAACACGCAGCCCACACACGAGAACCCAAACAGCCAAATGCCCTCCTGGCAGCAGCATCACATGTCTTTTTTTCCTTTTTTTTCTCCAGAAGCCAGGTTACAAAACGGAGCCACCTCACAGCTTCTACTCGGAGTTCTTCATTCTGGGCCAAATTATATTGTCAGCTCTGCAGTAATAATGGTTTTCATGAAAAGATGTGTGTGGTGGGAGAACAAGATGCTCTAATTACTGATGTTTTCACTTGCTAATGTTTGGCATTTTCTGAACAGTTGTTACTGCAACACAAATATCGCTGGTGGAGACTGCTGCCAAGTTCAGGCCTGACGATTCGGGTCAAGGCACAGCGACCGCAAGGCTGGTGTCCCGGCCTCAGGCCCTTCTCTTCCTGGGCCACAGAGTGGGCTCACTTGTAAACTGCCTGACTCGCTAGTCTGGACCAGTTCTTGCTTTACTACTCCCACCATTTTTCTAACCACTGCCTTCCCTCTCATCTCTGGCCAATCAACCTGCTGCCTCCTAGGAATGAAGAGAACCGAGGTTTGTTTTGCTGGCTTATTTCTAAGCATGCATTGCTAATAAACTCACTCTGCCTGGCAGGCACTAGGAGAGCGCGGAATTGCGGGTGATCACAGAGTCTCGCTGTGCCTATGTGCAAACAAGTAACAGGCACTTGGTAAACCATCCATTTCCTAAGAATAAGAATGCAGCAAAACACAAACATTGCAGTGATATTGAATATACTTTAATCTTCTTTGGACGACTGAGAAGGCTTGAGGTACTTCAGGGTCAGAATTATAAGCATCAATCATCACCACACCACCATTGCAGAGAGGGGCTAGTAAATAGAGAGAGCCAGTTAAAAGAATGCCAAGGAGAAAAGGATTTATTATGGTCTTAGTCAAGCTGCTTATGACCGGTGGAGGTCTAGGTCAGCATGTTCTCATGCAGGACTGGGAAATTCAACTTGAGCTGTCTTCATTCCAAAACATTTCTTAAATGTCTATAAAGTACTAGGCTTTAAGGATCCAGAGGTAAACAGGACCTTGTCACCGGCCTTAGTGAATCTGCAATGGGACACGAACCTGCTGTACCTCCAATATCCTTCTCCAATTCATCTTCCACATGAGGACGATCCTGCTCAAAATGCACATCGTACAGCCTTCTCTTGCCTAAAATCACTCAACAGCCCCAATGTCCACATGACAAAGGCTGAGCTCTTACATGATCCAGCTCCTGTCTACCGTGTTTCCCCGAAAATAAGATGTAACCGGAAAACAAGCCCTTGCAGGGTTTTCCAGGATGACACCCCCCTGAACATAAGCCCTAATGCGCCTTTTGGAGCAAAACTTCATATAAGACCTGGTCTTATTTTCGGGGAAACATGGTACATCTTCAGTTTCATCTCCTATCACTTTCCCGCCCCCACCTACACCCCCCCACACACGGTCCAGTTCTCCTGTGTAAACCATGCTGACTGCTGACTCTCCCTATTCCTTCCCATTCAAAATCTAGGGAGATGTCACCAAATCTGTGCAACCTTCCTTACTATCCTTCCTAGGTACCTCCCTGACCTTCTGCACACTTCCATTGGTGTTTATATCACAGTGCATTGAACTTGTTTACGTATATTTCCGTTACACTGAGTTTCATGAGGATGGGAACTGCTGTTCATCCTGACTCCAGAGCTTCATATAGAACTAAGAAATAGTGGTGCTCAATCCCTGTGTGAACTGAAATGAGGAGGGAGGTGATGGACCTGAAGGGAAGGTTTCAGAGAGGCAGTAATGCCTGAAGCCCCTCTAAGGTGTTACCTGCCACTTGCTAGATTTCAAACTTCTTTCTGCAAGTGCCCTGAAGCAACAACCTATCATGTATGATATGATCAAAAAGGCACCTCAAAAACTCAAAAGCCTAACTTGTCCTTAAAGCATACTACAGAATTTCCTTTGTAGTGAACATAAGGCTGCCTTGTGACTACAAGGCATCTCAGGGTTAGCGGCAGCGACCCTGTGGAAGGAAAGCAACGGTCCTGGGAACCCACACAGCACCCCCCCCTCAGCGGAGCCTGAGGAGACGTCACTCCGGCTTCAGGGAAAGGAGGTACGTGCACTGCACCATGTCCGGAGGTGTGCTACGCGCATCACACACATTTGCCGTTTCGTCCTCTCATCCGTCCTATGAGCCAACTCTGTCTGATCCTCATCTTACAGCTAATGAAGGGGATCATGAAGATTAAGTGATTGGACCAAGGTGACAGGGACAGTAAGAGGCAGAACCAGGGAGTCAGACCCCCCAGAAGCCAGGCTCTCAACTACCACACTCTGTCTTAAGCCTCCAAAGACTGAAAAGTGCGAGTGTTAGCAAGATTAACATGTGGCCACGACTCCAGAGCAGCAACTCAAACTAAATCCCGCTGTAGAAAAGCGAAGGCAGATTTTGTTCCTAACAGTTTCTTCTCGCCACTTTCTATCTCTATAGGTTTGTTTTCAGATGTTGAGCTCCTTGAGGGCAAGCACTGTATTCTTTTAACTTTGTGAAGCGTTCAATACCGCCTTTGGCATGCGGGGGTTTGATAATGAGTGGGTGGACACAGGCTTTCTCCATCAGCAGGCGTGTGTGATGGCTAGACTTCAGGCAGCCCTAGACACAGCACCCATAAAACGACTTACTGAATAAGTAAAGAGGCTCCTTCTTGTATTTAATCAGAAGACAAGGAAGGTATGACAGGTAGAGGCAGGAGATAGTCAACAAATTTCATGACTAGCAGTGAGAGCGAGGGGGCAGATCATGGCCAGGGCAGCACACGGGGGTGAGGACTAGTGCGTGGTTTTTAAAAAGAATCACTTGTTTGGCTTGTTTGTAAAGCATGACTAGTGCTGCAACCACAACCTGTTTAGAAACTAAAGTACGTCCAGAGGATAAGGCAGCATAAACAGCCCAGAAACGTGTATGAGACCTCCAAGGACACATTGTGACCCCAATTTGAGAAACAGTTTTCTAGATTTAAGACTTATTTAGCCTAACCACACATTTCCTGACCTCTGAGTATCACGAACTACGTATAAGGACAACTCCCAAAACATCTTTAATGAAAAAGAGAAATCACCGAGTTCTACACATTCTATTTTCTTAGCAATCTTGACTTTTCCTCTCCTCCCAAATCCTCTGGTTTAATTCAGGCTCCCATTCAAACATCACCCCCTCCAACCAAGACTTCTGTACTAAACACCTGGCTCAGGTTCTCTGCCTCCACTCTTACTCCTCTCATCTCTCCTCCACACCCGCTCAGGAGTGGCCTTTCTAAAGGATAAATGTGTTCAAGTAATTCCCCTACTTAGAATCCTTCCTCACTGCTCCTCACCACTAAAAGGATACAGGGCAAGTGCGCGGTGGAGTCTCCACTGCCTTTGGTGACTTAGCCCCCGACTACCTTCCAGCTCCCTCTTCCTCCTTGGCCCCAAACCCAAAGGCCCCGATGCAACCATGCACGTGACATACTTTTGTACAAACTGCTGCGTCTCCTGGCAACGCCCTTCTTCTTCATCCACTTCAGCAAGACCTTAGTACCTGCAAGACTCCTGGATGTCCTGCCACTGCCCTAGTCTGTTGGTCCTTCTTCTCAGCTCCCATGCACTCTGGTAAAGCACTGTCTCCCCACCTAGACGGAGCTCCCTGAGGGCAGTCAAGCCATTTTATCTTATGCTTCTTTGCCCCGTTATCTATTTGCAATATGAAGCTGAGTAAACATTAACTGAGGTGATGAATAATTTAACATTCCCTTTATCAACAACATCCATAAGCTTCATTATGAAATAAAAGCAAAATGGTTCTATAAAATATATGTGTCAGGAAAAACAAAACCACCCTCACTGTATAAAATAGAACCCATTTAATGCAGAGACTTTACTCCACTGGTGATGGAAGAGCTGAGATGCCAGAGGACACAGTGAGGCAACTTAGGAGATTCTCAGCAGCAGGAAGCCATGCCGCCTCAGTGTGCAGGGAGGGGGGCCGAGAGAAGCAGCGTCACTAGAGCCTGGGAATGGGGCACCCAGAGGATGCTGGAAACATGGTGGCTCTGTCTCCCCGGACAGGACCCATCCACTACCAGAGACGTTGCCGGAAGAAGAGAGGAACGGAGAAATACCCTGCAGCTTCTTTCCTCCCACTTCGAGTCTTTCATCAGAGCCTGCCATTGGCCCAACCCGTCAGAAGCCAGCTGACCGAGGCACTAGGAACTGCAGCCTGCGGGGAGCGGCCCTCCTCCCCCAACCCCAATACCTGGAAGAGCAGGGGAATCGTGAGGCGTGGATGTGAGGACATTTAGGCCATGACTGCACAGCAAACACATACATTTTTACACTCACTTCTACGGCTTTTTCTGTTGATAAATAGCTAAACGATAAAACGATGGCACTCTCAAGTCTGTCCAACATACAACTGAACATTCTGTGGACTCTTTTTTCACATACTGGGAGCCAAGAATTATGAAATGCTACTAATTTATAAGGAGCACTTGTGATAACTCTACTTGGGTTGAACTGAACTCTAAGTCAACATTAACTATTAGGAAAGGATTTGCTAAGCAAATTACAGAATAAAAAAGATTGCATAACCTACTTAAGTCGATAAAATATTCCCTCACATGTTAGCATATTATGTGAAATTCTGTTAGTTACAAATAAATCTATTCACTAAGGTCAGCCATTGGGACCTATCCCGGGAAATATCTTGTGATGTACTTCAAAGAAATAAAACTGCATGTCACTCAAAATAGTCTGTAATTCACACCACTTTCCTCCCCTTCCTACTTGACCCTCAACTGGTGAGCCCACGGTACTGATACCCAAAGCTACCCCAATGGACATCAGCAGCTCCATAGGAAGCTGACATAACAGGACAAGACTAGCGTGCTCTCTGAAAATCCAGTTAGCAATTCCTCTGGAGCATTAAAACAAAGACTACAAGGTGACGTTTTACAGAAAGTCCAAATGGCAGTTATTCTGTGAAACGAATGCTATATTTGACAAATCTGACGATTACGATACAGCACGGTGAATGCTTTACTGTATGAAGAGAAAGCAATTAAGATTTATTAAGTAAAAATAAGGCAGTAAAACAGCCTAACTACTAACCATAAATTTACCTCAAAGCATGAACTCCCTCTGATTCGTATTCAAAGCAAAAGTTACCACATAGATAAATTTCCATGACGGTAGAGAAAATTGCTCCCCCACAGCCCTTCTCACCATTGAGCTCTTTTATCATCACCCAAAACTAATACGCACACTCTTGAGCTGTGATAATTAAGCTTGCTAACACTGGTCAGTTAAGACCATTTTTAAGTGGAATTTCACCATAAAAAGTTACCAGTTTAAGCAGATATTAAATATTTATATAGATATACCCACATAAATATGTATGTTCTTTGTGTCTAAACATGGGTATTACGTAGGGAAAAGGAGAAATGCTACATTTTCTCTTTTGTTTAAATCTCTTTCACAATGGAGGGGGAAAAAATCAAATATCCATTTCACAGGAAACAATTTTTGTTCAAAAGAAGAAGAGGACAGTTTGGCAGTTTCAGCCCTTCTTTAGCTCTACTGCTTCTCTCGGTTCCCAGGCCTCTCGCACCAATTCTACTACCCAGGACTGGTCAGAATGAAAGACAAGGATATTTCCTTGGTCCAAAGTGTCAGAAGGTCCGGTTTCCTCATCTGGGATTCCGTTCTCCTCCTGCCTCTGCCTACCTGGCAAGGTCAGGGGGGCTGGGGCTTGTGCCCACGGCCACCACCAGGGAGGGCTGGGAAGGGCAGCTTTTCGGGCCTTTGGCACCAGAACAATCTCTCTTGCTTTTCCATGGGCCACTGGAATACTAAATCGGACATTCATCTCTGGGCTTGTAGGGACAAGAAGGAAAAGCCCTTGGCCTTGGCAGCTCTGGCCCTGCCTCTATCCCGGTAAAGAGTTCTCACAGGGCATAGCCTGGTTTGCCGGGACTTCACTTTAGGGTTGGAGGCCAGTGGCCCAAAGACTATAGAGTTCATTTGTGGAGCCTCACACTGGGCCAGTTACCAAGTTAGGGAGGAAGGTCTGAGAGCGGCTGGCAGCCAGTAGAAAAGCCTGGGTGTGCAGGTTAACCTGTCTCTATTCCTCTTCCCACACCACTCCTAACAGTTACTAATTGGGCGTTACTCACTGGCAATTCACCTGCTCTCCAAGAAGACTTTCACTCACTGACAAACCAGGGAAAAACTGAGTCAGAAACACCGGAGTCTCCATCTCATCTCTTACTATCTGTACGACCTTGCCCAAATTACCTAACCGCTCTCGGGCTCGGTTTCCTTATCTGTTAAGGAAAAACTAGTTATTTTACAGGACTGTTTTGTGAGTTAAATAAAATTACTCAAGGCATGGTAGACATTTAGTAAATACTAGTTTCAGAACGGAAGTATTATTAAATGCAAAATGCCCACCTCAATTGAATCTTTCATAAGCAAGCTTTTCTAGGAAAGTTCCTGCTCGTGCTCCTGCTAACGAGAAAGGTCTAAACAGCTCCACAGATCCATTAGTCTGGATTTACAATCCAAAGTAAGGCACAACAGATGCTGAAATTATGTGTTATATCAACATAATATTCCCCCCTTAAATGATAAACAACACCTTTTGTGATAATTAGTGTTATCTCTAGTGGAACAGAGACCATATTTCTTAATGTCTCACGAAGCTTATATTACAGTTTTTCTGTTTTATAGTGAAGCAAAATTTTCCTGGATAACGCTGTATGCTTGCTAGAAAAAGCTCTCATTCTGAAGTGAAAAACACTATGTTTTAACAAATCGATCTGTTATAAACTAGTTAATTGAGCCAATTTTTACTCCCATCTCATTGTTGCCGACCACACTTCTATGACTCCCTGTCTTCTGAGATAGCAGATACTTCTGAAACTCAAAGTGAGTCTGTGGAGAAGAGATGTATGAAGGCATGAAGTAGACATGGGAATCAAGTTTTAAAAAAATCATTGTTCTTTTGAATACTTTTTGAATGAAACTTTGGGATGGGGTCAGGATCTTGAACAGAGAAAAATGTCCCCCTCCTTTATCTCTGAATATTTGTCTTCCTCTTGTTCATAGCTTTTAGAAAGGCATGTTACTATTGAAAAAGCTAAAGCATACAAACCCATTCATTTTAGGTTGCCCCCACACCAAAACTACCAAGTCTCTTCTAACCAATCCTAAAATTTACTCACAAGACGACACCTGGAGATGCAAGGGAATGACAAACCATTTCATATTACTGACACTTCAAGAGTAATCAGTGATAATGATAAGAAACATCAATTTCATGAATGAAAAGCTCTACTGATTCCAAATGAGATCTACTTTCATCTTTATATAAAAGATGAGTATTAAGTTGAAAGGTTTGATTATTGCCAAGAAATGAAGCAACTGGTCTGAACCAACGGAACTCTAAGAAAGCCTAGCTAGGCAGTCACTATTGGTACGGAGAGAGAATTTGGTGGGCCGAGGCCTGTGAATGTCAAAAGTAAATTCCTAGAGACACATGCCACTCTGTCAAACGTGCTCCTGCTATGTCGTCAGCCCCCGGAATGTCCTGCGGCGACAACCTTTAGAAGACTGTATCAGGACCTAGGTTTTTGGGAAGAAAAATGATCTTAACTTTATGCATCCAACAGGAAGAGGGCATCTTGTTAGAGGCTTCATGGCAAGCCACGGAATCGTGGAGGTTAAAAGGAAAAAGTGAAAAGCCAAACTTTCATAGAGCAAAACCCCCTATTTCCTTAATTCTGTTCTTCAAGAGTAGCTAAAAGAACTGGCCTAGGCTTTTAAAAAATGTCAATGTCAGGGGAGGGAAGGGACGAAGTGAGGGAGACAGGGAAAGAGAGAGGGGGGTTAGAGAGAAAAGGAAAGAAAAGGAAAAAAGGAAAGAAAAAATGAGACTGAAGAGTCATGACAACTAAATGCAATGTGTGTTCTTAGATTGGATCCTGATTAGGGAGAAGAAAATAAAGGACAATACTGAGACAAACGTGGAAACTGGAATATGAACTGTGTCTTAGATAACAGTGTTGTATCCATGTCAGCTTTCTTGACTGGTAATTATACAGTGATCATATAAGAGAAAGTTTTTGTCCCTAGGAAAGAGATGCTGAAATATTCAGGGATGAAGTGCCATGATGTCTGCAATTTACTCTCAAACAGATCATCCAAAAGGAAAAAACAACCTAAATGTGAGACGGATGTTCATTGTACTATTATTTCAACTTTCTGTAAGTTTGAATGTTTTCAACATAAAAAGTGGGGGGGAGGGAGAAAGGAGTAGATAATTCTTATACCTGAGAGGATGGTGAGATGTTATAAGTGTGAGGGGGGAGAGAGAGCCCACAGGAGGCTGGAGCTATTTAAACTGATGCTAACTCGTAAAACCATACATATGGATCGTAAGTTTCCATTTACAGTTGCTGAAAAATCTGTTGTGGAAAAAGGAAATATTCTATCTACTATATCTATCTAAAACTTTCTTATGCCATTATTAAGTGATGAGACATATTAAGACCCTTTGTGTAGGTAAAGAAGTATGCTGCAACTCTCTTAGTAACAGGTGAAAAAATCTGTTAATAGGGAGTTCTGTAATATATATATGTATCTCCAGCATACAGCTATCTGCCCGCAGTGCATACACATACACACACACACATCTATATCTATCTATATAATCAAGAATATGAAAGGACGATTTGTTCTTTTACCTGGTAAAAATTAATTTTCCCCAATTATATCTATTTTAGTTGAAAATACTTTTATCTTCCCCCAAAGTTGTCTATGTATCTTGTTTTCTGTTAATGCTTCCATTCTGTTGCCTCACTATGTAAACATACATGTAATTTCTCAATTTGTGCTTCTCTGAAAGACATCTATGACTGAGAACTTTGTGTTAACGTCACTCATGCTGTGCTTTGTGCCATTTTAAGTTATTTCAGGTGAGTGTTAGTTACACAAGTAACACTCCCTGCCCAACTATGAAATGGAAGTATCTGTAATTATGTTTTACCGATGCAAAGGGAAGAATATGACTATCATAATAATATCAAATGACGTTCAGATGCCACTTGAGAGTTTAAGAAGTGCTTTCATATACATTTAACTTCTCCGCATAGACTTAAACATGGAAGAGAACAAGCAATAAGATAAATAAGATAGTTAGCTGGCGGCGATAAGTAAACAAAGGTTATAAGTGACTACAGGCATCTTAAATGTTACAACCTGCTCAAAAGGAAACATTCCATGTGTTCTGTCAGAAATGAACAATTAGCACCCATAGCAGAGGGGAGCGCAGTTTGGTGCTCCATGCCGAGAATCGGAACCAGGCAATTCTCATTGCTTGTTTTAACTGGGCCCTGACTTCCCTGTGTCCTTGGGCAAGTCAGTAAGGCTCATGGTTTCTTCTCCTATCAATTGGGGTGGGAGCCCCTGACCTTGCTCACTGGGGTGGCCTATGAGTCGGCAAGTATCACCGAAAATTGACGACACTTGACAATCGCGTATGACTGCCCATCTGCATCTCCTACGAAAGCTGCAGAGCATGACAGAGACCTGATTGATTAGCTTCCTGCTTTTCTACTTGTGAAGGGAGAGTCATGCACCAAAATTTGGATCAGAATACTTTCAAGCCTCCTGGGAACACTACTGTTTTTTGATTCCCACTTACGCTCCCTGCCCCAGACTCAGGCCTTATAACAAGGACGCGACCAGTGGTGGGAGGCTGGGAAACATGGAGGCCCACTAGCAAGAACCTTGTGCCACGAGTAACAGAATGTGCCTCACAGGAGCCCCGCCTGACTACTCTAACTGTGCCAACATCACCAAGCCTACGCGCTTCATCTCTGGGGTGCCAATGGCAAAGTGACTTTCTCACCCTGCCAAGATTTTAAAAAGAGCTCAAGAAAAAAATTCCCCAAGATGCTGTAGTAAAGAGAATAGCCAACTCCTCCTCCCCGCTCCCCCCCCCACCGCTGCCATCATACTAAATGTGAAGCTGACAATACATAAGAAAATGACTAAGTAAGAAAGGCCCATCCCAGTGGCCTCAGATGACCAGTGTATATACTTGTGGTGTGGAGAAAGAATTCCACAGAACCCACCCAAAAAGAGTACCTCACATCTACCCCCAGGCACAACGCAGACGCAGTGGAACTGGTTCATGCTTTCGAGAGCACCACTGGGCATGCTCCACTTTCCTGTCTCCATGTTTCCATGTGACTGGATTTTGCTCTTGACTCTAAATTCTTTTGTCCCCCAAAGAGGAGTGAATTTTTCTGACTAGTAACTTGGGGAAAAGGAACGAGCACACAGGTGTCGGCCCCTTGGCTGTGCATTTTTACCACAGGCCTCTAGTACAAATCATCCGAACACAGCCTACGTGAGGGCTTTTTGATCAGCACGCTCACAGAGCTGGTATATTCTGTTCTACTCTGGCCCCATGCCAGGCGTTCTCCGAGTGGAACGCCTACAGTTTTGGGGAGCTGAGTTCAACTCAGGTAGAAAGTACTAGAAGCCATGCCATTTGCTATGTATCAAGTTACATTTTTCAATCAAGCTATTACTGGTAATAAAGCGGATATGTTCATCTCCATCTGTCTGACTTCTATGCTGATTTCTCAATTGGGTCTGGCTCAAGAGGGGAAGGGAGTATTGTTTTTATTGACTCCCTAAAACCGCACAACATCTTCCTGGAAACTCTTTTCTAGTCCTCATAAAACCAATCTAGAAACCCCCAGGGCCTCACCAATGACTCTGCAAAGCAGAAGAAACCCAAGAGGGCCCACTGCCGTGGCCAAGCATACACTTCCTGTGAGGGAAGAGCTTTCCCAGGTCCTCTGTAGCTTTTTAAGTTCTGAAACTGTCCATGGAAGAAAAATGAACGGTACCCAGCTGCATGACTTCAGGCTGCATGTTTATTACAGGCTTCTCGTATCAATCACCCCGACAAAGCCTGCATGAACTGCCTGAGTGTCAGAGACAAACACAGTGCCACAGCACACCGGTAGGTCATTTTTTAACTACTACATATTTATATCAACACAAGACTCCTAAGCTTCTGTCCTCCTGGGCGTCTTTGGTAATATGTTTGTATTTTATTTTCTACACAGTCCCACCTCACTTTCTAGTTTTACAGAATTTGGGGTGTGTCAAATTCATGTAAAGAGTCAAGAGTACTAAGTATAGCACTCTCTCCTCAAACACGGCCCATTGTTACTGTGCTCAGTCTCCTGAACAAGCACGTATTTTGAGGGGAACACAAGCCTGCATGAGGGGATGCGGAAATGTGAGAAAAACCCTTTCCAAACACGTACTGAAGGTTTCTTCCTCGGGAAGGATTCTCTAGGGAGATGAGCATGCTGCCTAGAAACGTTTTCTCACCAGGAAGGAAGCACAGGGCCAGGTCAGAGAGGCACTCTGCAGGCCCAGGGGAGTCACTGGGAAAGGCGGCCAGACCAGGTCCCTGAGGCTCGCCATGGGCTCCTCCCCCAACAGCCAGCTGCTCTTCTTCATTCCATCCCATTGCTTTTTATGGTTCCCTGACAGTAAGGAGATGGCATCTTCACTTCCACACAGAGGGAAGGGAATGATTCATTAAGGATAACACTTTTTCTTTTTTGGGGGGTGGGTGGGGGGAAATGATGGCTTTTAAAGGCAATGGGTGAGACTGTGCAACTCTGCACAACTCGGGGGGAATTTGGAAAGAGCTCAATCACTTGATCTGTGTCTGTGACAAGAGGACAGATCAAATGAGCTGGGATGTGTACAGCTCTCAGCCTCAGCTGGTGTGCAGAACTGCAACATACACAACAGAGAAGAACTGCAATTAGAAGGGAGAGACACCATGGCGACAGAGCAAAGGAAGCCAGAGAGGTGGAAAGATGCCTTTGCTGGCCCATTCTGAGTCTCTGAGTCCACATTCGCAGCCTGGGCCGTAGCCCCAGCTACACGGCCACGTTCTACAAGGTTTCAATCTTAGTAAAGTCTCAGCCCAGACTTCAGGTTAAAACAAAACAAAAAAGTCTTCTCTAAGAACTGATCTTCTTAAGTCTGCTCTCAGGCAGACTTGGAGTTCAAGTTTCCTAAGTCTGTGGTTCAGGAACCCCCAAGCTAAGTGAAAAAATAAACTTGAAAAATGGCCCTGGGTTTGACCTGGGGCATCTGGCAAAAGCCAATATAAAATCCCTTTGGAGAGACACACTCTCAGTCGAGCCACAAGATTCCCACTAATAAAGCCCTGTCAAACATGACTCCATAATCCAAAATTACAAAATACATAAGAAGATCATGTGCCATTAGCCAGAGTCAGCAGGCACACAAGAAGCAGAACAGCATAGCCCAAGAACTTCAGGTAATAGAATTACTGAGCACCGACTGTAAAATAAATAGACTTAAAATTATTAAAGAAATAAAGAACTGAATACATGAAAAAGGAACAAGATATTTCCCAAAAGACAGGAGAGATTTAAAGCATAAAAACAGACTTTCTATAAATGAGAGATATTCTTAGTGAAATAAAAAATTCAATGGATACCGTGTTTCCCCGAAAATAAGACCTAGCTGGACAATCAGCTCTAATGTGTCTTTTGGAGCAAAAATTAATGTAAGACCCAGTCTTATTTTACTATACTATAAGACTGGGTCTTATATAATACTGGATCTTATGTTAATTTTTGCTCCAAAAGACACATTAGAGCTGATTGTCTGGCTAGGCTTTATTTTCGGGGAAACAATCTGTTAAAGAGCAGAGTAGACCTAACAAAGAATTAGTGAAGAAGAAGAAAACGTAGAGAAAATTTCCCAGAATGAAGCACAGAGAAAAGATCCTAAAAGAATTTTCCATTATGATCACTATTTGCATTGTCATATGTAGAGCTGAAAGCTGCTCACAGTCAGGGCTGCTCTCTGAATGGTGGGTCTGGGGAAATGCAATGCGCGGGGCACTGGATTGGTGGCTAATTAAGTTGGATCTTCTTTTGCCCATTTCTTTTTCTGAATTAGCACTCTTTTCCTCTTTTCTCTCTCTCCACATTTAGGTCTCTCACCCAGTGGTTACTGTAATAAGCAATCAGTGTCAATGCCTGTATGTGTACAAGCATGTGAATGTACATCTATAAACATATCACATATACATTTAATAGCATTAATGTTTTGAGAGATATACACACACACACATATCCATACTTGCAAAACAATAGCACCCACATATATCAGATTTCCAGCAACTCCAGCTACAGTGCAGCACAGACTGGAAGCTGAGCATTAAACTGGGAGGAAGAAACACAAACGTTCTAACCTGGGCCATGAAGAACTTGCATGACTATGGGAGTCACACAGCACTTCTCACGTCTGTGAAGTAAAAGGACTAAACGGAAATGATGTCCAGGACGTCTTCCTACTCTCCTCTCACATGGTTTCTGACTTCGAGAAGTTAAGTAGCTTTCCCACCATCCATGTACTTCACTTTGTAGCACAGGCCTCTACTCAGAGCCGTGTTATTTATATTAACAAATATGATAATCTGGCTTTCTGGGCTAGAGCAGATAAGAAATAATCATTCAGAAGTGAAAAATGAGCAAGAGGTTCCTAGAATCAAATATACTGACCGTAGCTTTAAAAAGGTGAAGGGCAGATGGCTGTAGTTACAAGGAAAAAGACTGGAACATGGAAACAGAAAAGAGTGGCTGCCATTAACCGTTTACTGTCTGGTCAGATAGCTTTCCACACCTCATTACCCTCGAAAGCTCCACTGTATTACAACACTGAGCAATGAACAATGGTGCTGGTAATCTTGAGTAATCAAGAAAAGGTTACCCGATCTAAAGGCAGAAAAGTCGAAAGCGCATTTTAGAAAGATTCCTATAAAGAGGTTACAAAATATCAAAAGGGCTTTAGACGCCCAGAAAATTCTTTCCTATGGACTCCCCACGCATGTGCATGTGTGTGCAATTACATAGAAAAATCTTTCTTAAAGGAGTTACATGTATGTTCTACCGTCAAGTGGCCCAAGAAAAGATCCATGAGCTGCTTTTTAGAACCTTATAATCAAATCCCTATAAACAACACACATAAAAGGATGGTCCATCAACTGTGTGAAACAAATACGTACTGATACAAAGAAGCATTATAATTAACACAGTTAGATCTCATGTGGGGAATAGTGTGCGCAAGACAGGCAGAGAGGTGGGGAAAGTGATGATGTTTGCAAAGAGGGAGGCTTTCAAGAATCCACTGAAAGCTGGAATGGTCAGTGACAGGCAAGGAGGCGAAGGCTTCCCACATGAGGGGAAGTGAGGTCACACTGCCTACTGATTGTGAAAATCCATCATCGTCATGAGTCACCTGCGTTCTTGGGAAATATTCAGTTACTGACATCATAAGGCAAGTAAGGACCATCAGAAGAGTTTAAGAGCTGAAAGGGAACCGTCCCACATTTGTGTGAATGAGCTCACAGACACACCTCTTTTAAAGTGGCAAGGGTCACCGGGCAAAAGCCCTTACCACTGAGCAACCCACCCTACAAAGGAATGAAAGAAAACTACATAAAAGTGTCTCTGCAAGTGACTACAAGGCTCAGAACACAATGCAATTATAAGTTCTACAGATTACATTAAAGCAAATCATTGAAATGGAAGAAAATTTTAATAGAAAACGGTCACATTTTGTCTTCTTAGTCAAATAACGAAACATCACCTAAGTGTGAATAGACAGGCTGGTACATACAGATCTGATTATAAACACATGCATTTAAACACTTTTCCTCATTGCTGTTTTCTTGAATTGCTATTTCACGTTGAGTTAAAAACAACTTTTATAATAATGCTGAAAATTAAGGGTCAGGAAAGCATTTCAGCATGATGTTCTCTACAACCATCCAAGTATTTCTAAATCTATTAGGTCCTTGGAAACAAAAGTTATTGTCAGTATCTGCTGTGTTCAGAGAGCCAGAAAGAACATTGTACCTAGCTTTAAATAAATCTGTCATAAGAAATTTAAAAAATAAATTAATCTAAGTACTTCCCAAAAGCATTCTCATTATCATTTAAGGGGTAAGAAATGGTGCAGTCTGCAGAAGTGCTCAGGAAGGAATCTCCAGCATGAAGCACAGTATCTGCATTGTTTGTTAGTTACCAGAGAGCAGGCATCGCATCAGATTTATTCACGTATTTTTTTCCTTCTTTATTCCCCTTCTCCTTGCTAACAGCGGTATATACTCTTGTGAATTAAAAAAAAAAAAAAAAAAAAAAAGTTTTCTAAAACGAGGGAAACGTTTGTTTTCATTCCATAGCTTGCCAGGGCCAATTCCAAACATCTCTGATAGGGAAAGCCCAGAATGCTTTTTAAGACAGGCCGATCCTGAGAAAAGAGGAGACTATTCTGGCATATGTGTGTGGCAAACAGCTTTTAGAGCCCTTTCTCCAGTTCGGGAAATAAGCAGCATTCATGGTTAGGAGGGGATTCCGTGTTACATGCAGGCAAGAGCTTTCAGACAAGCAAAACAAGGGCAGAGTCACTAGTTTCTAATTAATTTAATTGTGGCACAGCCTGAAATTATCAGAAGTTGTCTGCTGGTCACAGCTGAGCAAACTACCAGCCTGCAGGGGCATCAGCAACAATGTTCTCTTCGCTTTCTCCTGCATAGGGATTAGCACCCAGAGGGGTGAGCCTTTCAAGTAAGGAGAGGAAGGGAGGTAAGCGGAGAAGGGGGGAAATGGGGGGACAGGCGGAGAAACGGGGTGGGGGGAGGGGGGAGAGAGAAACACACAGAAGGTTTGCACTTGCATAAATTTCAAACAAACTGGAGTCTTGCTGAAATCTCACCATTACTGGAAACACTGACAAATTATGAAACAGACTTGTAAATCCTATGACATTTGATCAAACAAATATATTTTCTTTCCTATTTTTCTTCCTATTTTACATCCATATACAAAGTATTGAAAGAAACCAGAATGACATTGATAAAAAATAACCAACTCTAAGCAAATAGCCTAGGATCCTGTCTATAGTTTTGCATGCAAATAATTATTTAATAAATTAAAAAAGATTCTGTGCCAGAGCAAGAGGTTTTTTTGTGGGGTTTTTTTTAGATCAAAATAACGAGTAAGACTGAATTCCTGCTACAAAAACCAAGAAAGCTGTCCTTAGTTTAGCTGTAATCCTGCTTCTAAGCAGGAAAATGTGCTGAATGACCTTTTCAGTCTGAAGATTTATGATGGGATTCCACACAATTCTAAAACTAAAGGTAAAACAAGAAGATAAAATGCCTGTGGTCCTAGGAAACATTCAGAAAAAGGGTCTGTGGGGGCAGAGCCCCAGAAAGTAGTTTCCAGGCTCTCGGCCTCACATAGACAGGTGCTGGCTCAGGTAGTAAATGGCCAACTGTGATTGGATGGCCATCAGCTGTGGCTAGTTGGCCTGTGCTGTAACCAGTGAGCCATTGGCCACTAATATAACTGCTGTGGCTACGCTAGGAGAAGGAGAAGAGAGAAAGAATGGGGGCTAGCAAGAAGATGGCGGCTGGGCTGGCAAGTGTGGATGGCGGTTTGCGGACAGTGTGAATCCAGCCTCCATTGAGAGTATAGTGCCGCCAGCGAGAATATAGTGGTATGACTCCCCTACCTATGGCTCCGTGGGTGTTCCTTTTTGGCCTCACCATATCCTGCGTTCTTGTGTGGGGAGCGGGAGCAGAGACCCCGCAGGTCTCCTGCACGACAAATGGCGCAGCGAGCAGGGTATGGTGAAGGCCAAAGCTCTCCAAAGGACAGTGGAGCAGTTTGTGTGTATGAACACCCAGTCTGAGGAAGACCAGGAGGAGCAGCTGCCGGAGAGCTGGACCCCCGTGGAGGGGTGGGAGGATGTGGACGGTTCTCCCACCAGCACAGGAAAAGCCATGCAGCTGCTGCAGAGATGGAGCCCCGTGGAGAGGTGGAAAGATGTGGACGGTTCCCCAACCAGCACAGGCCGGAGAAAGCGAAGGTCGTTGCAGCCCTGTGGGCCGGGAGGTTCCTGCTCAGGCAGCCCGGATGCAGGACTTGTAGTCCCAGGAGGTAACGCTTGCTGAGTCCTCTGTGGGAGATGAGGGTGAGGTCAAGGTCGTCCCTCACCCCCAGGACAGCCCTGGTGAATGACTATGGACTATGGGGAATTGCCTTCCATCCCTAATTTAATGGACCGCTTGACTGTTTGTTTGGGAACTGTTGTTAGTGGAACTGGGGGATATTTGCTTTTGTCTCTTGACTGGCCACCATTGAGAATATGTAAGCACCTTGATTGTGAGTCGCTGTTGTTCCAGCAGGGTACCCTGAGAGGCACAGAGAGAGTGGCAGTGCCCTGAGAGCCCTGGCTGAGTCCAGGAAGTGTGGCTGAGCCCTGAAGATACCCTGGCTGTGCCCAGGAAGTCGGGCTGTTCCCAGAGAGAGTGGCAGTGCCCTGAGAGCCCTGGCTGTGTCCAGGAAGTCGGGCTGTTCCCAGAGAGAGTGGCAGTGCCCTGAGAGCCCTGGCTGAGTCCAGGAAGTCTGGCTGAGCCCTGAAGATACCCTGGCTGTGCCCAGGAAGTCGGGCTGTTCCCAGAGAGAGTGGCAGTGACCTGAGAGCCCTGGCTGTGTCCAGGAAGTGTGGCTGTGCCCACAGAGAGTGGCAGTGCCCTGAAAGCCCTGGCTGAGTCCAGGAAGTGTGGCTGTGCCCACAGAGAGTGGCAGTGCCCTGAGAAATCCTAGCTGTGCCCGGGGAAACTAGTGGTACCCTAAGAAGTCCAGGAAGTCTGGCCGTGCCCAGAAGCACTGGTGGTGCCCTGAGAAACCCTGGCTGTGCCCAGAGAGCCTGGCTGTGTCCAGGATATTGCATTCACCCCCAGGCTCCTCGCACAGGTCCCCTCGCGGAAGACGCTTGTCGCGTAGATTGTGAGGCGAGAGCCTGTAGGGGTGGAGTGTGGGGGCGGAGCCCCAGAAAGTAGTTTCCAGGCTCTCGGCCTCACGTGGAAAGGTGCTGGCTCAGGTAGTAAATGGCCATCAACTGTGATTGGATGGCCATCAGCTGTGGCTAGTTGGCCGTCAGCTGTAACCAGTGAGCCATCGGCCACTAATATAACTGCTGTGGCTACGCTAGCAGAGGAGAAGGGAGAGAAAGAACGGGGGCTAGCAAGAAGATGGCGGCTGGGCTGGCAAGCGTGGATGGCGGTTTGCGGACAGTGTGAATCCAGCCTCCATTGATAGTGCCGCCAGCGAGAATATGGTATGACTCCCCCATCTATGGCTCCGTGGGTGTTCCTTTTTGGCCTCACCATGTCCTGCGTTATGAGGGGAGCGGGAGCAGAGACCCCGCAGGTCTCCCGCACGACAGGGTCACTAATCAGAATGGGGGTGGGGTAGACATAGTGGATGAAAATGAATATTATATCTAAAAACCCAGATACGTATACATGGATACAAATTTACAAATACACAGCCAAGCTCAAAAGCAAAACTGGGGATCTCGGAAGTCTCCTGGGGCTCACAGGAGTAGTGGGGTTTCAAGTCGTCTATCACCCAGGGGAACTGCAGGAGGAAGGACCGGCAAAGGGGCTAAGAGCATGAAGTTATAGGCCAGGCCGCGGGCATACCTCGGAGACACTGCAGGTTCCCTTCTGGACCACGGCGAGGAAGCAAGCAGGGCTGGGGGAGGGTCTTGCCTTCAATTTGTAAAACAACGCAGCCTCTGTGATGTGCAATAAAGCAAAGCATAATAAAACGAGGTACGCCTGTACCGGATTTGAATCCGGCTTCTCCACTTTCTTTCTAATTGGGATAATGATAGGAATCACCTCCTAGAGCTGTTACGAGGTTAAAATAAGTTAACACACATAAAGAAAGCACCTGAACAGCACCTGGCACATAGCGAGCACTCGGTAAATGTCAGTTGATTTTACTGCTACCATTATTGTTAACGAGGTTGAAGAGACACCAGATGTTGGAGACTTAAAGCACCTCAGGAGCGGAAATCGAGGCTGTGAGCCCACAGGGGTGGGCACCTGGGGAGCCACGAACTCCTGGTGCAGTCAGTAAACCTTCTGCCACCAAGCGAGGGAGCTGATATAGAGGCCACGGGTGAAAAAAACGCATGAGAAATCAGAGCCCCTGGCCCTGTGCCTGGCTTGGGTGTGGGGGCTTGAATGTAGCCACTATCTAACCTGTGTGACAGTTGGGGGCTGAGAAATTAGCACAGAAACTTCAATAAAGCTCAGGGCAGAGATGAATTCATCTCACAGAGATACCTTCACAGTCCAATCTAGAGTCTTCAGGTGGAAAAAGCACATTGAGTATGGGGTACAATAAATAAAAACAAATCCACACCTGGACATGGCCTGCGTAAAGCTATCAGAGAGGAAAAAACAGATTACCTACAAAGGATGCAGACTTCTCATCAGCAGTAATAGATGCCTGAGGACAACGGAATCATGTCTTCAAGTGCTGAGGGGAAATAACTGTCAACTTAGAATTCTATACTATCCTTCAAGAGCGAGGGAGAAACAGAAATGATTGGAGGCACAGGAAAACGAAGAAAGGACACCACCCACCGACGCAGAATGCAAGCGATGCTAACAGGCGGGAAAGAGCGCCCAAAAGGAGAGTGAGTTGTAAGAAACACTATTTGCTAAAAAATGAAGAAATCAGATGGGAGCTTCCGCAATCTTCTACAAGCCCACCTAAAAAGTTGTTCTACCCGTGAGCAGAGGGGCTCATCTTCCCTGAGGCTGCAGTGGGAGAGCTGTCTCCCTGCAGGACGACTCCTGCTTTCTCAGGAACCTGATTATATTAATAATTTCCTTTCTCCCGTATGTTATTTGCTTAAACCTACATTTAACTGTTGAACAAAATATTACAGTTATGTATCTTGAAATGACTGATAGTGAAAAGCAGACGTTCTCACCACCCTCCCCGGCCAGTCCTGTTCCCTGGCAGCAAGCGCCTTGAGGTCTTTGAGCTGTCTTACCTGGTATTTACCTTCCTACTTTAACTAACATGCTGTGCCAGGGAACCTTTGGAAAATCCATCACCTGCTGGCCAATGGTTGTGGCCACTTGCATTGTGACAATCCTTCCTTAATCAGGGAAAAAGACAGCCTTGATACACTGTCCCAATGACACAGTGCTCTTGTTTGGTGCACACGGAGCCACCATACCTGGGCCACTGCCTTCCCAGAGATGATATATGTAAGCTACAAGGTGGGCTGTTTTGCAATACTTCTGTATCTTACTCTGTCTCATAAGGACTTATTCATGCTTGCTACTTTATTATACGAGTATTTCTATTCAAGAACAAAATATGTCATCGCCTAAGTGCAACTCCATGAATGACTGAGTCCAAAAGGTGAGGTTGGTAGGTCACTTCACTTCCAGGGGAAGCAGGAACTCCCACCACCTGTATGAACTTGAGTGTGAACGATCCAGAATGTGGCTGAGCCTATTCCCAGTAAGAGCAGGCTAAGGGTGAGGGTTACAGGTGTGTGTGGGGCCGTGGGGGATGGTGGGGTGGGGTGGGGTGGGGGGGGTGGAGGAGGTGGGGGGGAGGAGGGGAATGAGTCTGTCACTGTTTGGACTCTGGAAACAAAAAAGAAATTTCACAAGCAGAAGGCTGAGGCACTGCCAGAGGTAATATTTGATTATTACTTAAAATCTAAAAAAACTTTTTTGAAAACACTTTGACTAATAATCTGTCGTTTGAGTTCTAAATCTTTCATTCGTTACTTTATTTTAAAAATAAAAAAAACAAAAAGAAATAACAGCCAAAAAAAACAACAAAATTAATCAACCAATTTAGGGCCTGAAAGGAGAAAGAGGCCTCCCCTAATCTGTGGCCAAAAATGTTCCTAAAGCATGTTCTTATATTATTTTTTCCTTCCTTTATCAATTTAGAACACGACTTCTAATTATGGTAGGGGAAGAATTTAATTTTTTGTTTCCCCATATCCCAGTTACATCAGTTTTTGTTAAATCAATAGTTGGTGCTTCTTTTATTATTATTACATAAATATGTATCTGTGCTGAGCTGTTAAGTATATACTGTGACTGTATTTCCTTTCTTGAACGTTTAGTTTTTCCTGGAGTTAACAGGTCTCTTTCATTTTATCATTTGTTTCACTTGTTATTACCTATTGCTTATTATTCTCAAAGACTCCAGTTTATACGTAAAATCTCTTTTCTATGTAAACATTAGATATCTGCTGTGCCCACCCACCTCCCTTTGTTTCTTGAAACCTCTCTGTTCTAGAGCTGTGCTTCCTCCTCTCCCATCGGCCCTCTGGGCCTGCTGCAGAGCTGGCAAGCTGGAACCTCTACATTACACCTGTAGGTTCCCATAATGGAAGGACCATTTTTTCAGAACCTGTCTCTCTGAAAATGTCATTATTTTACTGTCACATTTGATTTATAGTGCTGGGTACAGAATTCTAGGCTAGAATGACTTTTTTTCCTAAGGTTTTTTAAGGCACTGTTCCATTCTCTTCTAGTTTTAAGTGCCGCTTTTAAGAAGTCTGATGCCTTTCTGACTCCCTGTCCTTTGCACGTGACCTTTCCTTTCTTCTTTTTAAGTTCTAGTATCTTATCTTTATCCCAGGCGTTCCTACACTTCACAATGACGTGCCTGTCTGCCTGGGAGACTATTTTTACTCATTGCACTGGCAGGCCCTTTCTGTCTGAGGATGTGTGTCCTTCGGTTCTGGGAAAGTAATCTGTGTTATTTGAGTTTCCTTTTTTCTATTTTCTCTCTTCTGGAATTCCTATTAATTAGATGTTGGACATCCCAGATTGATCCTCTCATTTTCTTTTTTCCCCCTATTGTGCAATTCTTTGCATGTGTGTTATACTTTCTAGCAGACTTTCTTGACTTCGTCTTCTAACTCTTTGGATTTTGGGGGCCATCATAATTTTAATTTCTAAGAGCTCATTTTAATTCTGATTGTTCATTTTTTTTGGCTCCATTGCTATTTTCTGATTTGTTGCTAAGCTATCATTTCTTTCTCCAAATAATGGCATGTTATTTTATTTTATTTTTTTAATAAATTTTATTGGGGAATATTGGGGGACAGAGTGCTTCTCCAGGGCCTATCAGCTCCAAGTCATTGTCCTTCAATCTAGTTGTGGAGGGCGCAGCTCAGCTCCAAGTTCAGTCGCCGTTTTCAACCTCTAGTTGCAGGGGGCGCAGCCCACCATCCCATGCGGGAATTGAACCAGCAACCTTGTTGTTGAGAGTTCACATTCTAACCAACTGAGCCATCTGGCCTCCCAGATTGTTCATTTTTATAAAGTAGCATCATGCTCTTATTTCAGTGTTCTTATTTCTTACCGCTCAGAGGATACTTATAAAATATTTTATTTTTTAAAACTATTCTTTTACCATGTGCGTTATCTGTTGCCTCTTATAGTTTTCTTTTTCTTTTTGTCCATTCTGTTGGAGAATTTCCTCAAATGCCTGGTGATTTTTGGCTGTCAATTTATCATTTAAAGTAAGGTAATAAAATGTTGATTAAAAGTTCTATATCAATATACAGGGCTTGTTGACCGGTGACCTTCACTCTAGGTCAGTCAGGTGACCAGGTAGCTTTTTTACTGAGAAACAACCACCCCTTCCTCCAAATTCTTCCTTCTAGGGACATGTAATCTCTGAACAAGTTCCTACAGATTCCAACTTGGGGGAGGAGGGGAAGAGGAGAGATGGTCGTATCAGGTCACTTGAGCTGCTCAAACAGGGCAGGGAAAAGGACTGGGCAGGCCCTGGAGTTCAGAAACTGTCTGACACCAGTGCCTTTTGCTCTGCCTGGGGAATCCAGGGAGAGTGTGTCACCAGCTGAATTTCTCCCAAACTTATAGATCTCTGCAGGGGTGAAGCAGCTGAAGAGGGTCAAGGGGAGGACCTTAGGTCTAACTGCTCTGCATTGGGCACACCATCGATCTCATTTCTCACCAGTGTCTCTTCCTGCAGGCTTTCTGTCCCTGTTTAGGTAATAGTGAACCCTGCTCTGCTAACTCAGGCCCTCCTCCATCTACCATCTCTCCAGCATTCTCGTCTCCTCTCTTATTCTCTTGGAGGTTTATGACTTTTAAATTCTTTCGCCATTATTTTAGCAGGGTTTCTTTGGGTGGGGGAAGATACTGATTAAATGCGTATGTTCAATTTGCCATATTAATCAAACGCCTTTTTAACTGCTCTTTCTCCACCGGTTCCTTCTCATCAGCATTTAAATTTTTTTTTTTTTAATGTTATTGCGGTAAGAACACTTAACATGAGATCTACCCTCTTAAAACATTTTAAAGTGTTTTAACAATTTAACAATACATTACCGTTGACTATAACGCATCAGCATTTAAACATTCGCAAGTCTCTTCAGTGTTAAGGAAATCAGGACGAATAAAAATGTTCCCCTTGATTCTAGGTCTCCTTTCACCTACTAGTCTCTTCCTTCACAGCCAAACTTCTTGAAGCGAGTGTCCACACTCTCACCTCTTCCTCAGCACTCTCAAATTTCTCAATCTACTGTCACTGACCTCTATGCCCAACCCTCCACAGAAATGGTTCTTGCAAAGGGTACCCATTGATAAGTCCAATGGACACTTCCTAGGCCTCAAGTGTATTTGACTTCTCAGTAACATGACACTGTTGTAGTCCCTCCCTCTCAAAACACGCCCTTCCTTGGAGTTTCTGACCCTGCATTCTCCTTGCAAATGGGACCCACACTCCTTAGCAGAGCTTATGCGCATATGGTACAAACTAGGCTTCCCACATCAGCCTCACCTCTTGCCATGACCATATTCAAGTTCTATGCTAAAATGCATGGGACTTCAGTTCCTAGAGCAGGCCCTGTCCTGCTTTTCTTCTGATCTTTGTACATCCTATTCACTTTTTATTTGGCCACTTTTGCAAATTCCTTCTATCTGTGTCGAATGCCCCTCCTATGCGCTCTAGAGCTCCTATATTTCCACTGCTAACATGTTTATTAAAAGGTACTGCAATTGCCAGCTTATTGTCCATGCTCCATGAGGGCAAGATCCATGTCTGTCTTCTACCTTGTTTAAAGCTGTGTCACTAGAGCCAGTATGATGGCTGGCTCATGGTTGGCATCCAATATACGTCAGTTGAGTGACTGAAGACACAGAGAGAGGGAGAATCAAATGCCTAAAAAAAGATACACACACGATCATATTTTCTCTTTAATGGGCCAGCAGGGCAAATGAAATTACATATAGACCAAATTTGGTCTACAGAAAGACTTTACACTGTAACATAAATTCTTTTGGCTGCCTTTTTCTGTCTTCTTACCAGTGTATCTGATAACTGGTCACCATTTTATGTACAAAATAAACCAAATGAAGAGTCAGAATATCAGAATATCAATACAGCATCTCCACAGGGCTTAGAGAAGGACAACTGTTTAAATGTGTCAGTATATCTTAAATCTCTGTATAGGTAAATCATAGGGTTTTAAAATGGTACGGGAGTGACAATGTTGTATTCTGGCAGTTTTGGTATAATTTTGCTCACATACCAAAATAGGTCTTTTAAAGACAGAAACACTTCTGAAAAGAGGCAGATTAGCTCTGTCGAGAGAATAACCCTTTAGGATACTCGAACCATGAGTGCTGTAGGCTCTGAAGAGGAAAAACAAATCCCAGCTTAAGCAAAATTGGAATTCTAGCCTTTGAGTGTCACTTAATGTAGGCCAAGCTCTCAATGCTCCAATATCCCAAACACCTTCACTGCTTTATTAACATGGATTGATATGGGTATCACTGGCAAGTACCTTCTTTGGTGCACAGCCAGAATGCTTTCAAAGCATGTCGACATTTCAGTTATTTTGAATTGTCTCTAATATTTGACCACATTTAGCCCCAACTAAAGAGCTTATCTATAGAGAACATGCCTATCTGAAAACAGATCTGTTTCTAAGTGTGAACTATAATAAATGCCTTGCTAGATACTACATTCCCAGCTGGAAAAACCTACAAAGAAGTTAGAGGTTATGTCCAGTCTCTTGATAATGAACTATCATGTGAAAACGAATGTTTTGCACTCAGAAGGAAAAAGGAATGGTGTTGTGATGAACTGCTTTCCATTTCATTTGTCTGAATAGATATTACTTTATTCCTATGAAAGCTGAGTCTCTGCCCCAAAATGAACTCATACATTTATAGGTGAAAAACTGTCTCTTCAAACAAAAACAATCTCTCCATATAAAGACGCTGTAAGCAGGAGGGAGGGAAGGACAGACAGACACCCTTACACTTGTCTTCCCCCAGTCACCCAATAGCAAATAAAGGTGACCTTAGATATTGTTTGCACCGATGGGGGTCCTCCATGATAAAAAGCACAAGGAAAAAATTATGAGCTAGAGACACTGCCCCAATACAATTCAAACCCCGGGTACAGCAGGCACATTGGAAGCACTGCCCATAACCTTCCACACCGGGCAATGACTCTGAGGAAAGTAAACCTCTGCCCCTGCAAGCCTGCAAGTGCTCAATTCAAGCAGCTTCCAGTTGTATTTCAATGGTAGAGAGTCTGGAATTCACCCATGACAATCCTCTCACTCCCTCATCACCACCATATATACACCTTCCTCCAAGGACGGCAGGAAACACCACATCCAGTTGATACTCTATGTCCTGGATCGATTATGAGCCATTTATTAGCACAAATAGTCACACTATTCCTTCCATTCCTTTCTTCAAAATTCCACCAACTAAAGGAAAATATATAGTAAAACATCTTGCTGATGAGTACACTGGACACAGTCAGTCCTTGAGTTTAACTGAAAATGAAGAGATAACGACTAGTCAACACATATTGTGATTGACTTACTTCTCCATTTGGACTTCTTAATTGTCGACAACCACGATCATTACCAACCTTACACTGTTATGTGGGGTATCTGCTGCTTCCTTTGACTAGACTCTTCCTCCTCCTCCATTTACCTGCCTAACTTCCACCTGGCTTCTCAGACAGCTCAGACCCCACCTCTTCCAACACCCCTCCCTTAACCAACCACACCCCTACCCCAATTTCTCACAACTATCCTTCTCTTCCTTAATTAGGTGACCCTCCTCTGGGTTCCAAAGCCGTGCTCTCTGCGTGTTACCTTCACAGAAGTAATCACACAGCACTCTGTTTATAAGACACATCTCCCCCACTAGTCTGTGAACCCACAGGCAAGGATCATCACTCATCTTTATGTTCCAGTTTACATCACAGTGTCTGGTGTTTAGTAGACATTCTTTAATGTGTGTGAAATGAGTGAATAAATGTATGACTAATCTCAGATGATGTTTAGGCTTAGAAACAGAATTATAGAGATGGGTCTTTAGAAAACATTTAGTTCACCCATTTCATCCAAAATTCCCTTAACGAGTATTTCTTAAGAGCTGTGCCAAGATAATAAAATAAGGAAATCATTATCTATGTTCAATAAAACAAACACTTTCTAATGAAAATAGGATGAAATAGAAACCTTACCGGCAAAGTTCCAGGCAGAGATGCATCAAAAAAAGATACCAAAGAATTTGGAGGTGCTGCACAGTGGACTTGAGATCCAGAGAAAAGTTTAGAGTTGGAGGAAATCTGGGCATGAATTTCCAAACCTACCACAGCTGCCCATTCGTGTTCCCTAAAGAGAGAGATAAAAGAAGTAGTCAGACCTGTCACCATACATAAATTTCTATCTATGAGCCTAAACCACAAATGTTAATTTCCTATTCGTGTTTTCAACTTACTAAAATTTTACACCCTTCCATTAAAAAATGTGTCATATTGTATTGGCGACTAAATAAAAAACAATTCATAATGAACACCTACAAGACTGGTAAAATAAAGTTCATGTACAACATGGCATAAGGCGAGTTCACTGTACAAACAGGAAGGTGATAGAGAAAGGAAGAATTTGGCATCTAAAACAATTTAGAAATGGGTATCAGGTAGTGACTGCTGGCTGACCAGTGAAAAGCAGCCTTTTCTAAATCAACTGTCCTTTATCAATTAATCACTCAGCAAATGAAGAAAGCTGATCTTGCGAAAATTTTTAGAATTATAACATCAGGATTCTACTACTAGAAATAATGATAAATAGTTGCACAAATAATGATAACTATTTGAAAAGAAGGACAATTCTGTCATATTTTGAATTCATTTTATAACAGTGGGTAAAATGACCAGAGTGACACAGATATAATTGATCACTACTAAATGATATTCTTCTGGAAACTGCAAAGGAAAACATTAAACCATCAGATGTGGCTTTTTTTGGTACCCCAAATCACTTTCAATTCCCAAGATTTAGTTTCAGATTCCTTTGCTTGTTTAGCCTTGATTGCTATTAAATCTAAGAAGCTATTAAACACTCTAATAATCCCTCTTATGTGGCCACTTCTATTCTATTGGGTCTCTATGAACATTCCATACACAGGTCTCTCCAGGTTCTTACAAGTGTCCCTCTGAAACCCACGTATCCCAGACAATTTGTAGACGGCCTGTTTACACATACTGTCTCCACATTTTGTCTGTTCCTATCTTGCTGTTCTCCCAAGCAATTTTCTATATTACCGTGTTTCCCCGAAAATAAGACCAGGTCTTATATTAATTTTTGCTCCATTAGGGCTTATTTTCAGGGGATGTCTTATTTTTCCATGTACAATCCACATTTATTCAATTACAGTCATGTCATCTTCTTCTAGAGTATCGTCATAACATACTAAATGTGTCCGTCTTGCTGAGATCTTAACTGGGGCTTATTTTCGGGGTAGGTCTTATTTTCAGGGAAACACAGTATCTAGATTTTTATTTACATGTATTGGATTTTCTTTCAATCCTTTCAACACATGAAGTTCTATATTTATAGTATTGTGAGATTAATGCCTTTTTAAAGTTTGGAAGCACAGCTTGTAATTTAGAGGAATTAAACAATGAGTTTATTAGAAATTTGGCATTCACTAAAAAATTATCCAAAGTATTTTTGCAGTTGCACTACATGGGAGAAAAAATACTTTCAATTCACAGTGAGATGATCTAATTTATGAAAAGAATAGAAAGTGAATGCTTCTGGACATTTTCCCTCTGTTCCTCCAAACTGAAAAGCAAAAGTAATGCCAATCTAACTATGTCAAAGGAAAAACACAATATTGGACAAGTGTATTTAAAAAGAAAACTTAAGTTTTATATAATGAAGTATAAACGGCTGTTCTGAAGATATCTAGCAAAATAAGCAAAACTCTCTACACAACCAGAGGGACGATTTCTTGTATTGGCTGCATCCTCTTAGGTCTAGATACAGATGTCCAACATGAAATGCCTCCACACATAGGTGGTATTTTCTGACTAATGACATTAAGCCACCACCATTCAGCTTGTAGGTAAAGGCTCCCCTTCTACCTTCAGAACACTGCTGGCCCATTGTAGCGCTAAATAAATGTCAGCTAAATAAGATCCGGCTTCTAGTTTCACCGACCCCACTGCTGGTGCTATTAGTAGCTGACTGAATCCATTCTCGTCTGTGTGGCCTTCGATTCAAGAAAACACGTGCGATTTTATACTTGCGTATTTCCCAATATATCTACCCCCTTGAGGAGAGTGGTTTATGTGTGAGGGCGGGGCTGACAGAGGGCCAGTTGTGTGCTCCACGGGCTGCAAGTTACAGCCCAACAACCTCTCCCTCTTCAAAACACATAAACTGAAGATTGGGATGTAGTGGCCTGAATCATCTACGCCTATCTCCCCTGTCCCGCAGTTCTTCCACCTCACACTTAAGTGGGGAGTAATGGTATGAAATAGTATACCCTTTCCTCGGCTTCTCGGCCGTGATGAGGGGCTGCTGAACCACTGAGCTCTGTCCCCTTTTCCCGCTGGACCTGGACCCAGTCGGAGTCCCTGCTCCGTGGCGAGATCCGCGGTTAATGTAGGCTAAAGCCCAACGCCTTCCAGAACACAAACGGCACACCATGGGCGCCGCCATTGTCCCTGCAAGTCCTGGTCAGGTGACACAGCCACCCTCTGGCGCGAGGCTCTCTGGGAAACGTAGTTCTGGAAATGGATAAAGCGCGATAAGCTGCCACCGGAAGACTACTATTCCCGGTGAGCACTGAGACTCGAAGGCTGCCGGAACCCGGGCGGGGAGGCGGGAAGGAGAAATAGAGGAGAGCGTAGGAGGGTTTCCGGGTCCGACGGTGTGACTCCTCCTAGCGGGGAGTTGGAGAGGTTTGTGGCTGTGAGCTTGTGTCTGAGTTTGAGTAAGAGCAGGTGGTGTGGGAGGTCCAAAGCTGAGGAACCTGGCCGGGGTTTTATATTCTAGTTACCCTTTTGAGGTCCCCTGAACCCCCGGACCCACTCAGTTATTTTCTCTGTCTACTCTCCCATTCCACACACCAATTTGTGTATCAATGGAACAAATACTTATTTGCATGCCTCCTATATGCCAGGCACAGTTCTTAGGCACTGGGGATGCAGCAGGGAGCAAGACAGTTTATAGCCCCTGTGATCACGGACCTTCAATTCTTGGGAGAGGAGACATACAGAAATGTTAATAAAAATGAGGTACTTTCATGCCGGTATTAAGTACTATACTTACGCAGAAGTGCTTAGAGACAGACCTGGGTTGAGCCTTGAGGTGCATTTTAACTTACAGGCATAATTCATTTGATTGCACTTTGCTTTATTGCACTTCACAGGTGTGGCGTTTTTTTTATAAACCGAAGGCAAGACCCTTCACAGCAAAAAGATGACGCTGGCTGCAACACTCTCCTTTATTATAGTGGTCTGGAACACAAACCCACAAAATCTCTGAGGCATGCCTGTACTTGCTTTACTATTCTGGGCTGGAACTGAACCTTCAATATCTTTGAGGTATGCCTGTATTCTCCTCTTTGTTCTTGGCTAGTATTTGAAACAGTCTTCTTATATGCGAGGAAGCCTTGATAGCAGATACCATCATGCCGGCTGACTCATGCCCCTTGTTGAAACTCCCACTGATGTTTCTTGAATTTGCATGCAAAATTGAGAGGAACCATCCAGCTGTTCTCTACTATACCACCCTATTTTAGTTCTCCACATAGTGCTTATGACCATCTGATGTTTGTGGGGAATTTGTCTTATTCAACACAGTATTCCCAGAGTACAACGTAGCCCCCTCAGAAATATTTGTTGAATGAATTAGTGCAGTGTGGCGAATGCGTTTTACAAAGGATGGAGTGGATGTCCTTTGGAGTAGTTGCTGTTTAGGAGGGAGATAATGAACTAGTGTGGTGGTAGAGGCAAAGAGAATTGACCTATGTGAGATAGATTTTAGGAGGTAAGACTGAAGGACTTGGTGATGGATTGGATATGATGGGTGAAGAGTAGTTGGAATCAAGTAACTCCTAGATTTCTGGCTTGTACAACTGGATGAGTGATGGTGTTATTCCCTGAGATAACAAAACCAGAAGAGAATTGGGTTTGCAGGAAAATAGGAGTTTGGTTACAAGAGCAATTAAGTAAGCATCACTGATGCCTGGCTCTCTATGGAGCAGGGGGAAAAGCTGCAAACTCTGTATACTTCACACTGATAGATTTTTCAATTATTGATCAATAACCTATTAATTAGGCAGCTGTAACCTACAATCTATTCCCATTAATACTCCTGTACAGTTATGATATTATGCAATTTAATTCCCCCACGGAGGCAATTTTAGTTACTCTCCTTAAAATTGTCATGATTAATTTTTATATCATTTTTATTTTTTTCACCCACTATCATTGATCCCAATTGCTACACCAGAACTATTTTCCCATGACCAAAAATGAAAATGAGAGAAAGGACAGAGACTGCAAAGTAGAGGTGGAGATTTGGCCTAAAATTTCTCTCTCATTATTGGCCTTCCCTATCAGGTTCAGATCACCCTTTAATAGTCTCTCTCCTCTGAGTTTCCATATTTCCCACTTTTACTCTGGGTAAGCTTCCTTTCTCTTTCTCATTTAGTTCCTCAGATTCTTCTGGCCCAGACTGGGGGTCAGGAGTGTTGTCTCTGATCACAGCGTGGTTCCACCTTTCATCCGACTGCAGAGGAGGGGGGAATCTGCGTCTCTCGCAAGTGATCATGGGTATCCTTTAGCCAAAAGGAGACGGAGCTCCTTGCTACCTTACCACTGGTAATCAGCATGTTTAGGAGGCA
Source organism: Rhinolophus sinicus (assembly GCF_057876585.1). Lineage (NCBI taxonomy): Eukaryota > Metazoa > Chordata > Mammalia > Chiroptera > Rhinolophidae > Rhinolophus > Rhinolophus sinicus. Next base: position 111,203,343 of record NC_142515.1, on the reverse strand, counting down.
GTTCACTCCCTAACATGAAGAATTAGGGGTGTTTTTGACCCCCCCCTCCCTGTAAGAGACAGCAACACACCTAATGAAAATCCTAATTTTATGTGCAAAACACACTACAATGGAAATTCATCTTTGTTTACAAAGCAGTATTGTGCAGTGATAGTGTATCTCTTCAAAGGCTCCCACCCCACCACTAGAGGGAGAGAAAATCCCATGGGTGTAAATGTAATTGATTCCTTTCACAAATAGACATCTTCCATGGCACAGCATATTGTACAGCCCTTTCAAAATCCTACAAGAGCTAATGGTTTCCTTCACCCCCGAGGTTATCTGTCATTTCCAGAAACGCCCATTGGTTTTCTCATGTTGGACCCAGAGTCTCGGAGTGCACTGTTTTTCCAAGCGCCCCTCCTGCCTTGCTCCTTAGCTAATCAGGTGCTCCCACCGAATCCCCCACCATGGGACCATTTCTTGCCGTGCTTCTGCATGCCAAATCTGATACCTGTCAGAACTCTCACTGACAGACAGCTTTCTAGCTGAGAGAGCTATTTTGGTTCCACTGAGAAGGTGGCTGTCATCTGGAAGACACAGAGGTTTTCATTTTCACGAAGCTCAGAAGGTAGCAGGACAGGGTTTCTAGCAAAAACATTTTCTTAGGGCGAGTTTCTCAGCTCTTGTTTTGCTCATATAATTGACAGTACAAATAAATTTAGAACAATTTTTTAAAAAAGAGATGTAAACCAAGAGCAGAATTTCAAGTTGTTATTTATAAGCGACAGTAGTTAGGAAGTATGTCTAAAATGCCATGCTTGGTTTTGCTCAGTGTTCTTCAGAGAGTCTTTGAATGTCAGAGTTGGAACGTTCTGGCTTGACTCGGTGTTTCACTCAAAATCCCCAGGTATCTATATAAGCACATTGATTTCTGAGCACAAATCATTTTCTCTCAAAATCTAAGTTGTATTTAATTGTAATTACTCCCTTTTTCATTCTTTTACTGGTTTGGGAATGGGGTATGATGTGAAAACATGGTATTCTAGGATTTATAGCATCTTCAGTAACATGGGTACAATATGAGGGAATGAGACAAGTGGTTCTAAGTTTCCATTTTTTAAAATGAAGTAAACAATTTTAATGGGAACATTAAAATTTCAAGTAAAATTGAAAGGAGATAATTTCTATTGTTTATTTTAATAACATACCATGGCAGTGTATCTAAAAATCTATTTGTATACAATTTTGAACCATAAAATTGTGTTAACTAACTGATTCTTTGATAAACTACTTTTGTCCTGTGGAAAGAAAGGCAGTGCTTTAAAGGTGTTTAGCAAAGTAATAAACAGAATGCCCCTTGCAGTCTAACTGAGCTGGATGTAGATGGTTGTCTTAGTATTTCATTTTATTATTTTTTTTAAGATTTTTTTATTGGGGAAGGGGAATAGGACTTTATAGGGGAACAGTGTGTACTTCCAGGACTTTTTTCCAAGTCAAGTTGTTGTCCTTTCAATCTTAGTTGTGGAGGGTGCCGTTCAGCTTCAAGTTGTTCTTTCAGTCCTAGTTGTGGAGGGCGCAGCTCAGCTCCAGGTCCAGTTGCCGTTGCTAGTCGCAGGGGGAGCAGCCCACCATCCCTTGCGGGAGTCGAACCGGCAACCTTGTGGTTGAGAGGACGCGCTCCAACCAACTGAGCCATCCGGGAGGCAGCTCAGCTCAAGGTGCTGTGTTCAATCTTAGTTGCAGGGGGCAGAGCCCACCATCCCTTGCGGGGTCGAGGAGTTGAACTGGCAACCTTGTGTGGTTGAGAGCCCACTGGCCCATGTGGGAATCGAACCGGCAGCCTTCGGAGTGAGGAGCATGGAGCTCTAACCGCCTGAGCCACCGGGCAAGCCCTGTCTTAGTATTTCTTAACACAGGAAGGAGTTTGGTCCCTCTGTGGGACCGTTAGTTTCTAGCTGCCTAAGGCTATAGCACCCAGCCTGCTGTCTTCACATTTTATGCCATGTGGTGAGGAAGGGAGAATAGCCAGGTCAGTATAAATTCTTTTTATAACGAGAAAAAAACAAAACAACACTTAAGGTGATGTACATACGAGCAAAATTGGCAACATTATTGTCGTGGCACTAGAGGAAGCCCTGTTTTTGAAAAAGCATTCTAAAAACATAAAGTTCCTTCTTAGAAAAACCACATTTTAAGACCCAGTTAAGTGTCATTATGGGAAGAAGAAAGCCTGGGAATATGTGCATGCTGGGCAACCGGGAGAACAGGATTCATTTCCTTTTATTTTACCATTAAGTCTTGATTCTGATAAAATACTGATATGGAGGGAACAATTGCTTTCTCTAGAAGATTGCTTTGCGGCAAAGAAACCGATACCATTTTCTTCTCTTCCAAGGCAGGGAATAGGACACCCTGTCCAGTGTCTTTTAGAGACGAAGTGCTGTCTGGGGAAGATGAGGCCAGTGCGTTGCTGCTGTCAGGTTTGCCTGGCCCTCTTCTGTCTGGTCTCAAGGGATGGTTTGCTGTTTTCCCAGGCCTTTTATCTTCTAGAAATCTGACTAATCCTGGAAGCAAACCGGAATTATGTATAAGAAAGAAGTTCCACTTCTTGAAGTCAGCCGCTCCTCAGTAGTAAGTAATACCCGCAGGACATAGTAGGCGCTGTGTCCCTGTAAGCATGTTTAGCATGTCGTCAGGTCCCCCGTACGCACTAGGAAGCGCTCTCTTTCGTGTTTTGGAAGTGGGTATTCGGCCTTCAAAACGACAGGCTTGTACACACACACACACATCATGCACAAATAATGATCAAGAGCTTTGAGTTTTAAAAACAGATGAATGTTTTTGTATTTTTAATGGTTCTCTTGATTTTAAGTCTAAATATTTTGAGGACCAAAAAACTGACGTTAAAGAACTACGCCACCAAGACATATGAGCGTTGATGACATCTTTCCCTCAGTGAATGAACTCCCTGCTAATTGAAGGGAAGAAGTAGGGTGGTACAGAAGAGAAGAGAAAGCCTTATCTTACGCATCCTGCCATGGAATCAGTGTCGTTACCTGTGAGTATCTGAACTGGGATCTCAGGATCTAGGCTGCCGTTGAACCAAGAATGGGTGGGCTGCACAAAGCAATAAAGGCTGCAATCTCATTGGTGGCAGAGCCTTCAGGGCTCACTACAGTTTAACGTATGGCTGCTGAGAGGAAATTCAGTGTTCCATGAAGAGATGCCAGATTGAATTAAAATCAAGCAGCTCAGTTCAAACACATTAGCAATCAGATGATACAACGACTGAGATAAATGCAAAGAGAGAGACAGAAAAAAAATTCCCAGTGATTCATGAATACTAATTAGGGAGGGAAAGACCAGCACAGACATTATTCATGTCTCCTTGGAGTCTGACTCTAGATTCTAATTCACCAATAAGATTTGATAAGCTTGACCCAACATTGATTTCAAGTTGATGTTGATTCCACATTTAGACCAGCTTTGCTACTCAAAGGCATTTTCACTTCTCTCACAGGTAGTAAAAATGAAAAGAAAGGATATGAAGAATGGGAGTGGATATCATGTTTTTCAAAAGGCGAGAGAAAGATTACATAGAATGCCACTCTAGCAAATAAGGGCCCATCTAGCCTAACATTCTCTCTGTGTTCCCCCTCTAAAGCTGTTATCTTTATTTTGGTTGCCATAGTACATTGGTACAGTATCTCTGGGGAACATTTTGCAGTGATTCAGAGCCCATGATTTTCAAAATTTTATATAGATTTATTAAATAAATGCAATACCTTTTACTTGCTACACCAAAACACACATAATCTCTTGAAATGTTCTCACAATTTACGAGAGTCTGTTTGACATTTCACAGTCTCTCAGAGTTTAGTGTCCTTAGCAGATGTCAAAATGAAGAATCTTGAGTTTAGGAAAGAAACTATTTGTCTTGCGTAGTTCTCTAGACCAGCAGGCATTTCAGATTGCCTGGGGCCTTTCTCTTGAGATCTATGACTAGAGGACATTAGCTGCTGTGTAACAACCTCCCTTATAGAAATTCTACTGACTAGAATAGGAGCCTACTTCCTCAAGGAAGACCAAGAATATTTTTCTGTTGGCTCACCTTGTTCGCTCTTTCTAGAAACATCAACCAGACTTATCCTTATGCCCTTTTGGTCTCTTTGCCCAACAGAGATCTAAGCTGTTACTCATTTCAAAGTGATAATACCCCGTTGCATTGGTTCTGCTATGCAGTGGAGCACATACACTGTGCTTCTCCCTGTAAGTAACTGTCGTCCATGGAGTTGAAAACATAACCGAGTATGTGTGTTTTGTTGGATTCTATGGTACCATTGAACCAAATGTTGTGTATACTCTTTCTTCTTCCAAAAAATGCTGTTATTTATTTTTAGTCATCAAGAAGTAGCAAGCTTGGAAGTGGTAATTTTCACTGTGTCTGAAATATAATGAGGCAAGACAGGCCAAATTACAGAAAACGAATTAGTTTCTGTTACAAGAGTCATATGTCCGAGGTCCTGTCCTGTCTCTGGTTACTATAGCTAATGCCTGTTCCTCTCCACAAGAATTCTTAGGAGAAAGCCACCCAATGGTTATTTTTCTAGAGCAAAAACCAGATAAGACGTAGGCATTTAATCTTTGTTAATTAGGATAGAGGCAGAAATAATCACTTCTCTTCCTGTACTTTTAAACCACGTACCCTTGAAAGAGCAGTTAACATTCACTTTCTGAGGCTTAAAATTGCCAAATACTACAACTCTTACATCATGCTATTTTGATATACCATGTTTCCCTGAAAATAAGACCGGGTCTTATATTAATTTTTGCTCCAAAAGACTCATTAGGGCTTATGTTCAGGGGATGTCATCCTGAAAAATCTGCTAGGGCTTATTTTCTGGTTAGGTCTTGTTTTCAGGGAAACACAGTAAGATAAAGACTATAATGTTTCCCAGGCATGTGTTTCACATAAGTCTCATCTACGTTAAGAACTCTTCTCTGTTATCCTGATATAAAATCAACTAACAAGTTCAATTGGACACATAGATGTAGGCCTGCAGTTTTCATTATTTTATAATGTTATTTTTTCATTGGTTTACAGTTGAACATGTCTTTCTGCCAAGATAAACATTGCCCCAAATTTCCCTTGCTTTTCTGTTTTATATGTGTTTAAGTGGAGGGCTTTTGTTTCAAAGATTCATTTTGCTCTCAGATAACTTCTTATGTTACACCTAGGGAAACCACAAAGATCTAAAGACCAAGCGTATATTTTTAAAGGTAAACAACATTTATTCCTGACTTCGGAATATTAGTGATTCTGTTTTCCCCGCTATAGAACAGGGCAGCCGCAATCAGCAAAATCTTCAGTTAACATTGACTCACACTTAAAATAAAGCACAGATGTGGAAGAATTGTTTTAAAGAGTCATTGAGCAACATAAAACTTGTAGTAAGTCAAGTTATAACTCCTGTATTATCTAGGGCTCATAATTAATTTTTAAAAAATCAAAACACTTTTAAAAATAGCCTTCTGTATTGAATTCCACCATGGTGCTCCTTTTTGTAAGGCCATTTCTGTAAAATGCAAGTTTATTTATAGATTGCAAGTGACTCAAAGATATTACAATATAAAAGGAAATGACACACTACAGCCTTTGTTCAGGGCTGTTTGGGGTTGTCTTAGAATGCTCAATTCACTCAGAGGATTGCTTGTAATCTTCTGAAACAAAAGGAATTTCGTAAATTAAATTCCCTGATTAATTTTTTAGTGATTGGTGTTAAACATAATAATAAAATGAAGAATTCTGAGAGTAAACCCAATTAACATTTCATAAACTTTATTGCTCTAGATATGGCTTACCCTTTACTTTTATGGTTTCCATCTACCGTCTTCCTGGAGAACCTGACTACCTTGAAAAAATGAGCATGGCCAACTTACTCCCTCCTTCCCTTTTGTTTCTTCCTTTGTTTTTTTCTTTACTCAACTTCCTTCTCCTATTTATTCTCCATCTATTCACTAGTCCTGACTAGGTTACAGACACCATTCCAGGGCTTACTTTGTCCTATTCTTTATGGATTTGGTAGAAAGAATATTTTTAACAGTGTATACTAGTTAAGTCACGGCTGCTAGAGTGGTGTCACTCTTCTATAGGAGACTCTTAATTCCATCTGTAATCATAGACTAGCTTACCGTTTTATAAAAACTAGTATTTATGAGGTTGAAAGCAAAGATGAACATTCTCCCTATATTTTCTTTTAAGAAAATTATTCAGCTTGACTGAGGTATAATTAACAAATAAAATTATAAGATATTTGAAGTATACAACATGATGATTTGATGTATGTATACATTGTTTAAGGATCCCACCATTGAGTTAATGAACACACCCATCACATAACATATTTACCTCCTTTGGGGAGGGGGAGGGAGAACATTTAAGTTCTATTCTTTCAGCGAATTTCAATTATACAGTACAATATTATCCCCATGTTCTGCAGTAGATGCTCAGACCTTATTCATCTTATACCTGCAAGTTTGTACCCTTTTACCAACCTCTCCCTACATCCCCCGTGCCCTAGCCGCTGGCAACCACTTTTCTACTTTCTGTTTTTATGAGTTTGACTCTTTGTATTTTTTGGTTCCACATGTAAGTGATGCTGTGCAGTATTGGTCTTTCTTTGCAGTAGCTTGTTTCACTGAGCATAGTGCCCTCAAATTTCATCTGTTGCAAATGACATGATTTTCTTCTCAAGGCTGAATAATATTCCATTTTACGTATGTGCCACATTTTCTTTATGCATTCATTTGTCAATGAACACTTAAGTTGTTTCCATAGCTTAGCTATTGTGAATAATGCTGCAATGGACATGGGAGTACGGATAGTTTTCAAGATAATCTCATTTCCTTTGTAGGATATATACCCAGATGTGGGATTGCTGGATCATATGGAAGTTCTGTTCTTAATTTCTTGAGGAACTTCCACTTTCCAACAGTAGTTAGATATTCCCATTCACTATATATATATATATATATATATATATATATATATATATATATATATATATACATATATGTTTATATATATTCATTTGGCTATATGGGTATTGTAGAGACAAACTTTGGAAGACAGATTCTGTCCTACTAGACTGAGATTTTTGAGGACAAGAACCATGTCGTGATCATGTTTCATATCATTTCCATTTTCGGAACTACGCTAGCTGTACTGGCCACCCGGTACCCACTACTCTTGGGAATTATTTCCTCTTTCCCGTCCACCCCACCCACATGACTATGTTAGGGATTGCCAAGCTGAACTAGGACTCCATACCAGGGCTGGCTACAGAATTTATGGGATCAAGGACATTGCAATGCAGAATCCCTTGTTCAAATATTTTTTAACAGTTTCTCAATGGTAGCAGCAGAGCATTAAGCCACGCATGGGATCCTTTGAAGCATAGGGCCTTGTGCAACTGCACACGTGGCACGTCCGTGAAGCTGGGCCTGCTCTGTGTGCGCGCGCGCGCGCACACACACACACACACACACACACACACACACAGCCATGTTTATTGGGTCCTGGGGTAAGGGAATATTTGACCCATGTAAGACCAATCAGAACCCTTTCCTGGTTTATTTGTCTGTACCAGAACTAAGAAAAGAAGCTTGTACAACTGGGTAAAACTAGGACCTGTCAGCAGTCTTGTTTCTAGCCATGGGAAGAAAACCATCCATGTGCCCAACAGTCCCTCCGCTGTATCTCAGACATGTGCGGGGGAATTTTGTTCATGCCCTTCATGTCACCTAAGGTCCTGATAGCCCGCCACTGTTCCTGCACCCCTGCAGGTTATTATCCACGAGCCTTGAGGCAGAGGAGGCTGGGTCACATGACATCATGAACTTGTTCAAGGTCTGTAATTCTCGGAGTCTATACTCATGGTCTGTAAGACTGACGTCATCTGTCACCATAATGTGTAGGAATACAGAAGAGTGTGTAACTCCTCACTTCTCTCAGCCATGGTTCATAGAACAGTCTCTTGCTTAGACCTCAATGGTATAGTGACCACCGAGATGAAAACAAAACAAAACATGTCCCTTTAAGGCTGGCCATCAGCCAAGGCAGTTTTTTAGCCTAAGGTGATTCTGAGCGCTTCCTTAGGGGAAAATTACTTAGGTCTAAGCAAAGAAGACCTCATACCCCAGGGAACCTCTGTCTCCACAGTTTCAGTCTCTTTATCCTTTTCCCAGTAGTACAACGCCAAAGAATTTTCTCAAAGAGGATTCACAAAACACTCATAAGTGAATAAAGATTGGCTCCTGTCAGACCTCCTAACTGGCATTCTTCTGGGAGCGAGCTTTAAACGGCAGCTTTCAGGGCAAGGCACAGTCCCTTTCCATGGACTGGGGTCTGGGCTTTGGAAGTTTCTGAGTTTTCTTTAATCACCATATTATATTCTTCAAGGGAAGACGCAAGGATAAGGATTAGATGAAGGCCATAAATGAAGTTTAAATTGAACAAGTAGTTATTTCCCAAACACACACAGAAACTTCGGGGAAACTTAGCTGGATTTATTGGCTATCTCAACTGTTTTTAGATAAAAATGTATGTAGATTGAAATCTGTTTCCATAAGAAATAAGTAATTCCTCAAATATACCTGAAATGTAGGATCCTACATACAGAACAGCTTGTTACAGAATAGTATTTATGCAAGTTATCGTTCCTAGGAAGACTTTTTGCTTTTGTCACCTGTTTGTAAATGTGTAGATGAAGATGCTATGTCCCAGCATGGTGGAAACGTATGTTTGCGCAGTGTGTACCAAGATAGCCCCAGACCTCTTTTTTCCTACTTCTGGCTGGGCTAATATCCAGAGTTCTGCTCTGTGCACTGCCTCAGAGTTGAGAAATTGATATGTGTCATCATGATGACTTGCTCTTACATTAATATTTTTGGTTCTTCCAATTGAATACAATTTAGCTTTTTATCTCCTATGTAAAAACAGAATAGAATGAAGGTGAGAGCCATAAGACTGGAAGTCTTGCAAAGCAAGCTTACAAAGACAGTCCCTAAGGGAAGGGTCTTCTACAAATGTCCCGAAGATTAGTCCATATGTCTTTCTGGAACTTTTGCCAAGATAGTCACAGGATCAGAATTACTTCATGGCCATTATGCAGTGTCACATCTTACAGAGCCAAAGGAATAAATTCCAGACATGCAGAACACACAGCTCTTCAGCCTCTCTCAGGCAGCCTGTCAGCTCCACAACATTCATGCGCAAATCAGAAAGGGCAGCCAGAGCCTTAAGACTTTTTCTGCCAACCTCTTCCTCACTGTCTGCCTTCCTAATGCAGTGGAGTGAAAAACCTACAGCCAGGCCCCCACCCCTCACTGCTTTCCACCAGGTACTCCAGACTAGAAAAAAAAAATAGGGTAAGAGAGGGAGCAGGAAAGAGAGGGAAGAGATTTTGTCAGGCAGAGAAGGAAAAACGAGTCACATATCCCAGAACTCTAGCAAAGGACCCATCATCAAAGTAAATTTTGATTTGTGCTGCCAGTCCTTTAATTGGCCAGAAAGCACACTCCAAATGCCACCCCTTCTTCTCCTCAGTGTTCTTCTCTTTCTCTTCCTCTCTGTGGTCTGTCCTCCACAGCTGAATGCTTCTGAGTGTTTTCACTCTTAGAAACAGTATGATTCCTGTCAAACCACAGTTTAAACTTTTCAAAAAAGCTCTTGAGCTTTCATTTCTCTAACCAAGATCAGCAGTCTGTCATGTATAGTGTCATTTCCAACTGACTGCTAGAAATCTCCACCTGGATGCCTGCCAGCACCTTGAAATCAACATGTCCACAATCTCAGCATCTTCCTACCTAAATGTAATGTTGCTTTCCGGGATGTTTTTCTGTTAGTAATAAACCACTCTCTCAGTCATTTCGGCTATAAACATTGAATTTATATGGGAATCTTGCCTCTCCTGTACTGTCACATGTGTTTGGTTTCTGGCATTGGTGACTAAGCAGAGCTCATGCCTCCAAAGGTAAAAAAACAAAACAAAAACAAGCAGATGTGTGGGAGAGGATATTAAGTGCAGTTTTGGACACACTGAGTATGAGATGTCAGTGACACATCTAAGTGAATGTATTGCAGGGCTAGTGGAAAAAACCAGTCTGAAAACCAAAAAGTCTAGACTGGGAATATAAATTTGGGAGTCCTAACAAAATAAGTGGTAGTTAAGATCATGAGAGTGATGGAGTTACCTGAGATTAGATAGACAAATATAGATATACTCGTATTCCTGAGAGCAAGCATGAGAGCATAAGGTTTGTGGATCAGAGGCACAGAGATAACTGCACAGATTGCTCACATCCCGGCCTCCTCTTTCAGAGCAGTGTGATGAAAGCCACTGTGACCTGTGTGTGCAAACGGGTTTTTACATTATAGAAGAGGAACTCCAAAATTGTGAATCTGAAACCAGCCACAGAGATTTTTCTCCTATGTTTTCCTGTAGACATTTTATAGTTTTAGGTTTTACATTTAGGTCTACGATGCATTCTGAGTTGATTTTTGTATGTGGTACAAGGTATGGATCAAAGTTCTTTTTTGAAAGTAGGTATTCAGTTGTTCCAGCACCATTTATGGAATAGGCTATCACTTCTCTACAGCCTTGCCTTTGCACCATTGTAAAAAAAAATCAGTTGTTCATGTATATGTGGATCTATCTCTGGACTCTCTTTTTTGTTCTGATGATTTCTATGCCTAGCTTTACTCCAGTACAACACTATACTGATTATTATAGCTTTATAATAAACCCTGAAGTTGGTTGGTGTTAGCTCCCTTTGTTTTTCTTTTTCACAGTTGTTTGTCTATTCTAGGTCATTTTCAATTCCATGTAAATTTTAGAATCGGTTTCTCAGTTTCTGCAAAAAACATTGGCCAGGATTCTCATTGAAATTGCATTGAATCTGTAGATTAATTTGGGGAAAGCTAATCTCTTAACAGTGTTGAGTGTTGTTTAATTTGTTTAGTTCTTTAATTTCTCTCAGCAATGTTTTCTAGTTTTCAATGTGCATGTGTGGCACAATTTTGTCAGATTTATCCCTAAGTATGTTACATTTTTCCTGCTATTGTAAATAGTATTACTTTAAAATTTTAATTTCTGATTGTCAACAGTATATAAAAATACAACTGATTTTTTTTTTTTTTTTTTTTTGCATATTATGCATCCTACAATCTTACTAAAAATCATTTATTAGCTATTTGGCTTTTTTGTAGATTGCATCAGATTTTCTACATAGGCAATCATATTGTATGCAAATAAAGTTTTGCACTTTCCTTTTAAAGTTTTACTTTTTCCTTTTAAATACAGATGCATTTTTTTCTTGCATTATTGACCAACTGGAACCTCTAGGACAGGTTTGAGTAGAAGTCATGACAATGTACATTCTTGCTTTGTTCTTAATCTTAAAGGGAAAGTATGTTTTAATAAATTTATCCATTTAGTTACCAATTCCAGTACTCCTGTTCCTTTAACATTTCTTATTGTCCAGGTCTATCTCTGATGAATTATTGCAGCATTTATATGTAAATAAAAAATTTTTATTTTGGGTTTATTATTACTTTTTTTTTAATGTGTGGAAGGAATTCTAGGGTAACAGTTGGATTTCTTCCCTTTAAGATGCTGTTCCATTGTCTTTTCACTTCCATTGTTTCTGATAAGAAATCTGCTGTATTGAATACATACGGCTTATTCCTTCATAGTAAAAGCTGTTTAGTGCTACCTAGTCCAGGCCTTGTTTGGCAGTTTTAGAAGTTATCAGAAACAAAGGCTTCTTCTAGCTTTCTGCTTCTCAGTCCTTAGTTACAATAAGCTTCAGACATTCACGTTTGCATCCCAGGCACCAGAAAGGAAAAATAAAAGGGTAAGGACAAAAGGCATGTCATACCCAACAACTTCTACTTACATCCCATGGTGCAGAATGAAGTCATATTGCTACATCTAGCTGCAAGAGTGACTGAGAAGCATGGAATACTGCTCGGGCATACTGCTCTCCTGAATAAAACCGGGATAGCACTACCGAGAAAAAAGGGTAGAATGGTGGCAATACCATGTCTGTCCTAGTTTCTAAGAAGAGTTGTATTCTCTGAGCCATCTTCCTCCTCACCCTGATTCCCACTCCCTGGAGGCAACTATTTTCCACTCTTTTATCTGTTTTCCCTCGCATTTACCTTCATATTCAGATAAAACCAACATCGTACTGCTAATTATTTTCTTGTTTTAAATATTGTCTGTTTATTTTACTATAAAAAGTGAGTTTACCTCTCTTATATGTACCCTGATACCTATACCACTCCCACTTCCCTTCAGCCATTCTTCTAATGTAATTATATCATAAAAAATGTACTCGTGCAGTACTCAATGTTTGTATTGTTATCACTATGTTAATATTATTCAAAGCTGCGTCATGTAGTATATTATAGTTGCATAGCATTTAAACATTTCTTAAATTTTTACTGAATTATTTTTTCCTTTGCTTAGTTTTGTATCTCCCTAATTTATTCCTAAACTTTTAATTTAAGTGTAAATTACATCTCAGCGCAGTCAAACAGATACTTGCCATTTTTATCTTTGTTTTAGAGACATGCTTCTGGGACCCTCTGTTTCCTGTTGCTCCAATCCGGGCTGGTTGCTCCCTGGTCCCGATACACAACTATCTTCCTGAGCAATCCTGTCATTATCATCCTGGGGATTCCCTTCACTTTGTGAGTGTGTTAGGTCTTCTATGTCCTTGGTCCCATCCTTTGTCTTCTTTCTTGGTTCATTCCCTTGGTTTGGTAAGGCACATTCTCCAGTAGCTTTTAGAGAAAGGGCACATTGGCAGTAAATATTTTTGAAATGCCTATCTGACAGCACCTTTCTAACCTCACATTTGATCGGTAATTTGGATGGAAAAAAATTTCTCCCAGATTTTTTCTTTCCTCTAGACTTTTGAAAGACATTCTTCCATTCTAGATTTTGATGTTACTATTGAGAATTGTTATGCCATTCTGCTTCTCACTCCTTTTATGTCTTCTGTTTTTTTCTGTTTGGATACTTTTTGGATCTTTTATTTATTCCTAGTGTTCTGAAATTTCATAACAATGATTCTTTATTTGGGTCTCTTTTCATCTGTTTGAGCTGACTATCTCAATCTGAAATTTTTCTCAAATTTTTTCTCAATCTTTCAGTTCTGGGTAAAAATTTTGAGAAAATTTTTAATTATTTTTCTGTCTTTTCTCTCTTCTTAGGGATCCTACTATTCAGATGTTGGGCCTCTAGATTGAGCTTCTCTTTCAATATCTTTGTTACTATGGGTTTATGCATTTTCTGTCATTTTTATATGTCAAGAAAAAGTAATGGTAAATACATGTATCTAGTCCTCTGTATTTAACTGGAATCCTCTGATCTCTTCCGATATTTTTATTGTAAGTAGATAAGCGACTGCAGAAATCTGTAGTCTCTCTGAGATAAAAGCCAGATTTCATTTTGTTGGTCTGATTCTCCCGCCTCTCAGACTTTGCTTCAGGGTGTTTACACAAAGTAGAAACAAAGGCAAGTCAATGAACGCAGGCAGGACCAGGTGCAAGCCCCTTGGGCATGTTACTTTCTCTTTTGTAAGGTTTATTCATTTCTGAATTGAGGGACAATAACACCACTTTGCCCTGCTGCTGGTTGTTGTGAGGATCAAATGAGAGTACAAGGCATGTAGTGGTATATGAACGTGAAAGACTGTGACTCTCAGAAAGGAACACGGAATCGTCTAACGAATACTCAACTAAAACTTGCCGTTTTTGACCAGGGAAAAACTAAATAAAGCAGGAACAGAAAAAGCAAGGATGAGGTAAGATACTACTCAAGTTCAGTGGAAAGGAAGGTCACAGAGACAGCGCTGGGCAGTGGATTGAGCTGAGGCCTTTGAGACAGACAGAGAAATAGACAGGGTTTCCTCCCTGATTTCAGAACTTACTGCGTCATCCATAAGTGTCTGTCTCAAAATGAGGAAAGTAATGCCTGCCTTGCAGTGTTGCTGTGAAGAAACAGACTTACAGAGATACAGAACATAGCTAGCATTCAATAAATGATAGCAGTTTTCAGTGGTTAGGGGTTTGCTGGTTCTAGTACCAGACTATCTGGGTTTGTCTCATCCTACGATTTATGAATTGTGTGATTTGGGGCAAATTACTCAACCTCTCTGGGATTGTTTCCTCATCTGTAAGATGGGCTAGTAACAGCAGCCATCAGATAGGGTGGTTATAGATAACAAATAGGTTAGTCAATGGAAAATGTCTCCAATGAAGCCATGGCATATAATCACTGATCAATAAATATTAGCTATTATTATTAGTTATTAAACAACAAAGGAACTGTTTCCACCATGCATTGAGTCATCATTCAGAGTCCAAATAAAGTCACAGCTGTAATTTAATTTCTGTGCTAAAATAAATCTGCACATAATAAATAGAGATGACTTTTCCTGGCACCAGGTGGCTCATTATCTAAAGTGTCCCTAGTCCTGTATCCCTGGTCCCATATGTCCTTAAGCCAGGGATGGCTGCAGTGAGCACATTTGAAGACATTCTGATATCAGGGCTCTGGCCAAATTCTGATTCTGTCCTGAAAAGTAGAAGCCCTCACTTGGGAAACAACGAGGGGCAGGGGATGAATTATCTCCTAATCAGCCTTCCTGACTTGATGGGCGTCCCTGAACAGCCTCAGGCATCATGGCTTTTCCGTTTAATGCAGAAACTGAGAACTTCCTGAACTTTGCCCTCCTGACTGCAAATATTCCAGCACTAGTTCCCTTGCCCAACCAATGGCTAGGTTGACTGTGGCGACCTCCTAAGCCACACTCACTAGCCCTGACTTTACCTGGCTGGCCTTGGACTCTAAGCTGCCTCTGCCCTGCAACTGCCAGCTTCCTGCTCTGCCGTGGTTCCAATATAAGGATGGGGGCGTTGCCCAGTGCTCAGTGAATAGTTGTTAAATGAATAGGTAATCAGCAGGGGGAGGGATATAGTAAATATGTCTGCGTCTGTATCATAGAAAAATATGATACATGAAGGTAACATGTAGTTAATATTTTTAATGATAATATCTAGTTTTTGCTGCCCTCCTCTAGGCTCATGTACTTGCCTTGTAGTGGTTTAGTGTTTGTGTCTCCTCTAAAAGACTGTGAACCTCGTAAAGGCAGGGCACTTACTTTTCTCATCTGTAATATTTGAGGAATGGATGAATGAATGAATCTCTCCATTCAACAAATATTTGTTGAACTCTGAGCAATGATCTGGAGATACAGCAGTGCTCAAGACGGAGGAGACCTGTGATCTCACAGAGTTTACATTTCAGAGGAGGAGGAGACAACCAATACCTGAGTAAATGAACAGGGTAATTTCAGAGAGCGAATGCAGTAAACCCTCATACATTCCATCAATGCAATTTTTTTTTTTTTACATTTTCTTATAAGGAGAATATAGTGTGTAATTTGGCCCCGAGTGTCTTCTCCATGTAGCCGATCTCTACAGAGGAAAGAAGCATCGACGACAAGGATTTATCTAAATTACTAAACTGCAATGATCTAGTCTTCCAAAATGAGACAAGCAGCAGCATTGCTAAGTGTTTTAGCTTGGCCTGCAATTTGCTAATCAGAGGCTGGAAGTGACATGCCATAGACCTACACAGGCTTTTAACTGATAGGCTTACAGAAGGTTCAGCAACAGATCTGTGCTCTGTAATTGGAAGTTTAAAGGCACCCATCTCAGGTCATTTAAATGAAAAGCTCAATATTCCTTCTGCCTTCACCCACTTCTAGAAATCACACGAAAACATCTGTGTCAGAAATAATCTGGTAGCAGTCTGTAACTTCCAAGTGAAGAAAAAATTGATAGCTATTGACAACGGGGTCCTTACCCATAGTACTCTTATAAGTCCATGGAAGAAAAATTCTTTCTTAAAAGCACAATAAACATATTTTGGAGATACTACTCTACATGTCTAAATAATAAAAAGAAAACAAACTTAATTAGCCTAGATAAAATTTCACCCTTTGATACATGCAGAAAATTCCTGCTGAGATAATTATACAAAAGCCAAGCCTGTATTCAGATCTCAGAATAATGTGTATTTTTCCCACGGCAGAAGTTACTCCTCAGCATGTGTACATGCATTCTGTATCCATATGTAGTGTTTGTATGTATGTCTAGAGTTCCAGTGTCTCTATTCACTACCGTACCTATGAAAACAAAAATACTGAGAACTGAATGAGTAGGTAGAAATTAGGGCCAAGAAGACAAGTACATACTCACCTTCCTTCTTGTTAAATGATCTCTGTTGTGGCTTTGAGAAAAGCTTATGTTTTAGGGGTGTGTGTGTGTGTATGTGTGTGTGTGTGTTTACATGGAGATCCACTTCTAGTCCTCTGGGATTAGTCCCGAAGTGGCCAAGAAATGGGTTAAGTAGGAAATGGGGCCATGAAAGAGAAGTGCCAGCAACCAGGTAGAGTCCACCAGTGCTTCCCGCCACCAGCTTTGCTTGGTTTCCTTTCTGATCCCTGTTCTACAGATGACTGAACCAGGGAGCCGGCAGAAGGAAAATTAGGTCTACTACTTTTCTTCCACAGCCTTATTCTTCACGTTCAAAATTAAGCTTCAGCATCTTGGAATTAAAAGCATTGACATTTGTGGGGAGAGGAGTATCTTTAAGTTTGTGTTAAGTCAAATTGTATACTATGATAAAAATAAATTACATATTTTATTCCAGACATCCATGCAAATAGTGAGAATAAATTATTCCAAAGAGATTACTCCTTAGGAAAGGGCTATTATACAATTTCTACTCTTGCCCTTAATGTTTCACTTAGATTTATATTGAGAATGTTATCTGGGGACGTGAATCCAAGCAAGATACTGCCCAACAATTTTTATTATTATGTACTCTCCTTATATACTTACTTACACTTGCATTTACGAAGCTGAAGGAAGCACATGCAGATAGAGAGACACACGAACACGTGACTCTCCATCTCCTACAGTGCAGTCACTGATGACAGGCTAATTTATAGTAGGTGCCCAGTCATTTGTTTGCACAGCTTAACTATTCATCGTCAGACAGGGTGTCTGTGTTTCCCCCGTGCACTTCCAGTTGGCAGAATAGTGCCAGACTGGCATCTTGTCTTGTGACGTGCTAACAGATTCCACTAATAAATGGCGCATCCAGTGGTACCAACACCCCGTCCCTCTCAGCTGGGGGTGCATCTGGCACTTGGTGCCAGCCTGAAGAACTGCGAAAGTTGGTGTGCCCATGTGCCAGGTCATGTATAAAAAGGCGACAGTGAATTCACACCCTCTCTATGCACAAGGAATTGTAAAAGGGAAGCTTTGAAAAGTTGAGGAGTTGGGGGGTCAGGGGTAAAGACGGTCATGATATCTGCCATCCTCACTTTTGTGAAATCTGGGGTGAAACAAAATCACCATTGTTTCACTGGGTTGGGTCCATGCCTGGCTCGGTGCTCAATGCATTACTAGTTCTCAGTGGTTATCATTATCATTATTAATGATGGTAATAATTGACAACATGGTAAATAACTTGAAAAGAGCTGGTTTCCTGAAGGAAAAAAAAAGTCACTGTAATAATGGCTCTTTTACACAGTAATAAATAGCACATTTGTGTCTTGGTATTTTAAATTATGTCTTTGTTTGCCGAGGCTGGAGGGCATAGGGTGCAATTTTGAAATCCAATAAACGAACAAATGAATTAGCATTAGGGAAAGGGTACATGTTAATCAAAACAGCCATTTGGACTTTGGGTCCTTAATTGCACGTAAAATGTCTGTTCTGCTTCTTTCTTTTTCATGTTACTTATTCCTGGATTTGCAGAGCCGGCCTTACCCATAAGAGGAGGAGAATGGTGCTTACTGGGTGCTGAGCTATTATGTTATGCCACATAAAATAGCTCTTTCTGAAACAAATATCCTTTAATAGAGGTAAAGCTTAAAATGCAAATATAACAGAAACCTGGACTGAAAAGGACCTGGGACACTCGCGACTCACCCAGCTTCTCTCCTAACTTTGACCAGTCAATAGTAGGAGAAAGAAGCCAGACCTGGATTAGCAGTCTCGAACAATAGAACGTTAATGTATTTTTTCTGCAGGGCTTGCCAAAGATCCTGCTCAATAGTCTGATTGAGAAAAATACATGTGTTTCCTCCTGCCTATGTCTTAAAATATTTTCCTGTATTTACCTACAAGGTAAACATATTTACCTTGGTAAATAATTTCAATTAAACCAGAATTAGAAAAACTATAACATTTCCTGCAACGTGAAACAAAAGCTCAAGCTTTTCTACCTCTACTCTTTCTGTGATTTATAATAACATCTAATATTGGAATAAAACTCAAATATGATTTATGGAGCTTAAAATTCATTTCTCTTAGAAATAGTTTGGCATCAATGTTTTTGTGCAACTGAACTCATTTGTTTCAAAAGATGGCAGAGTAGATTTTACCTAGGAAACCCCTTGGAATTCCAAATACACATTCTCTGGGTACCCATTTATTTTAGGAATCTGGTAGAAGATAGAAATCTATTTCAACAAAGAAAGCCTTTCTTGAACTATCAGCTTGGTAGATAAAGTGTCAACTTGGTAGAAGCCATGATAATAAAGATGATAATATCTCATTGGGAAGCAGATTGAGCAACATTTCATCCCCTTGTTTTCCACAGAGCATCCTGGCCTGCAGTACTGCATCTACAGATAACGAATTTTCATTGCTCCCTGATGACTCATTTCCTAGGGATCTTTTACTAAAGCAACTCAGACATACTCGGAGAATCATTGTCCTGGCTTGTTTCAAGCTTCTCGTGGATTCTCCTTTTCTTGTATCTATACAACTGGGAAGCTTCTTGCCATGCACTTTAAGACTGAGTTCCATCTTGGTCCTCCCTGGGCTTGGTTTCCTCTTGGAGCCACTAAACAGTTTCTGAGTGTGGAGAAGGGAATTCTAGGCATCCTGCATGATTCGTGTGAGCGAGCCACTTCCACGCAGCCGCTGCCTCTGACCACTTCTGCACCATTTGGACAGACCACACATCCTACTTTCTGTGTGAGGGTCTTCGCTCCGTCCACCGTGCTTCCCAGTACTGTGCGAATGCCCTATTGAAGCGTTCCTCACATGCTACTTATGGCAGTTTCCTAGGGCCGCTGTAAAATCTCACTACAAACACGGCAGTTTAACAACAGCAATTTATTCTCATACGGTTCTGGGGACGAGAAGTCCCAAATCACGGTGTAAGCAGGATTGAGTCCCACTGGATGTTCCGAGAGAACCAGTTCCATGTCTGTCTCCTAGGTTCTGGTGGTTGCTGGCTATCCTCGTCTTCCTTGGCTTGTGGCAGCATAACTGCAATCTCTGTCTGTTTCTTCACATGGGGTCCTCCCCTGGTGTGTCTATGTCTCTTCTCCTCTTATAAGGACACCAGTCAAATTGTATTAGGGCCCATCTTACTCCAGTATGACCTCATCTTAACTTGTGTAGGTGAGGAAAAATAATTTTCCCTCTACTCTTCTGAGTTCCCAACTGAGACCCCGGTAACGGAAGACAGATTAACAAGAGAAAAGCAGAAGTTTGTTAACATGTGTACCTCATGTATACCTGAGAGACATTCAGGGGAAAATGAATAACTCTCCGAGGTGGTTTAGAATTTAGGATCAAATATCATCTTAACAGGGAAAGGGCGAATGTCAGCCGCTTCGGGGAGAGTAAATGATCTTTAGGAAAGATTAATGCACCCTTAGAATAGATGGGAGGTATGATAGTGTGTGGCCAAATTTGCCCGAGTGTGGTATCCACTTCTAGACTTCTCTCCTATGCTGAGAGTCCATCTTCCCAGGTGGATGAAACCCCCGGGGAGGGGATGTACAACTGAGTTCCTTTTGGAGAATCTCTTTAGGTGCATGAGGGAAATTCGGAGAAATCCATCCCTGCGTTTGCAGTTTTTTAAGTGCCTTTAGCTCATAATAATATACCAAAGTAGCATACTTTGATGTGACATGTCCTGAACTCCTGCAGTCGTATTTTGGGACAGCATATTCTGTTACCCTTCACTTGATTACATTTGCAAAGGCCTTATTTCCAAATAAAGTCATATTTTGAGGTACTGGTGGTTAGGACTTCAGCAATATCTTTCTAAGAGACCCAGTTCAGCTCATCACAGTGTTGTAATCTTTGTTGTCACCTTTTCCTATTGCATTGTGAGCTCCCTGAGGACAGTTCTGTCCCACGCACCTGGTACCTCACACTGCTCCATCAATAATGATTGATTAAGGGATAGCAAACTGATGTGTATTCATAATTAGTGGGTTGGGAATTGGAGAAATGTTGGTCCTTGATAGAAAAGGACTCCCGACTCCTGCTTGGGTGTCTAGAATTCATTAGCCTGCAGAATATTGACCGCAGTGGGTACAAACACTGCAGCTTTACTTTGTAAAACCAGTTTCAATATTTCAATAAACCCAACAGAAATGGTACGTGTATCCACAGAAAGGCTGCACAGGTTAACCAAAATGTCATGTTTCTTTGCTCTTAACTCAGAATTTTATTAAATAGGAACTAAGTGGCTCAGAAATATTAACGCTCCGAGCCCAGTGACATGTCAGGATCATTTTCAGTTGGGTGGTCTCTTCCAGAGCCTCAAACAGAAGGTGGGAGCATGAGTCCACATTTACCCATGGTGTGAGCTTACTATCTTCATTTATCTATAGCAACTACCCTTCCCTGGTTCAAAGCTAGTCTGCCAACTCTCTCCTGTCTTCTTTCCCTTCACTTCCCAGTCTTTCCCAGGCTCTTGTTTTTGTTCTTTAACTTTTCCTGCCTTACATTCCCCTCCCACTGAGCAACACGCCCTGAGCAACACGCCTCACCAGCTTTTCTGTCTTAGGGAGAAAGGGAAAGCTTCTCAGCATGGCAGAAGGGCTCCACTACTGGCCCTTCATAAAGTGGGAATAGAGGACTCTGGAAAATCCTCTCAATACACATGGCTGGCTTGTAAAGCTAGTGTTTTGCTGTATAATCCTGGTTTGCATATGTGGGGACAGAGCCAGGAGTGCAGTTTCCAGGCTCTCAGCCTCACGTGGGAAGGTGCTGGCTCAGGTAGTAAACGGCCATCAACTATGATTGGATGGCCATCAGCTGTGGCTAGTTGGCCATCAGCTGTAACCAGTGAGTCATTGGCCACTAATATAACTGCCGTGGCTATGCTCGCAGCAAAATGGGGGCTAGCAAGA
This sequence comes from Rhinolophus sinicus, assembly GCF_057876585.1. NCBI lineage: Eukaryota > Metazoa > Chordata > Mammalia > Chiroptera > Rhinolophidae > Rhinolophus > Rhinolophus sinicus. The sequence continues at coordinate 111,182,049 of NC_142515.1, read as the reverse complement.
AGATGGTGGCTGAGTTAGCAAGCGGCAGAGTGGATTGCGGATTGCAGAGAAGCAGACAGCAAATAGCGAATCCTGTGGCTCCTGCTTCCTGTGTCTCCAACCCAGCCGCCAGCGAGACTATAGTGGTATGACTCCCCTACCTATGGCTCCGTTGGGTGTTCCTTTTTGGCCTCACCATGTCCTGCGTTCTTATGTGGGGAGTGGGACCAGTGACCCCCCCCCCCCAAGTTGCCTCATACGACAGCGTGTCAGAAGTGAATACCACCTTCATCCTTTTTCTTTGTTACTTTTGCAACAAATTCTCATCTCCGCTATGGCTGATGGTCACGTTGGACCTGCTGGTACAAAAGAAAACAGGAAAAGCTAATAAAATCATTTTCAAAAATATCACTTCTAATATACCAAGTAATTACAAGTTACTCAGTGACAAGTGCCAAAGAAGAAGTCAGCTGGGTGATGAGACAGAGAAACTTAGTGGGGAGTTCACCGAGGGCTTTCCAGCTCATCAAACAGCCTTGAAGGGGTGTGAGAGTTCAGAGTATGCCAACCCCAAATAGCCACTCTGATCTATTTTGAGCTGAGGGCAATGAAAAAAACCTGAGATAAGAAAAACTCTCTGCCCTTCCCCTTCCTACCAGGAAGGACAAAATGACTGGTAATTGTTGGAGACAACCCTAGACTCTTATCAACCCAGATAGCTGGCAGGCCCCAGAGGAGTCTACATTCCACACCTGCCACTAGTATCCCCCATATGTTTACTTTCTCACTGTTTGCCACCCGTAAAATCCTAAAGCCCTTTGTCTTACCACTTTTCTGTAAGATTTGTTGTTCTTTTGTTGAGATGCTATATAAGCCCAAGTTCTAACCACCCCTTTTGTGTTACTTATTGAGTACAGCCCATGTGTATATGCAGTGTACTTGTTAATAGACTTCTGTTTGGTTTTCTCTTGTTAATCTGTTTTTTGTCAGTCTAATTTGCAGGGCTCAACCAGGGAATCTAAGATGGAAAAAGGAAAAAGTTGTTTCCTTTCTACAGGGGAAAAATAACTCTTAAGGGAAGGGCCCCAAAGAGAGCCTATTGTTCTCTTCATTAAGGCGTGGACCACATTTCACCACTGCCTTGACCAGTCAACCAGTCAACCACTTAATTTTACTCCGTAATTTCCCCCATTTATTTCGGATTGACAAACATATTCCTAAGCATTTAGTCTTGGGCAAGTCTTGTGACACTGTCGGATACCCTTACCGAGTGACTTTTTTATGTTTTAAGAACCTGTCATTTTCATGATGGAGGCTGGAGTCTGGAGGAGGAAGAACTGAAGCATTTGTGATGTTATGGCTTGGCTGCTCATTAGAACCACCTGGGGAGCTTTAAGTGTGTGTGTGTGTGAGAGAGTGTGTGTGTTTGTGTATTAGTGGATGTGTGGATTAGTATGTAAGAGTTTATTATTATTACTTAAGCTCTGGCTCCAGGGACAGCATTGATCAGGCCGTGAATTCTGGAAGAATACCTCTGGAATTTCTGTAGTTAAGTTGGGTCCATGCCACTTCTTTTCCAGGTGTTGGTATTGGCCTGTGTTTGAGTGATATTCTTCAGCCTGTGATACTCCCCATCCTCTCTTCTCAGCCTTCACACCACATGTTTAATGTTAGCATGAGCCTGTGCTGTACCATTAGACAGCTGGAGACAGCTGTGTCAAGACCTGCAATGTCATCCCAACCCAGTGTCACAGGTGCCGGAGTGAGCACTGATGCCATGATCATATCATGCATGGTGCATATCTTATTACAGAGGGAAGATGTGGGGCTGAGTATGAGGGCTGCAGTTACCGGCCCTTCTGTTTGTGAGCAACTAGAACTATCTAATGGAGCTATCTGTCGTCTCTGTGATGCTCGACAGTATAACGCTTGTATTTCCATTTTGCCCTTGAGTGACAGAATTAAGAATGAGATGATTAATCTTATTTCTTGATATTCTACAGCCTGTGTTTATTCAGATTCCTCAAAATTAATGGACCTGATTCACTTGGTTTCACTTGGTGGTTGTGGCCCATGAGACTTTGAAGTTATGGCAACTGGGATTTAAGGTGCCTTATTAATGGGGAGGTAAGAAGGAGCCTGTGCCAGCCCAGGACAAGAAAATACCTAGCAGAAGGCCGTCGTGCTACAGGCCGTGTGGACTTGCTGCAGCACTGGCTTGATCATTCCTTCTTTTCCTCTTTTATTTCCGGCACGCCATTGAGGGGGCCAGGCTCTGCGGGTGGCTCATGGTAGGTGCACCTTGAATGTTTGTGGAGTCAGTAAATACGATGATGATCTGTAGCAGGAGCTCCTTCTCCATGGCCGTGGGCTGCTCGTGCGGGGTGGACTTCCTGACTGGTCTCTTCTGAAATGAATGTGGGTCGAATGTTCCAGCTTACTGATTTCTCCAGCTGTGTTTTCCTCTTGGCTATTTGTAGGAATGGACATCATTTCTGTCTCACTCCTACATCCTCTCCACATAAGTCTTGGATTTGTCAATTGTGACATTCACGTTTATAAATCTATTCTTATAACTTTTCATCTACTAGGAGAAATTAGGCTTCAATATTGTTCACAAATGAATTATACTCTGCTTTTCTATGTGTGTATTAGTTTTCTATATACTTTCCTTTTGTTTTTGGCCTAGTTTCTGTCCTTTCTCCATTTTCCCCCAGCCGCTATTTTCGTGTTCATACACAGATCAGGATTAAGAGTGAGAACCAGTGGATAAACTGTTTTAGAGAAGGGTTGTCTATAAATAAGGATGCCCATATTTACTAAGGGTGTTTCTTTTTTCATTATGACTAATTCTAATTTATGCTATTCATTTTGCTGCGGGGATGAAAGGAAACAACTGAAACCAACTGTGTTGTTGTTAGGGTTCTACTCGGCCCCTTGTCCCTGGTCTCTTTCTCCTGGATGTCTTGTCGAGGGACTGGCACACAGGAGGCCCTTAATAAATGTTTATTTAATGCCTATACCGGAAACAGAGAAGCTTTTAAAACCTCAAATTAGTTCAATAAAAAGATTGAAATGGAAATGAGATTTCAGAGTTCTCTGTAGATCTTGTTTCTCATTCCTGCTTTTTCTCTATTAGCACTGAAAATTGAAAATTGACGGCATTTAATTTCAAATTTATTAATCGATATGCAGTTTATTTTTCCTGAAAAATCACTGTTGTTTGAGTACTAGTCAGATTGATTTATTCAATTAATTTTCAAACTTTTGACTCACTTTGAGCTTAAAAGCTTGTTCCACACCTCCAAATAGTTCAAATAAATTACCCCACTAAAACTATGGGAGAGTTAGTTGTAAAGCTTAAGTAACAAAAATCTCTATTTATGGAACCCAATTTTCCAAGGATGTAGGCTTTATGAAATGAAAAGGACTGTTGCAATGCATAGTGTAAAATCAACCTTCCACTCAAGGGGATGGCAGTGGCATCGCATTAGTGTCTCAGGCAATTCCCTTCAGTGAATTGTCCCTTAAACACTCTCAATTGCATGCATGGCTTGGGATTTCTGTCTCTGGAACTTGTCCCTATTGCAGTTTCCTTTCCCCCTTGGCTTCTTTTCCCCTCACACCATCAGATGGGTGTGGTCAGCCTGAAATTTCCTTCTGCACTCAAGCTTCCCAGTCCCTCCCCCTTCCTCAGTTTCCAAGCACTGTTCAGGTTTCTCTCTGGAAATTAGTCTCTTCTAGAGTTCCCTTTTCTCCTTTTCTGCATCAGGCATTTGTTGATGTATTTCCTTGGTGGTTAGCATTTGTTGCCCAGTGAAAATGTCAACACCTGTAAGTTTCTTCCTAGCTCTCACATTTCCTGAGAACAACGAGCTGATTTCCATGTTTACGGAATATTATTTTTAATGGAAGTGCCCTTTACCCTGACTTGTTCTGTAAAAATGAAATTTTGTCTTATTTTCTCTCATTTTTGTGCTAGGTCTTGAACCCAATATTTTTATAGTTGAAAGCTGTGTTTTTCAGCTTTCTTTCCTCTGACTCACAGTGACAGTTTTAAATTTGATTTTCAGGTAATTTTAGTTATGAAAACTAGCCTAACAAAGTATAACCAATTAGCTAAGTGATTGCCACTAGTACCTGTGGATTTTTAACTATACAATCAATGAGTTCACTTCAGGTTGCGTGTCTTAATGTAAAAGATGAACTCTTATTGCATAGAAGCCTGGAATTTGTCTAATGGATGGCAGTAGTTACTTATAAATAACTTAATGATGAAAGAAATTGGGGGAAACCATCACGGATAGAAGAAGAAAAGCCAAATGCAGGCTCACAATTGCTCTTAAATAAAAAGAGTCTCATAGACTTAAATACATATGCAGTTTCTTCTAGCAGCAATCATTGAGCTACATCTTAGCCAGATTTTTTCTAAAGGTCCCAGTGAAGTTTGACTGTCCCTTCCTTTTCCTTACGTTTCACAACCCAGGAAAGGGGACTTTCCTAAGAATTGAACAGATTTTCTTCAGCTCCTGCAGATAAGGATGAGATTTCAGATCTGATTCACAGTGCACTGATTTCCAGCTCTCAAGAAACAAACAGTGATTGTGTCTTCATTTCCTTTGCCTCCACCTCCCAAAAGGTTACAAGAAAATGTGTACACAGCTGAGAACAGACACATTTTCTACATTGACTGCAGAAAACAGAAAACAAGCAAGCAACACTCTACATAAAGTTTCAATGCGAACACGGGTCTCAGCATCTGCAGCTGACCTGGTGGCCCCTGGCTAGTTCCAATCACTCTGCTTCCCAGATGGAAATCTCGGCAAAACTCTGGTTGGCCTGAATTGATGTGGGTCAGCTCAGAGGACAAAAGACAAGTGGGTGCACCCTTTTCTGTTCCAAAAGTGAAATTTCTTTCAAGGAGGTCACACTCCTCTTCCTCAAACCACTTCAGTTTTCCCTGATGCTTGCTGCGTGGGAGTGTGCCATCATCACAAGACAATGTCACAAACCGAGGAATGCCAAATTATTGGGGCTGACCAAATAGCTGTCACCCAACTCTAGATCCCAATGAATGGCTTTATGGTGTTCCTTTTCTCAGACTTAACCTGTGCATCTTTCTCCCCTGTAGCACCATAAGCCTTTAACGGGCATTCAATGCTAATTCAATAACCTCGTCTCCAGTGAAAATGTACAAATACACTCATCTGAAAATTGCCTTCTTATAGGGAACTAGTCTCTTTGGATTTCGTTTAAGAATGACTTACTTTGCAGAAAGCCAGGGGCACCCTTGAGGGAGAAGGGGCCGTAAGTAGGACATCATGAGGGGACCGTTTGTAGGCCAGATGGCCCCACATGCCGAGCAGACTCGAGGTTCTGAGGGAGCTTAAGTTGAGCAAACAAGAGCTCAGTGCTTCCTGGAGCTAGAGTCAAAAAGGCCAGTAAGTATGAGTATTTTAGATAAGAGTCCGTGTGGGCGACATCGCCATCTCTGTAGGGAGAGATATTTCACAGTGTGTCTTTTGATGACTACTCCAGAGTGATTTATGACAATTCAGAGAGACATTCATCTGGAATGGTGTTCTTTACAGATTAATGATGATGGCAAAAAATAGTGTGCCCACATCTTTTGAGAATTAGAGGTTGTTGCAGAAATGTTTGTCATAAATCATTAAAGAGGAGTTCACAAAATTGTTAACTGAGACCTTTTTTTTTTTAACAAAAACAAACCAATAACACACGTGTAGAAAAACGATCAGAAGGAAATGCATTGAAATGTTCATAGTTCATAAAATGGTGTCATTCTGTTTTCTTTTTTGTACTAATATGTGTATTCTAAATTTTCTACCAAATGCCTACAGTACAATTATTAAAAATTAAATATCATTGTTTGTCTTTTAACACTATACCTGGTTTTGAGGTCATTAAAAAAGAAAGGAAAAACAAACCTCCCAGAACTCCAGAAAATGAAATGGAGATCAGAAGCCCAGAGTCAGACGGGAAGCTATAGTAGGTTAGTCAAATGCTTCGCCTCTCCCCAAGTGCCCCCGGAATATGGAATGGCCATGACAGTCAACTCCAGTTTAGATAACAAACCAAAGAGAGAGAGAAGCTTTTATTGGAATTGTCAGCCTTAGCCTTGAGATAGCACACAAGTGGTTTTAACAGCCAAATCACATCTTTGCGAACAATGTCACAAAGATAGAGAAGGAGCATTATATTTTTTATTTCACAGATGTCCTGAATAAAGTACACTTGGTTCCAATTTCATCTTGATAACGCATCACAGATCACAGTGACAGGCTCACTGGAAAATCACTGATACTGAGTTCAGCTTGGTTTTTTTCTACTCTGGGTAGGGAAGCTGGGCATTTTCATTAGCACTGACACATTACTATTACTTATTACTATTTGAAAAGTCTTCTTGGTTTTGATGGATTTCTTAGCACTGGTACTAGAGTACACAGGTGGGACAGGTGAACTTCAGCAAGGACCCCCTCTAACTAAACACAACCTGATATCACCTACCATCTGCCACAGTACGTGCTTAAGAGACATGGTTTACAAACTAAGTAGACACTAAAACTCTGGTATCCTAGGCTCACATGATCTCTAGTACCAACCTTAGCTGTATTTTCAAAGGCAATAGGAACCAAAACAATAATGACTTTCTGCAGGTCTCTGGCATGGGGAGAGCTCCCTTACTAAAAGGTCCGAGTAACCTGGAAGATGGAGCACCGCTGTTGAGAAAGGAATGATGGGCCCTCCCTCCTCCCTGGTGGGAGCAGGTCCTTGAACATCTAAGATAAAGGCCCCATGGAAGCTCACACACTGTCGGTAATCTTAGTTTCATCCTGGAGTTTGTAGGGCTGGATCCTGTGTGGTTTGGAGTTTTACCTTAACTAGGATCCAATAGGAGAAACAGAAGCAAGTCAGACAGGGTCACACCACTCCTGAGAGAAAAGCTGCACGTAAACAGGCATCAGACTGCAGACGAGAACACAGAAAGAAAACGAGAACAGTCTCAGTGGAGTTCAGTACTGCCAGGAGTGTGCGTCAGCTTGCCTTTAATGCGAGGTTCCTCCAGGGCCCCAGGGAGACCTGGCAGCGGCAGAGAGGGAGGGAAAAACAGAGGCAGAGCAGACGAATAAAGGAGCTAGTTTCATATGCCTCCCCAAATAGAATGGGATTTGGTGAGCATGGAAATAGTACTCTATGGCTCTGTTGTTCACAGTTCCCAGCATGCTGATGGGTCAGTGAGAGGATGGGTGGGGTGACTAGAGGAGACAGAGTGACCCCCCATTCCCTAACATGTACACACTAAGCAGCAGAGACACGACACCTTCCATTGACCCAGAAACCCTTTAATTCTAACGTGGTTCTTAATCTTCCAAAATAATCCACATTTCTGAACTATCCTTCAAAACTGTCATTACTGTGTTTCTCTGAAAATAAGACTGAGCTGGACAATAGCTCTAATAACGTCTTTTGGAGCAAAAATCAATATAAGACCCCGTCTTATTTTCCTATAAGACCAGATCTTATAATATAGTATAATATACCGGGTCTAATATAATATATAATATAATATAATATAATATAATATAATATAATATAATATAATATAATACCAGGTCTTATATTAATTTTTGCTTCAAACGACGCTTTAGAGCTGATGGTCTGGCTAGGTCTTATTTTCGGGGAAACACGGTAATACAAGCAAGTTTTTGGTGGGTGAACGATGTTGTAAACAGCACTGCCCTGGACCTGGTTGAGAGAGGATCGTACATACTTCAAGTGGCCACATGAATCTATAGGCGTGGCCTGATCTGTTGTCCCCATCCTACAAAGTGCATATAATACATTAAAAATTAAATATCGTTGTTTGTCTTTTAACACCACACCTGGTTTTGAGGTCATTAAAAAAGGACAGAAAAACTACACACTGACCAACATGGCTACTACCTTGGCCCAAGTGGGTCGCCATCCTCTCCTACCTGCATCCATGCTACAGCTTTCTAACTAGTCTCTCTGCTTCTACTTCTGTCCTCACCTCCCACCCCTATCCACACTCAACAAAGCAGCCGGAGTGATGCTCTGAAAACACTGGTCATATCCTGTCACTACTCTGCTCCATATGTCTCCATGGTTTTCCTCAACGGGGGAAATGCAGCATCATTACAGATACGGCTCCCGTGACTTCCATGACCTCGTTCTCTGCTCCCTTTGCTCACTCGCCTCCAGTTATATGCTTCCAGCTCAGGATCATTGCACTTGTAGTTTTCTCGGCTTGGGGAACTCTTCTAGATATTGGTATCCACCAAGGCTTTGCTGAAATGTCTCCTTCCCAGTGACGTCTACCCTAACTCTATTAGAATTGCACCCCTACCCCACCTTCCCTGGCACTTCCACACTTGATTTTTTACCATAGCACATAGCAATCATCACCTTAAAAATATTATTTATTTATTTAGCTTATTGTTTGCCCCCCCAGCCCCCAAAATAGAAGCTTCCTGAAGGCAGGGGTTTTAAATCTACTTTGTTCACAACTGTGTCCTCAGTACCTAGAATGGTATTTCACGTATGGTAGGTATTCAAAAATATTTATGAACTGAATTTGCTGAATTTTTCTAGAAGTCTTGTGGACAGTTTTATTGTGTACAGTTTTATATATTTGAAAGGTCATGTCTGATTGAAACAAGAAAAACATTTGTAAAACCTTATACACACCATCTGGAGGCTGTTCTGCGGCCTATATATGAAATGGCTTGTAAGTGGCAGCCAAATGTCCTGTGAATAGAAATCAACACCAAGAGAACCCGCTCGGTCTTCTATGTTCCTTCTCAAATGAAGTTGTAGCTCACTGGCTGAAGAAAGTGTATACATCTTATCTTTATCTAGGTTGTGTCTGGTGCATGGAAAATGCTATTTTTTTCTCAATGTTTCTTTCTAACAATCCACTTTTGACCCTAAATGGCTTTAAAATGAAATATAAAAGACAGATTTGATGCCAGATATCTCCAAGCCCATCTGTGTACTTGTTTATTTTTCATGAGGTTTGTTTCATTAGAAACCTGGACATAAATGATAAAAGGCTTATTGGCTTGGTTTTGGTCGTGTAGGTGAAAATAGCTGGAGACAATAACTTTAGAGGCCTTTCAAGGGTATTATCCAATACTTTCACTGATCTTGTTTACATATATCAGTTCCATTGTCTAAAAAGCCATAATTATTCTCTTGACTTTTCTTTGTGAATTGATATTGTTATTGAAAATAACATCCCTGAAGGCAGAGCAAGGTAATACTCATTTTTTAAAAAAGCTATCTTATTATGTTTACCTTGCTGTTAAGTGCATTTCTTATTTAGCCTAGAAGTGTCGTAGTGTGGCAAACTAGTGTTATCTTACATAATGGTTGTAATTTAGAAATGAAAACCACTAGGTATCTTCTCTTCTTTGCCTTCGATTTGCTACCTGGGTGATTTGGGGGGCTCTATCTGTACAAATATACAAAACACATAACGGTAAATAAATTACAGAGGTATAATTCCATTGAGGGTTCTGGAAACAGCTTTTAGCCTCACGAGGCGAGCTCTCACAGTCTGTGTCAGATCACAATTGTAAGGCAGAATTATAGCTCCGTTATTCAAGGTTTGCTTGTTGTTAATTTTATGGAGGACATAAAAGCTAATGTAAAGCATCTGTCGCATCCTTGACCCCTTTAAGAAACCTGTATCCATGGCAGCTGAGATCAGGTAGGAGGAGGAGGAGGAGGCCCTGAAACTTCACAGGGCTTTTCAGGGAAAAGGAATACCTGGTCCCTTGAGTATCTCTTTGATGCTGAATCCGTGTGGTGATAAGGTTGGGGTAAATTTCAGTCTATTCAGTTAACATGTTTATTGGGCTCATACTATGTGGTAGGACTGATTCTAGACGCTGAGTTTACAGCAGTGAACAAATCAGGCAAGAAACCATCCTGCCTTCTTGGGGCTTACTCACACTCCAACTACACAAGTAGAATATGAGATATGTTATAGGTGACAAACCGTTTCACATGAAATCGGTTTAAGGAAAAATAGTTGAAGGAAGATAGGGCCTCAGTGCTGGGGGCGGTGGTTGCCTTTTAAATAGAATGGGTGAGAAAGACCTCACTGACCTGGTGGTATTTGAGCAGAGAGCTGAAGGAGGCAGCGGAGCAAGGCCAGGTGCAGGTATCTGGGGAAGAGCCTTGCAGGCATGGAGGGCAGCCTGTGCAAAGGCCTTGAGACAGAAGGCTTGGCAGAGGGAGCAGCGATGCTAGTGAGACCAAAGCCAAGTGGGTGTGGAAGGGAGCAATGGGGGATGAGACCCCAGAAGATTCAGAGCACAAGATCCTACAAGGCTTTCTAGGTCAAGGGAAGGCCTTGAGAGCCTCTGAGTAGAATGGGAAGCCACTGGAGAGTTTTGAGCAGAAGTGATTATATTACAAGAGGATCATAATGGCTACTTCATAGAAAGTAGATGATCGGGAGGCAAGGGTTTAAAGAGGAGCAATTAGGAGGCTACTGCGAAATCCAGGCAAGAGAGTGGAATGGTTTGGAGGTAGGTGGCAGGTGGAGGTGGTAAGATGTATTCTACCTTTGGTTGTATGTTGAAGGTAGAGCCAACAGAATTTGCCGACAGAATGGATGCGGTATCACCGCGCAGGCCCATTTCCCTGGAGCTGCCGCCAAGGTGCCAGAGACCTTAGAGACTCCCCCTCCCTGCTGCATTGGCTGTGACGATGAGTTCTCAACACTACACCGTTCATCATATTGCTTCTTCCTTTGCTGATTTTTGCCCGGGGCACCTGTATCGCATTATTCTGCTGCCCTCTGTTTTCTGAAACTCAGCTTCTTGTTGTCATTGCGAGGAGTTCCTGCTATCTCTCAGCAATTCTCCTGGATCAAAGAACAACAGTCTCCATCTTCCCCACATCATCATCTCATTGTGTCAGCTATTCCTCTGCCAGAATCTCAGACGTCTCTTTCTTTCCGACTCTGCGCCAAGCCTTCACTGCTTCATGTTAGGCTGATGCAATCATTTTCATACTGGCTGTTTTTGTTTCCCTTCCGCCGGAAAGCTAGCAGCTGGCAGCAGACATCCTCCTCGCCCAGCTTGGTTTTCATCGTCCTGCTGTCCCTTTCGGATGTCTGTCTTGGCTTCCAAGTCGCCTCCACCCACAACGCCCCCTTTCCAATGTCGATTCGATTGTGTAGCATATCCTTTGGGACACATTCCCACCACATCCTTTTCATCTGCAGCACATATTTATATAATTTCGGATTCTCTCTGGGAAATCACCTTGAAAACTGAGAGCGAAGAAAGCAAACATAGGGTCTGGATCGGGGAGAGGTTTTCCTTGTTTCTGTTACCTGCTCATCCCTGCCCAGCACTTCAGAACTGACCATACTAACGCTTCATTGTCCTAGGGAATGCCACCAGGAGGTGTAACTATTCACTCCGTGAATCTTTATGTTTCTTCTTAGTGTAAATTAATTAATTGGTGTGTTAGTCATTTATGTAATTCACCACATACTTCTGTTCTTCTGATGCACAAAACAGGATTGTACTTCTTGGCCTCTGTTTGGTGGGATAGCCCCATGTGACTAATTCTGGCCAACGACTTGAAGTAATATTTGTAATTTCGGAGCCAGTGCATTGAATTGCCAGAAGAACCTTCTTTCCCTTGAGGATGATGATCGCAACTGCTGAAATGGTAACCTGGGTCACTGGTGGTGGCCTGGGTCTCTGAGTAAGTCTGAGGAACAGAGCCCCATGGCAACCTGTGATGGATAAGCAATAGGAAAGAGAAATCCTTGTTTTGACCACTGAGATTTTAGGTTTTTTGGTGTTTTTGTTACTGCAGCATCACCTATTCTGTCTCGTGTGATATATTATTCAGGCCATCTCTCTGTGATGGTCACTTGAGAATAGCACCTCAGGCAAATGAGGTTTGGGATGGACGCAAAGGACAAACCTAAGTTAACTGCCGGAGAGGCCTATGCTGGTCCTGGGGTTCCTAAGAATGACGGTGCTAGAAAAGGGAACAGGGTTACAAAGGGAGGAAGTGGAGGGAACCTGAAGGCAAAATGGAGAAATACTTAGGTTTGTCTAAGGTTGGGCCTATGGTCTCCATGGCTTCTCCGTGGTGACAAAAAATGTATATATTTAGTGATTTCTGTTTAACAACATACAGTGTAAGGCGAGATGCTTTGCAGCTGGGGTCCCATTTGGTTAGGAGGAAATTTCCTTTGCAGGTGATGGCAAGAAGGCGAGGGCAGAGGGAAGACTGCCTCCGCCCTGTAACCTCCGAAGGGGCTAGCTAACACGCCCCATTGGCCCAGGTCTGTCAGGGTTATTCAAATGACTGATCCCAGACGGTCTCCATGAGAAGGTACTGCAAGGTCAGGAGAACTCAGCACGGCCTGCTGCTGTGTAAGTACACTGTGTGTCAAAGGAATGATTTCTAGCTTCCTGTAGATACCATTAGCTAAATTGTAGTCGTACGTCCTTTGCCAGGATCACTGTTTCTTGCTTTGAACTTTGGGGGAAGGAGGAGGGGAGAAGTAAATGCCCTCTCCTTCCCTCCCTGTTGCGTGAAGCCAGGAAAAAGAGCCTGCTGTTTAGAAAGTTGCTTTGTTTTTAATTGGTGGGAGGAGGCTTGTGAGAGCCTCGGGCTTTCCTTTCCGCTTGTGCTGTGGTTTTGTGACAGTGTAAAGTCAGTCTTAGCACAGTTACAGCTCGCCTGAGCTGTCAGTAACTCAGAGACATCAACGCTGATGAAAACCCATGACTGAAAAAAAATTACCATAATCCGGTGACAGGCATGAAGAGAAAGCCATAATAATACTGATAACAATGTGCCAGTTAAGGGCTATTATAGTTAGTGCCTTACTTCAGCACAAAGAAATCTCCTCAGAGTTGCCATTGAGGTAACCAGTGCCTTGTTAGTGGCCGTGACCAGGTCTGTGCAGGACCCACCTCAGATACAGTGTCTTCACCTGGGAGAGGAAGACGGATGAGATGGGGCCACCTGCAGTAATTGGTCTGCTGGAAGTTGTGTTGGTGGCAGGGAGCAGAAGCTGCAGATGTGTTCTCCGCTGTGAACCAGCACAGTTAAGGGACCGGCACGCAATGAGACTCTAGGTTTCAATCCAAAAAGTCCAATTAATTGCCTGAACCCAATTAATTGCCTTCTACTGAATACTTCCCTTGAAGACTCGCACGCCGGAGTCCTCAAAAACACCTTATGTTGTCCCTTTGCCACCAGAGCTGTCCTTCTGTCCAGGACATTTCTTTGCTACCCACCCTGCCCTGACTTGGGCCTCTGCATAAGATCACATACTCTGGTCTCCTTTCCTTGGGGCCTTTCTAGTAGGTGACTCCAGCTACTTGATAAGCTCACTGGAGCTACATTGTTAAGACTTCTAATAGTTTAAGGTGTTAGTCATTCTACTTCACTTATTTGCATTTTAACAGTGACTTTTCAGCTTTAAGCCAAATGTGTTACTACGTAGAATTTAGGGCATACAACTGAAGGCTAGTGGGGGATGATATTTGGGAGCATGAATCTGTAAAACTTTTTAATAGGCCCCTGTATTATTTAGCCATGGCATTTGCCGCCTTCTTTCTTCCCACTTTCTTTTTGCCTCCCTGAGAGGCTAATGCTCTTTCCTCTGCCCCCTTCTGCTTGGCAAGGCAAATACTGCTCATTCTTTCTGACCCAGCTCAAAACTGATGGCTTCTGTGATGTATTCTTCCCAGCCAGAATTGATCAATCATTTCCTTGTCTGGGATTTATAGGTCGGTGGTTCTTAACACTTGTTGCATATTAGAATCACCTGATATATTAGTCAGGGTTCCCCAGACCAGCAGAACCAAGATATATACAATATAATATAATTATATATATATATATATATATATATATATATATATATATATATATATATATACATTTACACATATTTGATAAGGAATTGGCTCCCACAATTATGGAGGCTAACAAGTCCCAAGATTTGCCGTCTGGAGACCCAAGAGAGCCAATGGCGTAGTTTCAGTTTGAAGGCCAGCCAGCTGGAGACCTAGAAAGAGCCAATGTTTCAGTTCAAATTCAAGGGCAGGGGGAAAAAAAATGATGTCCCAACATGAAGCAGTCAGGCAGGAGAAATTCCCTCAGGGGAGGGTCAGTCTATTGTTCTATTCAAGCCTTCAGCCCATTTGATGAGACCCACCTTCACAGAAACACCCAGAATAATGTCTGACTCAATATCCAGGGATCCTGTGGTCCCGTCAAATCACATAAAATTCACCATCACACCTGCGGAACTATTAAAATGTACTTATACTGCTGGGTTTTGATTTCACTTGGCAGGGGTAGCACCTGGGCATCAATATATTTCTAACTTCCTCCTACAGCCAGGGGGAAAAAGCCAAGTAAACATGCATGCCTCCTTTAATAGACTGTAGGACCCGTGGGGGCAGGCACTGGTCTGACCCATGGTTTCCTTGACCCGTGCCTGCGTGGTAGTTTGTAGCAGATGCCAAATTGATGCTTAATGCTCAGTGGAACCAGACTGTAGCCTAACTGTTTTGGATTGAATTATGTCCCCCCAACAAGATATGTTGAAGTTTTAACTCCCAGGACCTGAGAATGTGACCTTTTTGGTTTTAGGAGAGTGGTAGGTGTAATTAGTTAAGATGAGGTCACAATGGAATAGGGTGGGCTCCTCATGCAATAGGACCTATGTCCTAAAAGATGGGAAGGGGCACAGAGACAGACATACAGGGAAAACAGCATATGAAGACAGAAGCCGAGACTGGAGTGAGGCAGCTGCAAGCCCAGGAACACCCAGGAGTGCCTGAAAACCAGCAGGTCTCAGAGGAAGCACGGTCCTGCTGACACCTTGGTTTCTAACCTGTGGCCTCGGAAACTGGGAGATAATACATTTCTGTTTTTAAGTCATCACTCAGTTTGTGGTACCTTATCATGGCAAACCTAGGAAACCAATACAATAATCAGTTAAAGAAAAGAGGTGTTAGGAGAACGGTCTGCATTACATTCATGGGAAGGTAGAATGGGGCGAACAAGGATTGATCTTTTAGTCTGGTTTGAGGAGTATTTTGAGAATTGCTTTCTATTTTCTTCCTTCCTTTCTCTCTTTCTTTTGAAGCTTTAAGGTTTGGGATCTTTCCAATCCGAGTGATCTTGTGAGATATAAGCAAGTCTCTTGAACACAAAGACTTTCCAGAAAGAATCATCTGAAGTGGTCTCATTTCCCAAGCCACCCATAGATCCGTTAGAAATTAATAAGCAGGCACCTGGCTTATCAATTTCCCCTTTCCCCTTAGAGTTGGATCTATTCAGGATTCATTCATCAGATGACATTTCTGGGTCTGCAGAATTCAGGATGACTCATTGGGCTTGGGTGTCCTGTCAAGGTCAGTGAGCGGCACTGCCTGCTTAGCCATCTGCCCCTCGCTCCTTGACGTCCCTTCAAATTAAACACCACACCCTGTGGTAAAATTGCTCTTGCTCTATAAATAGCTTACTTGGCTTGAGTTGCAATGAAAATGTTACCGAGGAAGGGTGTCAGAGAGAAGAAAAAGGAAAGGCCACAGACTCAAGGGCAAATTCCTTGGTCAGATGACTGCAGTCTCTGAGGAATCCCCAGAATTCTCTGTGTAAAAGAGGCATCCTGGGCCTCTTCCCCCATTTCTCTGTGACTTCCTATACTAAGATCTCACCCACCAAAGTGAATGTCCCCCTTTTTCCTTCTCCAGTTTTCTCATGCTCGAATTTGTTTTGCATCAGGAAATTGCTATGTGGTTCCTCTCAGTACACAGGCTCCTTTCGGTGGCCTCATGGCACACGTCTAATTTCAATCACATCATGACCGAATTATAATGGAAACTGTCCATAGGCAACACATTGTTACTGATGCTTTCTGCAGCCGCATCGTTATATCATAATATAATTTTATGACTGATCAGCCTACATTTTTATAGGGCTGCTACAAACCTCACATCTGCTCCCAGAGAAGGGCCCTGATTGCTTCCTAACTTCTCTCTCCCGTTCTCTGTGCTATTTTCTCTAACTTCCGCGTTCCAACCCTGACTGAGAGCTCTTGCCTCCTTCCTATTGGCAGTCCCATTTGGGTAGACTCATCATGGCTATCACGACTCCACTGTCAGTTCCTGCCAAAGCTTCTCATGTTGTTCTTGTTTTTAATGTTTGACCTTTGCCCATTTCCTTCCGCACCCACTACTCAGATTCTTCCTGCCCCTTCTCACTCTCTCTCTCTCTCTACACACACACACACACACACACACACACACACATGCACACACTCTTACTTCCTGTCCTGTACAGTCCCCCTACCCCCGCCTGCTAACCCTCATTATTGGCCATGTGCTACATTAAATCGAGTTCCTTCCCTGTGTCCCATGGTGTAAACACAGAGAAGTGAGGCAGTGCTTAGGGACAGGGGCTCTTGGCTCCCCTGAGACATTCACATCCTATAGTTCCTGATGCTTCCATTTCTGAAAAAGCTTCACCTCGAAGTCACACATAATGATGGGCCATGGCTTTCCCAAAGGAATTCCACTGCCAGGCAGGTGCAAAATACAGAGAACCTGACAGTGGAGCTATTTCTGGACTCATCTTTCTCAGAAGCTGGTTTTTCACTTCTGCTCCTTTCAATAAGTTAGGCTTCCAGAATCTACGATGACTTTGAGGTGTCTGCATAATATACTGCTGGCTTATTTCTTATCATTTGTAGTTCCCCAGGGTTTAGAAAAGCCAGGTGGAAAGGTCAGCACGTGAGGAATGCACTGGATGGTTTGGGCGGCTCTCACTCTCCCAAACTCAGGCCACCTCCCCTCAGGCCTCTTTCTAGGGCTTCTGTACAATGTTGCTTCTCAAAGTGTGGTCTGGGGATGGGCACGCTTGGCAGCACGACGGAACTTGTTAGAAATGCAGACTCCCGGGCCCCACGCCCAGCCTACTGAATCAGGATCCCTTCACAAGATCTGCAGGTGGTTCGGTGAGGGGAGAGGAGTCCTCACGGCTGTGCTGGAGCTGAGGGGTGCCACCCTCGCCACCGGGTGGTAGGAGTAACCTGCTCAAACTTGGTAGCAGGCAGGCTAAGCGCATTGAGAGGTTATCAGTATGTCAGCACAGCAATCTTTTATGGGGATTGTTTAATTAATGTTAATTGTTCTTGGCCTATTGTGTGACTCGGGCAGGATTTATGGAAAGTCACCATCATCTAAAACCCTATAAAAGTGTCATTGGCTTTTAGAGGCCTTGTAACTGATGCCTGGAGATACTTTCTGATCCTTGATGTATCGCCCAGATGTATAGAACTGCCTGCATTTGCATAATTCTCGGAGGTATCCAGTCATTTTGCTTTTTGGGGGGAGGTAGGTGCATCTAAGTGAAGAGCAGTGTTCCTCATATGCTATGATCTGGGTGATGGTGAGAATTTGCTTTATAAAGAGAGATGATTTATCCAGTTTTACTACCCAATTCTGTGCTTTCATGGATTCCATAAATTGTGTAGTTGTTGCTGTTGCCTTCAGCCCAGTGGATATATGAAGCTGTTTTCACATCACTACGACACCCTGTCCCTCCTCCCTTGAGTGGCCCACAGGTCAGGGAGAGGAAGAGGCAGACTGGGGATAAAGGCAGTGACAGTGATGGCTTGGGAAGAGCTGCGGCACAGAGGAAAGCTGGTGGAGCACTTCCGGCGGCAGATGGCTGTGAGATGCCACTCGTGGGTTAGACAGGAAAGGAAATTACTGGGCTGGGGACACGGCCATCTGTACTGACCCATGTCTGAGATCACAGCCATTGGAGAACAGAACATCTTTTTAGCATTGACCTTTGGCCTCCTTGCCCTCCCCCAACACTTTCTTAATCCCTCTATTCCCTTTCATTGGAAAGGGATGTGGATATGTGTGTGCTTCATTCACTCTCGGCTTCAGCTATCTTCAACACTAACTAATTTCCCATATTATTACCCTCCTGAGAGGAGTTGGGCCTCTGAAACTTCCTCTCTTCAAGCCTTGAAAAAAATTATTCCTCACAGTTATTTTTCTAAGTGAAGCATGTCTTACTTTCCACTTTGAAAACCATCTCTTTCAAGGTTCTGAAATTTTCTTTATCCGCCTGCATTCTGTCCTCCAACACAGAGAGTCATCGGCTTGCTCAAGACGAGACCAAATCCTCCTCATCTTCCCTGAGTTGGCCTTCTTTTGGTTTATTTTTACACTTGCTATTTCTTCCAGCCTCACTGAAATCCTGTGATATAAGTAGGGCGAGTATCGTAATGCCTGTGTCACAGAGGAAGTCGCTGAGGTCAGGGAGCTTTGCTCAGGGAGCAGAGCTGGGCTGGAATGCAGACCTCGGGTGGCTTGTCTAGAGCCACCTGGCCCCAGGGCCCCAGGGGCCTCCGCAGGCTCTCGCTTTCAGGCACCCTGGTGGCAGCGCGCTGAGCTCAGTGGCCAGCCTCACTAAGCCGTCTCTGCTATGTGATGGGACCATCCTTAGTCTACCCAGGGAGGGCCAAAGGCAAGAAACTCACTGAGCACAGCACTCCCTCTTGAACTGGGTTTGGACATCCTGCCGGGGGCGCCTTTGGCAGCACTGGGTTGCTGCCTTAACAGCGCTAGAGTCTCTGCACATCTACTCTACCTCTCCCCCTGTGGCCCAAAGACTCTGCTGCTCTCACGGGTCTCCTAGGCTGTAGAGTAATTGGTCTGGGATCAGTGACCCATTTTTCTCCACTGAGCAGTTTGTGCCATCTGCAGGCTCTCTTGCCCAGATGATTCAAATTCTCCTAAATCCAGCTTCACTGTCACTTGCCATTTGTTCTGCGTCCCAGCTTTGCATCGTCTGCTAATCAGGAGATCTGAATTTTTGTCATTTCACTTCTTCCAATCTGTAGATGAATTGAGGGAGATTCAGTGGTTCCCAGAACAGAGAGCTAGAGAATGCCTCATTCACTCCCTTGCTCTCTCTCTCCCTCCCTCCCTCCCTTATTACTGAGCATTTACCTCGCCCAAAGCCCAGTGCTGGGGACCAGGAGGCATAAAGCTGGCCAAGGCCAGATGATGCCTGCCTTCTAGGAGCGAACATGCCAACAGCCTCCATTCCCCAGTGAAACAAAACAAAATGGACAAGAAGGGGGTAGCGCTGAATATTAAATCCCTTCCATCTCACACTAGAATTAGGCTCCCACAGCAGGGACAGCAGGCTTGTTTTCTGATAAATCCCCAGCCCCCAGAAGAGTGTCTGGTACCTGTTCATGCTCACTAGGTATTGAATTGAATTTGTTTGCATTATGGGCCCCAGCTCTGCATCCTCGCTTATTCACATCCTTGCTGTGAGACTAGGCCGCTCCTCGGAGGGAGAATATCTTCCTTCTCCTTGAGTTTGGGCTGGGGCATGCGCCTTGCTTTGACCAAGGGCCGGCAGGGGAAGTCAGTGAAAACGTGTTAGTTCCAAGTTGAGGCCCCTCAGAGCCCACCGCACATTTCCACTCTTGCAGCCCCTGTCACTGCCATGAGAAGAGCATGCCCCGGATACCCCTTTGGTCCAAAGAGGGTGAGAGCCAGCAGCAGAGATCCCAAGCTGCAGACCTCTGGTGTAGAGCTGGCTGCCACAGCCTCGCCTTCCTTAAATAGCCAGAAAGCTTAACACATTTACTATCTGGATCTTTACAGAAAAAAGTTTGCTGACCTCTGACCTAATAGCAAATATATTTCAACACTTTGATCACTTAAATTTTGGTGACGAGAGTATAAGAAACAGTATACGTGGTCAGCATTTATTTTCCTTGTGAGAAGGAAGGAATTCCCCAAGTGTTTCATTGGGAGAAACTCTGGAATCTTTTGACTGGGCCAAATCAAAATCAAAAAAGAAAGATTCTTTCATCTTATTTGAAATCCAAAAGCCAAGCTGCACTAATTATCAAAAGTTGTTTAAAAGTTCAATCAGCACCAGACTTACTAATGGATTGGAGTGAATAACTTCCTAACTTTTCTTGTAAGCATGTTCTTAGTTTAGAAATTAGCTGTATGTTAGCAAATAAGATATGAAAGAGAGTTTGTACTAAAGGGAACTGACTTGGTTCTTTTCATTTTCAGAGATGAATCAAACAGGGCAGCAATGGCCTTTTTCAGTTCTGCAGCCAAAGAGAATTTTTCAGAGACAGTAAATCCTTATTTATATGTTCCTTAGGGATATACAGTGGCTAACAATGTTTTTGCTCTTAACATTTAAAAATGAAAGCAGTGTATATATAAGAAAGAAAATTTTCCCCTTTTTTGCAATTTTAGTAATATATATGTTTACAATTATTTGCGTCCAAGGATCCCAAAGTGCTCTCTCAAATAAATATTAAAATCTTTTGAAAGCGAAAGGAAAAGCAAGAATCACCTCAATCATGAGGAAAATTAGTGTTTCAGATCACATATCTAACCTAACCTAACCTAACAATGGTGAAAAGCCATAAATGAAGGAAAAAAGTGTAACCAACAAGAAATACAGCTAGAAAAGAAAAAATTCTGACTGGCCTCACCTTTTTTTTTTAACAGAACTTTATTGGGGAACAATGTGTACTTCCAGGACTTTGTTCCAAGTCAAGTTGTTGTCCTTCTGATCTTAGTTGTGGAGGGTGCCATTCAGCTTCAAGTTGTTGTCCTTTTCAGTCTTAGTTGTGGAGGGTGCAGCTCAGCTCCAGGTCCAGTTGCCGGGGGTGCACAGCCCACCATCCCTTGCGGGACTCGAACCAGCAACCTTGTGGTTGAGAGCCCGTGCTCCAACCAACTGAGCCATCCGGGAGGCAGCTCAGCTCAAGGTGCCATGTTCAATCTTAGTTGCAGGGGGCATTGCCCACCATCCCTTGCAGTACTCGAGGAATTGAATTGGTAACCTTGTGGTTGAGAGCCCACGGGCCCATGTGGGAATCAAACCGGCAGCCTTCAGAGTTAGGAGCATGGAGCTCTAACCGCCTAAGCCACCGGGCCGGCCCCTGGCCTCACTCATCTTTGATTAGCCTTTCAGAAAGGAATACAGGAGTGGCAGATGGAAACTGGCAATAGTAAGGATTATAGATAAGAGAGGAGAAAGAGTAGTACACATTCTGGAAAGCTGCTCATCTGTGAACTTAAGAGCTGGCACCTATGAATTGTTTCATTAAGTCTGACATGGTCAATATTTGATGTTATATGAAGTTATGGGGGCGTAGGCAAAGTACGTATCCTTATTCTTCTAAAGTAAAGGAGGGTGAGAAACAGAGAGATTACTTTATCAGAGTTTGTGCTCAAAGCTGAAACCATTACCAGACATTTCTACACAGTTCACCAGCCATTCAGGTTCTTTCTCAGTCATAAATTGATAGCTTCCTATGTTCAAAGCATTGAGGCAGGCATAGTAGGACAAAAACACACATAAAACAGGGCCCTTTCCTACCTGGAACCTACAATTAGTGGAAACAGAATCCAAGCCCTAGATCACAATTGGTAAATGTCATCTGCAGTGCTGGCTGAATGCCCGACCCTAAGAAAGACTTGGAGGAGTTAAGCACGTGAAAATCTAATTTAACATTTTATTTTCAGTAAATGAAAGAGAAGGGTTTCCAGGTGGAGGTCAGATGAAAAATTAAGAATGGGGCATATGGGTCTGGTTCTAAGAGGGGGGAGGTAAGCCTCTCCTGTTCTGTAAGAACTGGAAGAAATGCCATTGTAAAACCCACAGTGCTTAAATCACCTCCTTTCGTGGTGGATGAGGAGACTACACTGAGGGACACTGTGGGACATATACTTTTTTGCAGATTGATTTCTTTTTTAATCATTTCTCCAATTGAAATATATTTTGGTGCATTGTAGATTTTGTTTTTTTCCTCCCAAATAACTTATAGTCTCAGTACCATTTGTTGAGTGATGGCTTTTTCCTTTCTCCCACTGTTTTGTGAAAATATTCAGTAGCCATTTACTGAATGCCTATTATGTGTCAGGAGCTTTGATATGTTAGGTTGGTATAAAAGTAATTGCAGTTTAAAAGGTTACAAATGCAAAAACTGCAATTACGTTTGTACCAACCTAAAATTTTCTAATGGGCTTGTGCATCTTCTAAGGTGACCCAGAATCTGCACTTCCTTCTTTGGTTTGTTAAATCCTCCATCTTATGACTCTTGCTGGAAAGGGGAGATTGTTTTGACTAGAACTCAAAAATGTCAAAAACTTGTTTTCCCAGCCTCCTGTGCACTTAGGTTAGGAGCATGTGATCTAGGCTCAACCAATCAATGGACTTCACAACTGGATCTATTGCTCCAAAGAGGGTGGACCAAGTAAAGGCCATTCTGATGCGTGATGTCAGCAATTCCTGCTTTCTAGGAGCAAATAGGGCAGCGCTAGTTGTGGCAGCCAAGGGTTCAATGGTGGGGCTGGAAGTCTTCACATGCTCTTTGGTACCCTGAATTTCTGTGGTTCTGGCTGCTGTCCAGCCTTCCTTTTCCCAAGTCTGATTCTCCAACTTTCTCAGAAAATTTATAAGCAACACAATCGCTTCGAATAAAATCCTTTTCTGCCCGAATTAGATAGAATATGTCTCTGTTGCTTGTAACTAAAAATCTTAACTGATACATGTAGGATATCATTTGATTCTCAAATCCTCACACCTTTCAAGATATGTATCATCACCTCCATTATATTTAAGTAATTAATATTCAGCAAGATAATTAACTTGCTCAAGAGCACACAGGTAGGAAGTGGTAGAACTGGAGTTCAAATCCAGGTTTCAGTTTGTTTGAAGTTCATATTCTTTCTACTCTATCACACAGTGCCAGCATTATCATAAATTATATCACACACAAACTATCTCTCTCTCTGTCTCTCTGTCTCTCTGTCTCTCTGTCTCTCTGTCTCTCTCTGTCTCTCTCTCTCTCTCTCTCTCTCTCTCTCTCTCTCTCTCTCTCTCTCTCTCTCTGTCTCTCTCTCTCGTACAGACAAATAATCTCTCTGTATAGGATAGATAGATATAGATATACAAGGTGTGATAAAAAAAATACAGTGGATAGTTAAGTAAAAATATTTATTATGGTTAAAGCCACATTACCATTAATCCCCCACAAAATACTCTCCCCCATTTTGAACACTCTTATCCCATCGTTGTTGCCACTTTCTGAAGCAGTTCTGGAGGTCCTCTTTGTGAGTGTTTTCAGTTGTGCTGTCATGGCTGCCTCAATGTCCTAAATCAATTCAAAACATTTACCTTCCATGGTCATTTTGACTTTGGAGAAGAGTCAGAAGTCTCATGGTGACAGATTCGGTGAATAAGGTGGATGAGGATACACTGTAATGTTTTTATTTGATGGAAATTGCTGTACCAGAATCGATGTGTGACACGGAGCGTTGTCATGATGGATGGAGTAAAGACACTCACGAAAGAGGACTTCCAGAACTGCTTCAGAAAGTGACAAGAATGATGGGATAAGTGTGTTCAAAGCAAGGAAGAGTATTTTGAGGGGGATTAATGGCAATGTGTCTCTTACTGTAATAAAATTTTTTACCGTGTCTTTTGATCACACCTTGTAGATATAGCTATTATAGAGGCAGAAACCACAGATAGTTTCCTTGTCCATGATTATGTTCCACTGGTCTAGCTATTTGTTCTGTGCTCTCACTATGGTTTTATTTATTGCAGCTTTATCATAAGTTTTAAAATGTAGTATAGCAAGTTTTTTATTCTTGTAAATCTTTTTATTATCCCCTCTTGAGACTTATTTTTCTAGATGAGCAACTGGACAATTTTGTAAAGTCTTTTCAAACTCATGGAGGAACAAATTAGCAGCTTTAATTTAAGATGCTTCAACCTTAGTGTTATTTTCACTTCACGGTTATGTGAGGTATTCATAGCTGTCATGTGTGCACCCACCCACCCACTCACTCACAAATATGTACCTATGTGAAGATTTCTGGCACCTACATAAAGACTTTTTGTTTTTTAGCTCCAGCATATTTAAAAATTCCCCAGAAGCAGAAACTGTAGCCGTGTTGGCCTGAGGAGCTCTTTCGCATTAAGGCTGGCCAACAAGGTGAAAGAAGATATCTCTGATAAGAGAATAGCAGTGAGGAGGCGACCAGCTCATCCCAGGCTTTATGTTTCATACTGCTTTGTTCCTGCAGAAAGCAGCATAGCTCACTTTGAATCTTCCATTTTTTTCTCCCATCATAATTTTGATGCTGTGGGAATTCTCACAAAACAACATCCAGCAAATAAGTCCCAGGAGAATGTCTGATTTGTGTCTGCACATCGTTTTCCTGGTATGTTTCGTAGGTAATAGAAAGGCTAAATAATATCCATGGTCCTGGAAGATTCTCTTCAATTATGGAGTTGTTTAGACTCTATTAAGAACTGATGAGACTGATAGACTCTGCCTGGTCCAATAAACCAAGAGGGTAATTTCCACCTCTTTAAGTGGATGTGGATTTGATGCATATATATTCATCACAAGTTAATGAAAAGCCTGTGTTTTGATCCAGGAGGACACCAAGTTCTTCCTTTCCTCTTGCAGAAAAAAAATATTCAAGTAAAAACATCCTTGTGAGAATTCCCCATAGGAAATTTCATGCATCTGTTCAGATTAAAAAGGCATCAATTTATTTATTTCCTCTGATGGAGAGGGATTTCTCTGAACACTGAGTTCGCTCCTGGAAGGCCAGTGCCTTGGTTCTGGGAATTGAGAGACACTAGAAGACGGGAGCGATGCTCTTAAGAGTAGCTTCTGAGGATGTAAGATGCGGGTAGCCCCATGTAAACTGTGCAGCTGCTTTTGTTGCTGGCACAGACTCAGTGCCAGGAAATTTCTGAGACTCTGCGCTTTTATTTCAGATTCAGGGTTCTTCTTTGGTACCACAATTCACACAGGTATTTCTAGCCTGTCTCAGGTAGAATTGTGGATAACATCAGAAGTGGAACTCGGTGTGTAGCACCCAGAGAGCTAACCTCTTCTTCTAAAATGAAATTAGGATTAGTCATCATATCTCCTATCTCTGAAAGCTGTGCTGCGTACTAAGGTGGCGCTGAATACTGTGCCAGGATATGTATGCCGCATTTGCAGCAACCTTTCCAATAAAACAATTGAATTGATGAGCAGAGAGTGAATCGTAGTATAACTATCTAATCTCATGACCCACTCTCCACGGGAGTAATAATTAACCGTTGGTGTGCTCTGAGCTACCCGATAATGTTCTCTGGCTTGGCTTTCTGTCAGCAAGAACCCAGAAGTAGGCTCAGTGGCTTCTGAGGAAAGCCAGTTAAGAAGCTGGATTTTCCTAGTCAAAAGCCAGCACTTTAGTTTGTCCGGATTTGGAATAGAGCTGTTTTTCTGGCTAAAGTTGTGGTGGCAGTGACTGAAAACACCTTTCTCACATAGACATATTCGGTAAGGTCAGGTCTGGACATCCATAAATAAAAACAAAACAAAACAAAAAATCTCACAAGTTAACCAAAAAGGACAAAATGATAGTTACTATAATGCTGCTGTCTTCAGGCAGGAGGCTATAAGCCTCCTAATTAGGTATTAATTAGGTATTAATGATCCTTTCTCACACTACTGCAGTGAGAAAGAGCTTGCTTTAGTTTTAAAGAAAACTGACTTTACTATTAATTTAAACAAATTAAAAATGCATACTTGACATCCTTTCAGCTGCTTGGAGTTTCCATACTGAGTATTTTGTAACCAGTACACATTTGATTCCTCTAGTGGTCACGAGCGCTGGTATTAATATGCGTGCACAGTGCCTTAAAAATCAGCTCGCAGTGCAATCTCCTATTGTGTTTTGAGTGAATGACTTATGACTGTAAGTTTCATGGTGGCTACAGAGAAAAGATACCCGAGTTTTTTAATGATGTCCTCTTCCCAGGTAAAGTGTCAAAAATAATTCTTCCATTTAATTTTTTTGGAATCCAAGGCAAACGTACCACCCTATTTTTCTCCTTCCTTGAGTGAGTGATTAACCATTGCTCAGGAACTAACGCAACAGTCTGAAATCTTAGTTGAGTAAAACCTGTTTCCCCTCCCCCCAATGTAAATTTCCCTCTCCCCCCAATGTAAATTTCCCTCCTCCCCCAATTTAAATTTAAATCCCAATTTAAAAAGGTTGACATTCAAAATTGCTTATAATATTGCTCACCAAAGCAGGAAAAAAAAGTCCAAGTGATTACACGTTATTTATTTCATAAGTAAAACACATTGGGTGGTTTCACAGTGTTGATGGGAGCCGGTAGTGTTATAAAATTATGGTTCTCCTAGCAGGGTGAGTGTTCTGTGGGGGGGTCTGTCTCTCATGGGTGAAAAGGAGGCAAAGTAATTTTATATCAAATGTGTGCTATCATGAAAACTGTCCCAGGTTTCTGAAAATGTTAATGAACATCCAAATGTTGACAGTTTACTAAAACACTGACAAACCATTCAGCCCCCAGAGTAGGTGATTCACAAAAGCAAATGGAGAGCACTCATTAATCCTAGACGCTGAAGACTCTAGAACAGTTAGTGAGAGGTCTATTAGAACTTGCTATTTATGTAATTCCCGAATTTGGGTCTTCTAAAACTTATGGCGCCCCTTAGATTTGTGCCGTCCAATATAGTCAGTCACCACTAGCTCCCTGTGGCTATTTAAATTTAAATTAAATAAAATTATACAAAACTTTAAAAATTCAGTCCCTCAGTTGCACTAGCCCCATTTCAAGTGGTGTGGCTGGTGGCTGCCCTGTTGGACACTGTGGCTATTAAACATTGGGAAGCGCTGACTTAGGTGAAGAAGGAAAGGAATATTTATGGGGAAGTTATAATGTGATAGGCATCGCATTTGGTCTGTATTTTTCCCATTTCACAATGAAGAAGCTTAGCTTCAGAGAGCTAACGTCGCTTGTCTAAGTCACATAACTGATACAGGGCAGACCTAGGACTTCAACCAGTTTCTCCTGACTCCAAGTCCAGTGCCACTTCTAGTATGGCCGAGTGTTTGCTCATCCATTCATCCATCTAACACATACCTACTGATAGAGCGACTGTCTATTTTATAAGTATCACAGGAGAAAAGGTGAAAACTGATACTGAGCCAACTGGTCTCTCCTTCCTGAGAACCTGGGGCTGTAAAGTTAGAAGGATGAATACAGATCCTGACTTCATAGCACTTACAGCCCGTGGGGGAGTCCAGCATTAAATCATCACAACGTTAATTATCAGGCGCACTTGAGATCAGTGTCAAACAGGAAAGTTCATCTGTTTCGGGAGAGGCTTCCAAATCCCATTAAATGACAACAAAAACAATAATAATTAGCAACAAAGCTTTAGCTTTCCGTGCCTGTAAACTTCAAATTAGTAAGAGATAAATCTTTGGTACCGGTGCCTCCTGATGGATGAGTCCACTGTAATCTTTATGCCTGGTAAACAGGGAGATCTATTTCATTCAAGGTCATCCTGGGTTGGCATGACCAATTTCAGTTTCATCCGATTCTCTTTGGATAGAATCATTTTTGAAACAAAGAGCTGAGATCAGCTAATTTGTCACCATTACAAAGCAGGAGCCTCAGCCTCGTAACTCTTCTCCCTGTTGAACCTTTGCAGCCACAGCCGCTGACATATGAACCTTGCAGATGAAGACGCCACACCATGGCTATTTCTCGACCACAGTGCTGAGAGTAAGATAGTTGGAAAATGCTTCTTCTTAGCCATTTCTTTGTCATTTTTAACAGGGTTAAACTCAAATACCCATAAAAGGAGATTGAGAGCCAATATGCTATACCATCAAATCTAAAAGGCTAGAAAAAAAGTCAAAGCTATAAACCCTTATCATTTTCAGTATTTTATTCCTTTTAACGCCAGTCTATTTAGTTTCAATGAAAGGGCAACAGAATGTCCATTACACCGTAACTTGACATGCCTGTTATGCCAATACGATTAGTTTTTACAGAATACTCATGTCCTGGTTATAGTTTATAGAAAAATTGATTTCACAGAATCAGAGAAATTAGAATTGGAAACATTCTATTAGGTTACTAGATACCTCCCCCCTGGGACTAGGATAGAATTGATCCCTCGTTCACAGTGTATTATCTGATGCATTTTTCTATCAGGGTTTGATAGGCTTATGTGTGTATATAATAGGCTGGCAATATGTACCACTAAAAATTATACAAATCCATCTGAGAAATAAAATTCTGGAAAAATAACCATTTGCTGAGCACTAATTTTACTATTGTGGATTCATTTTTAATATATGTCCCAGTGTTTATAGCCTCTCATCTTGTAAGAGGCAGGGTAGTAGCTGGGATCATGGGTTGACATTACAATCCAATAGTGAATTTCCATATCTTAAGTTGTGGAAATTTCCCCAGATATAATTTCCCGTCAGATTTCTACAAAATATGGTATGAAGTTTTGATTCCCAAGAATGGCTTATATTCCACACAGAAAATTAATCCCAGTACCTAAAGCAAGTGCCCACAATCAAACACTTGACTAGACTGACATTTTCTTCTTTTTGGGCAGTTTGTCCTCAGCTGGGACTCTGGGAGAGACATTTGCCAAAGGAACTCTGAAGTGGAGGACTGGGGGAGGGGTGCGGCAAGCGTGTGAGCTGGTGTCACATACACTCTGTGTGGTCTCTCTTTGCAGTGAGTCAGAGAGGAATAAAGTAGGGGAGAAGGAGACGGCTTCTCCAGGCAAAATTTACACTTAGTCCAATTAGCCTATAAATGCCTGGGATTTGCCAGGTCAAAGGGATGGAATTGCTTTTCTGCTTCAACACACACGGGAATTCCCTTCCCCTTTAAAACCACCCGTGAAGGTAATTTTCACCCAAATTCATTTATTAAAGATGGAGAAAAGTACACGATGGGAGTTTTTCAGTCCTTGCTACGTTTTCCCTTCACCCCTTGCTCCTTCATGGAGACAGGAAGCAGAGGTTGGATGTGGGCTAAGTTCCAGGGCAGGAGATGGAGGGAGGGGAACCAAGGCTATGTCTGGAAAAGGGCAGAGATGATACACAAAACTGTAGCATTCAGCTAAATAATGCCCGGTTCCACATGGTGTTCACATTCTCATGTCCCCGTTGAAAAGCGCAGATGAAATTCTTGTTTGTTCAGGATGCAGCTGATGAGTATTATGTCTGGAGAGCATCCCAGAGAAGGTCTCATACATCTTTTATACACCTGCATGCTAAATGAGCAAGAACACCCAGGTGCTGAGTAAGACTTATGAATTTGTTGTAAATTATGCAAACAAGTAACTTGGCATGTCCAGAAAGTAGTGCCATCAGTGGAACAGTTTTCCTAAACTCTCTGTAATTTAGGAGAATGCAAACTGAAAGGCAGTGGAACAACAACAAGACCTAATTGCTCAGCACAGTGTCTCTGCTTTGACAGGTGCCAGTCACAGAGAAGGATGCTAGCCCACCAGGGACTCTTTTACACCCAAAGCATAAGCCAGTAAAACTGTTCTGGGGACTACAAAAGGTGGGGGGCTTAACCTTCTTAGCCCCTGGACGGCAGCAGTAAAGACAGCTTTATCCCTGGGACCGGAGGCTGTGTCCAAGTAAAGATGGCGAAACAGCTCTGAAGAAAGAGAGACAGGGAGCTGCGCCCTTGGGGTCAAACAGACTTTCCGTAGCAGTTGAGGGTCTACCCTTGCGACCGAAAGTGTGGTCCATGGACCAGCAGCATCAGCATAACCTGGGAATTTGTTGTCCTGCCAGCATCCTGGGCCCTGCCCCAGACCTACGGAATCAGAACCTGTATTATAACAAAACGCCAGCTGATTTGTGTGCACGTTAGGGTTTGAGAAGCGCTAGTGCCCGCTACCTGCTTTCTAGTGCTTGTTCTACAGAGTAGCCTGGACTCGCCAAGAAGGGACACAGCTTTTTCAGCCCAGTAGTGGGTTATCTCATCTGTATCTCACCAAAAGCCAGTGAATGATCATCTTCCTTTCATGAGTACACATTCCTTCTCTCTCTCTCTTTTTTTTTTTTTTTTTTTTTTTTTGCTTTTTTGAGCTGCTCCCATTGTTTCCTTTTGGGAACTATTCCTTCCTAACTGTATATCCTTCTGACAAGGCTGTCACCTAATAGGCTGGGTACATGACTGAGGAGACCAGGAACAATTTCTTTCTGGACATTGATATGGAGAGAGGGGGGTCTTTAGTCTCCTGAGATGATAGGGTGCAAGGCCAGTATTGGCCTGGGACTGGCAGGGGATCTCCTGCTACCTACCACGTGTACAGGGAATCTGCCTGAGAATGAAGCAGAGGAGTGAGAGCAGAAAGATGGAGGGAGGGAAATCATTCCAACACTCAGCCCAGTTGTACCCAAAGTCAGACAAGCCCGCCCCTTGGACTTCTGAATGGAGCAAGTCAGTACATTCACAATTTAGCTTAAAGCAGTTTGAGGTCAGCTCTCTGTCATTTGTAACTAGAAGAGTGGCCCTGTCCAGTACATTCCTGAAACTGGATTATCAGTTCTTCCAACCTGGAAATTTTTACATCTGGCTGAGGGAATACGTTCATTGTGACTTTCACAACCTATAATTTGACAACTGTGTGAATGAATTTGTGTGAGTATATTTATAAGTATAATCTGAATATAATTAAATGTAGAAGGTTTAAAACTTTTAGACACGCACATGCCCTAAAGAGTGGTTATCTGTATAATTGTAGCAGGCTGTATCTATTTTCTAGATTTAGAGACAGTGCCTATTGAAATTAATATTTAAATTTATGCCAACTAATATGCAAATCAGCACAGCTTTGGTGCTTTAAAAAACGAGATAGGATTGCAGCACTAGTGTTTCAGTGGTGCTGGTGCTCTGATGAAAGAAAACAAAGAGGACTAGATGCAGATGAAACATGTTCCCTTGGAATACCCAATGCAAATGGGAAATTGATGGCTCTGGAAACTGTTTTAAAATAGAAAACAATCCCTCAATTTAATATAGCAGTTTAACCATTCATTAATTTACTCTGTGCAAACAGTACAACTGTTCAGAAATGATGCCATCCATAAATATAATCTACAACCACAAAAGGAAATATGTACTTTTACTCCTGCCAAATGTCAAAATTTAAATCTATAATTATTCCAGTTGAAGCACGGAAGTCTGCCTTTCTTCTACGACCAGTTAATACCCCTATTGGACACATATTTCACTGTTATGTATCTAATTGAACATGATGTAGGATGTATGTATATGTATTTTAAAATTATCAGTTAGGATAAGTTAAGTTATGAATAAGAGAAACTTCGAAAGTAGTAGCTTGAGTAAAGTGGGAATGTCTTTGTTAAGCAAAAGAAGTCTGGAGGTGGACAGTCCAGGGCTGCTATGGTGACTCCATGGCTCCTGAGGACTGAAGATTTCTAGCTTTGAAAAGCTGGACTGTAATCCTCTGGGTTTAGGATGGCTACTGGATCTCTAGCCCTTACATCCAGGTTCCAGCAGCAAGATGGAGGAAAAGAAGGATTTGCCACCTCTCTTTTAAGGAAATTTCCTGGAAGTTCCGTAAAGTATATCTGCTTACATAGCCTTGATCAGAACTTAGTCCTATGCCACACTTAGCTATGAGGGAGGCTGGGAAGTATGGTCTTTTAGCTGGGAGGCCAAATGCCCAGATAAAAATCAGTATTCTATTAATTTGAAAGAGAAGGGGAAAAGGCACTTAGAAAGCAATTGTCAAACTCAGCTCCAAATATTAAATATGTATTTGTTTATTGATTTATTGTGTTTCTCCCACAAGTGGCTAGCTCTGGGAGGGTAAGGGCTTTATTTTATTCATAATCGTATCTTTAAAATTATTCTACATTTGTCTTTCCTGATTTTCTTCCATCAGTTTAAGAACCATGGTCAACTAGAGTGCTCTTTTCAAAAGAATGCAGAAACTGCATCCAGATTTGGTCAGAAAGAGTGCTGTGATCAATTAATAATGTCTGCAGTGGCCAGGCCATATGTTCCAGGCTTAAACCATCCTCTCCAACCACTGGCTTTCCACTGAAATGTTTTGCAATATATGGCTCCTGTGAAATTTGGCTCTTTTAAATCTAAATGCCAAAAGACCTTCTTTGCATTTGTGCTTTCAAATGTTTTATTCTTGGTAGAGACCTGGCTATTCTCTGCAACTTTTTTTTTTCCCCCCTGTGTGGAGCTGTCTTGTGTAGTTGTAAATTTTGCAGGTTTCCAGGGAGTTACTCAAGGAATTATATGCAAATTCCAAGTTACACTTAGTTGGCAAATTCTAATGGGAAAGTTGCTGGGAACGGGGATTTTTGCTGTTTTTTAAAGAACAAAATGGAGAAACAGGTCATGAGTTTTATGCTGTCAGAGGAGAGGTGCATCTGTATGACGGGTTCATCTTCTGGTTCATTGAGAAGGCTAAAGGGGCCTAGAGGAGTGATAAGGGCTTTCCAAGTTAAACACAGTCGCTAGAAAGAAAAGCTTAGGCTTTCTCTTTATTTAGCTCCAACAATCTAAGCATGAGGATAAGAAGACCAGAGTTAAACTATAATTAAAAATAGCTAAGACTACTGAGTAATGTACCAAATTGCATCTAAAACAATTTGTCATGAAAAAGCTGTCACTGTAGCAACCTTCTTTTCCTGCCCCACACAACACATTTCATCATCAGTAATGATGCCAAGACAGTGCCTTGATGTGACTGTGATTCTTTCAGGGGGAGGGAATTATGTAGTACCCCATGAAAATAAATCAGAATTTCACGGATATAGTTTGCAAAGCGTCCTTGATGATTCATACACTTTCCCTAGGACACATTCCCTCTTTCTTCCTACTTTCCCACTTGTCACTCAAGAATTACTGACTTATTGCAGTGACCTGCTTTGCTATTTAGTTTTTGTTTTCTGTAGTTATTTCCATGGAGAATGACCTATTTGTAAATAGCATCTCGTAATTCTCCGTCTTAGTTTGGGTTCCCCCAAAAGCAGAGTCTGAGAGTCTTGGGAGCAGGCATTTTATTTGGGGGTGATTCCAGGAAGCAGGAGTGAGCAAACAAGGAGATTGAGACAGGAAAGAAGGAAAAGCTAAGAGATGAGTGTGTTATCAAGGTTACTCTATAGGCAAACAAGGACCTCCCTGTACATTTTAATTGAAGGCACAGTGTAAAATGGGCAAAAACCCAGTTACAAAGTGAAGACACATCATGATAGTCATCTTACTCATATGCTCATCGCTCATCTTGCTCAGATGTAATTTAACCATCTTTTTAAACCCTTGGATTCTCTTCTCTGTCTTCCTGCTGTTTAACTTTCAAATTTCTCTGCTACTATCTCTACTCAAGGGGAAGGATGAAAACACAAGGCGGTGAAAGTAGAACCTGTCAAATAGTGTCCCTTATTAGGAACTCTTCTAAAAGTCCTGATGGCATAGAAGATTGAGATTATTGGCCAAAATGAGATTTGGGATTGCGTGTGATTTCACTTTCCCCATGCCATCCGGTTTCTATAGTTAATTGGGGCAGGAGTCATAATCCTGAATAATTGGCGGAGAACACAGAGAAGAAAGATGTATCAATTGCTTGTTACTGTTGAGGCTGTATTTCCTGTGTACAGTGGGTACAGTGGGCAAAGAAGACAGAGGCAGTGTGGCACGGTGAGAACCACGCAGGCTGTGTCAGGCTGGGTCTGCCGTTTGCTAGTCAGGAGACCACACTGAGCCTCAGTTTCCTCAATTCTAAGATAAAGATACTAATAGCTTCCTTGCAAGGCTATTGGGAGGATTAAGTCCTATTATGCAAAGTGTTTGGCATCTTAAAATTTCATTGTTACAAGTCAATTAAGAAAAGAAAAATCCGAAAATTTCGTTGTTACAAGTCAATTAAGAAAGGAAAAATCAATTAACAAATGAAAAATTCTATTTTACATCCCACATTGACTTAATTTTGGGGGTAAAGCTTACATTTGCTGACATAAACTGCTTTGACTCATCCAGAGTAATGCAGTGAGCATAAAGTTAGAAAATCCTTTGGGTTGATATTGAGCTGAAGATGCAGATACCAAGAGACTGACTGAACCAAATCTTTCCCCATTTTACCTACCCCAAGAAGATGGAGCTGTCTCCCAGGGACCAGAATAACTTCTCCCGAAGCAGCAGTATGCAGCAGTAAGTGGCCCCACAGCACGCCCTGACTGCTGCTTATGTGCTGGACATGGTGAGATGAGAGGCAGATCCAGAATGGGATGGACAAGGGCAACCCTTGGTGGTCCGTCATGAGCCCCAGCTGTTTGGATCCATCATAAGGGAGGGTTTGGGTTCAGTCTGCAGCCCAACGTAGACCTCTCTCAAGAGTAACCGTGCACTGGTCTTCAAATCGGGGGGTGCACAAAGACTTCCCAAGAGGTACATGGGGATGCCTAGATGTAAGGGAATTCATTTCCAGATCATCAACTTTCGTGTGTACTTTTTCTAAAGTTGAGTAGAGGAGGCCTAAAAATCAGACTGCTTCTTTCTTCCATATTCCCTCTCCTAGTCTTCCTTCTCCTACTTTAGAAAAGCATTTATCTCTCACCCATCTCAGGTCATACTAGGAAGCATTGCCCAGGATGCAAAAACATGTGTGGTGTGAAACAAAGGGACAGTTATAAATACAGTACCTCTTTAAAGGGCTGTCTTTTCCCTACTCCAGATATTGCCAAAGAAACGTTCTCTGCTGAGCGAGATCCCTATGACTTTTGATAAGGTATAATGAAAGCTGAGTCTTATTTTGTGGCAAAGTTGGGAGTATTATCTGTCCATCTGTAGTGGATGGTTGTCATAGAGATGTGTCTTAACATGTTTATTTGGATTAATAAATGATGTCAGATATGTCCTGACAGAAAGTAAGCCTGATTTGGCTGACTGGTTTGACAACAAGGACTGTTCATAAGGCAGATATTTTTCATTAATGAGTGAGTTAAATGTGTAGCTCCAAATTGTATTAAAGTATATTTAAAGTATGCGATAACATTACAGCAGTTAATAAAAAAATGTTATATTGGAAAACATCCAATGAAATAAGCACAGTTCATTTTACCAGCCCTTGATGTGTACATCAGGTTAAACAAGTTACCCTGGAGCAAAAGAGTAAAATGTACAAATGATAGTCATTTGATAAGTCTTGGTAGAGACTTTTTAAATATATTTCTCAGCTTTTAAGAAAGTGGATGGCTGACTGGGTGACAAATCCTTTTGCAAGTCATGTGGGTTTCAACTCTGCTTTTAATAAAATTGAAGAAAGACCTAATTGAGTTGTTAGCTCTCAGACATTGAAAATAATTTGTGGTGATAGATCACTTTGTTATTTTTGATATAAGACTCAGAAAGAGTTCAAAGAAATGAGTATCACCTCTAAAACATCTATTTGCCTCCCATGCCTGTCTATCTATGTGTTTATGTGGGCGAGGTATCTCAGCAATGACCTTTTAGAGCAAGAGGAAGTAGAAGTAGAATCGTTGCTGGACCCGTCGTATTCCAGCAAAAAGTAATGTTCATTCATAGAGCAGCAACTAATGGAAAAAAGGAAGCTTCATCTATCCCATCGAAAGATGCATTTTTAATAAAATTTGAATTTTATGTTTAGTAATCATTGATCAAGATTTGGAATATATTGATATTCTATTGTCAAGAAGTTTATATTATTAATAGTATAAAATTCTGTGGACAAAGTGGAATAAAAATATGAGAAAAAGGAATGATGTGAAATTTCTAACTGTAAATACGATGAATAATTTTAATGTTAACAGTGCGTTGAGGGGTTACATTAGTTTCCAAAAATTTATTAGAGGATATGCAAGCAAAAAGAAAAAAAACCACCATTGCAATGGGGAGCTGCCTACAGTCTTTTGGAATAATATGTTTTTGCTGTCATGGGGAAGTGGGAGAGAGGTAGGGGAGGCAGAGTGCAGAGTGCCTCCTGGGGACACTGTCTAGTGACTGGTTTCGTGAGATTTTGATTTGTAGTCTAGCCTTCCTTTGAATGTGACCTGGAATTCTGGATGATGATGATGATGATGATGATGATTACTGTATAATAGCATAATATCACATATCATTATATATAATATAATGTTACATATTAATATTTGAACCAGCCTTATGTCTTAACCTGAAATAGGCCTTCTCGGCTATTTCAGACCCTCTAGTTCAGATCTGTACCTTCTTCAATATAGCTTCCTCTTTGAAGTTTTCCCCGACATGTATTTCTTTTGGGTAGGTTTGCACGACGACTACTTTAATCAAAACTGGAAAAAGCAGTTATTTTGTTCATTCATTCAGTAAATAGAAAGTGCCAGACCCTGTGTCAGGCACAGTACAAACACTGCGAACAAGACAAGCATGAGCCCTCACCTCCTGGAGTTGATACGGCAGTGGAGGTAGACAAACATTATAAAAGTCAATAATTATGCAAATAGGTGAATAATCTTCATAATAAGTGCTGTGGATGAGAGGCACACAGTGTTAATGAGAAGAAGAACAGGGGGTACTTAATTTTAATTGGATAAACAGGGCAAACCTCTTTGAGGAAGTAAAAGTTAAGCTGAAATCAGTATGAGAAGCAACCTGCCATGATAACAATGGTGAAATAGTGTCCCATTAATGGAAATCACAGGCGGAAAGGCCCAGAGATAAGGAGTCTGGCTTATTAGAAACATTGGAAGGAGGTCCGTGTGTCTGAGCACACGTGCAGGGGCGAAGGGGGTGGTGAGGGGAGAACAACTAGTGATGGAGAAGAAGGAGAGAAAAAGCAAGGGCCCAAACAAGTTAGGGAGCTCAGATTTTATTCTAAATGTCTTAGAAATCCATTGAAAGACTTCTAGCAAGTTTGATTTGTTTTTAAAAGATAGTTTTGGCTGCTGTTGGAAGATTGGATTGGAGTGGAGCAAGATAGAAACAGGGAAATCATTTAGGAGGTGTACCAGCCAGAGGTAGGCTAGGTTATACAGGAACAACCCCTAAATCTTTGTGGCTTATACCAACAAAATTGTAGTTTTCACTCATGCTGCATATTCAGCGCAAGTCAGCTGGGAGCCCTAATCCATGTGTACTCACTCCGGGTTCTGGGCTAATGGGGCAGCCAGCACCTTGAACATTGATGGTCACTATAGCAGGAAAAGGAACATAGCAAATCCTGTACCACCTCTGAAACCTCTGCCTAGATGTGTCACATGTCCCTTCTACACTTACTGTAGTGTCCAAATCAAGTTATGAGTTCAGCAGAGAGGGAATGCATGTCCTCCAGGGAGGGGCATGGCAGGAAAATAAAATAAAATATTTGGTGGAAATACTGTACACGGCTGGAGCCATCACTGCAGTCCAAACAAGAGGTGACAGTAGCCGTGATGGGGATGATGTCGGTAAAGACAGAGACAAATGAACAGGTTATTCTTGGAGCTACTTTTTGGATGTGACGATGGCTTGAATATGATTCTTTGTTGTTCTGTCATTAGGCTGTGAACCCCATGAGGCAAGCCATAATATTCATTTCCATATCTCCAGGGCCAAATATGAAGAGGTTTACTGAATGAATGAGTGGGATGCCAAAAATAAAAAAATTGCCTCCTGGATGTACCATGGCTTGGACTTTCCCACGGATGGGCTGAACCTGTTATGTAAAGAGAGGGAGAAGATTAAATTTTTTTTTACCCATTAAGAGAGAACCTCAGTGGTTAGATTTTCTGCAGGCTCACGAGGGAAGTTGATTTAAGAAATTCTTCTTTGTGCCATAGCGCCGATCCTTTTGTGGGAGAGATCTGACTCAGAGAGAACCCCAGCCTGCTCCATTCCCTCTGGGCTGTAAATTTCTTCCATTTCTTGTCAGTTTCAGATCTTTCTATATCCCAGAGTAGCTTGGAAGCGTGGACCTCTGTGACAATACCTTTGGAGAAAATAGATTCTAGATATAGCCAATAAATCCAGCATACAGAATAGCCCCCTTTAACAAAGAGAATGGCTGGTAGAGGGGGAAAACATCCTGCAGAAAACAAACCATCGAAAAGGCCATGAGGAAGTCTGCCCTCTGTGCCCCTGACAGCCCACAGGAGGGCACTGCTTGCCTCTTGCCCTCAGTGTCTCGTGAAGCTCCAACCCCTGTGGGATTCTAGGTGACAGGAGTGACCTGCTATTTCTCTAACAAGCAGGGTGATTGGGGTCCAGTGCGCAGACACAGAAAGTCGGCTTCTCGAGGATCAGGCAGCTGTGTCCTGGTCCTGTCCTCCCTGAGCACGCTGTGGGTGTTCGGGACATGTTAGCTGACCGAGCTCTGAAGTTCAGCATGGCTGCCCCTGCCTCCATGGAGAATAAATTTCACTGTCTCGTGTCAAAGCACACCACCAACCGAGAAGTGCCTGCTGCGAGCAGGACATCTTTCCCCCTCCTCAGTGTGGTCTGTGTTACACCAGCAGACCCGATTCTTCTTTAAAACCTGCTGAGTGGAACCCCCTTTGGGGTTTATCTCTGGTTCTCGCCACATTCTTATCCACTTAGTTTAACGTGGGCTAGTGGAGGAGGGTACAGAAAGGATGGTATTTACAGATCCTCGCCATTATTTTTTCCTTTCTTTCCCTGCCATGGCTCTCCCGTGCTTCATCCTTCACAGCAGCCTTTGCCCCTCCGTCTCTGCCCAGGGCAGGGAAGGAGCTAAGCTTGGAAGAGCCACGGAGGGAAGAAGGCAAAAGTGCTGCTCCTGCCTATGAGGGCATCCCTGGAGGAGACTGTCTGGGAAGGGGGAGAAGGCAAGTGTGGTCCTCAGGACAGACCTTCCAAGTCTTCCATGGGAGGGGCCGCTGCACTCCAGGCAGGGTCACCACGCAGTCATGGGCTCAGCTTCAGAGCAGGAATAGCCTGTGGCTGGATATCAAATATGGCAGCTCCAACCTAAAAATAATTTCCCTTGGCCCATCTTTGAGGCCGAAATCCCACTGTCTGTAGTTTGTTCCTTAGAGGTAAGCAATGCTCTCATCCCTAGGTCTCTTATAAAATGTAAATCTTCCTCAGCGGAAGAACTTCTCCAGTCACCTACCCCTTCCAGTAAATGAATGAGTTCTCCACCAAATGCCTTAGGCTTAGGGCAGGAACAAGAGAACAGAAAGAGATTGAGGTATCTGAGGACAGGGAATAGATTCTAGATATAGCCAATAAATCCAGCATACAGAATAGCTCCCTTTCACAAAGAGAATGGCTGGTAGAGGGGAAAACATCCTGCAGAAAACAAACCATTAAAAAGGCCACGTGGAAGTCTGCCCTCTGTGCCCCTGACAGCCCACAGCGAGAAACCCGGGAGAAAGAAGAGAAAGCGGGTGGAGGCAGTGAAACTTGCATGGTAGTAACAGGCAGAGGATTACCCAGGCTCTGCAGCAGGCCTTTGGAGAGTGCTGCCCTGGCCTGGCCCCTACAAGGTGGAAAGGAACCAGGGCCCCAGTAGACAGCACTAGAAATGTTTCCTAAGAAGCAATAGCAAGCTTTGGATATACACTGCTGATTTCTCACACCACTCAGACCCTGACCTGCACGGGTAATTCCAGCACATGTCCCAGTAACTGATTTTTAGCAGAAAGGCCTGGTACTGGGAGCCAGAGATGCTGTCCATCTACCTGGGAAGACAGAGCACAGGAGAGACGCAGTAGGTGAGCCAGAAGCCAGGGCTCCAAGCTTGGGCCCCGGCCAGGGACGCTTCTGCTCCACAGGCACTCGTTCCCCGATGCACATCCAGCTCCCTGTGTGCCAGCAGTCGCAAGCTTCAGAGAGCCCAGAGAGTGCATCCCGCCTCCCTACCATCTGCTCCTCTGAATGGACCAGACTCACAGGGAGGCCTGTCAGCCAGAAACCAGACCCTGATTCTCCCTCTGTGGCTGTGCCGTGGATTGCAGGGCGCTAGTCTTGGCCCTGACTCATGTTCTGGGGCAGCGGACGTTGTCCACTCATTCTAGGCAGGGCACGGACAGTGCCAGGAGGCCAGAGCCCAGCCACCCGCTGGAATGCTGAGTGGCCCTGCTTGTTGCCAGGTACATAACCAGGAGTCTGATGCTTAGTGCTCGAACCCGAGTCACGTCCACTGCTTTATGCAGAGACAATCTTAATGCAGTACTTCTCTGCATTCACATGGCTGTTTAAAGTCAGGATTCTGTGGGAGGAAAAAACAATGAGAAACCAAACAAAATCGGTTTCCAGAATAATCTCCCATATCCTGCCATCAACATTACACCTTAATCATTTGTGATACATAAAAAAGGTGTGGAAATCAAATGACATGCCAATCAACAACTGTTTCCACCGTCATCAGACCTGGGGGCAGCATGATGCCATGATAGATCAATAGCTACTACATAGCACCACGAGCCAGTGAATGCAACACCCACAGCTTCCTCCTCTCTGCCTCTGCCCAGCACAGTGCCCAGTGCATAGTAAGTACTGAATTAATGAGTTCTTCATTGGGCTCAACTCTCATCTGGGCTGACTTGTCAGCAACCAGTCCCAGGAAAAGCAGGAGGCAGTTGCCCACTCACGGACCTCACAGGACCACTTGATAAACTGTTGCCTCCTTTTATTATTTATGAATCACAGCATGCATAGAGGTGATCATGTTTTATTAGTTAGTACAAATATTAAATTTGATCTCTACAAAACGTGCATTTCATTCCGCAGGCAGCTAACCTGGGTGAAACATGAGTTTGCGGAATGCTTTGGGGCTTGTATTCCCCCATGCATAGCTGCCCCATAAAAGGGCAGTTCTTTGGAATCCTAGGCTCTGACATTGCAGATCTCATCAAAACCACCTCATATCATAGGTGAAGAAGCAGAGACCCAGAGAGGTAAAGCGCCCTGTGAGTGGTGGGCCACCCTGAGATGGTGAGGCAGAGCTGGTGTCCAGGTCGTGTCCTTGCAGCCACCACTCTTTCTCTCTGCCATGCTCCATAGGATGGGGGTTTCTAAGGGCCTCCCAAGCCAGCGAACGTGACTTTTTGTCATTCTCCTTGAAGCATGCTGTAATCAACACTCGGCCGTGATTTATTCTTCTCTGTAATTCCACGTGGGGATGATAAGCCATCCTATCAGTTCTTCTGTAGTTGTGTCGTGCTGGCTTCGTAGTGTATTGAAATGTTTTCTTTACATGAATTTCTGTCATACAGTATTTATTGTAAACAGAGGGGAACTAGCCCCTAGGAGATGAGGTTGTTCCTAGAGGAGGAGCTCAGACATTTTAAATTAGGACATGAGCTAAAACTGCAAAGTAGGCCAGCAAGCTTGGTCTACACATGAGGGAACTTACTGCAAGGTGTCAGTAGATTCCTGTGCATACTAACCGCTGATTATAGACTAAACATACCTCCTGTAGGCCCACAAGCACCATTTCAAACCTTTGGGGCCAACTGTGTTTTGGGAGTCAGATATTTCAGGGTTTAGCAGTCAGGTAATAGGATGTATAAACCGTATATTAATAACATTCCCAGCAGAGTGTGGGACAGCACTCTATAATCAAACACTAATAATTCTGCAATTAAATATGGGAATGCTCACTACTAATGGGATAAAGAAAGACTATAAATAGCCTTATGTTAATTCAATAGGTCAGGTTTTGCCCCCAACATTAGTTTGTTATAAACTTACCAAGAAAACCTGTGTTCAGTGCTTTATGAAATTCAGGATAGTAGACAAGGAATTGTAGATCCATCTTAATTTAAATATATGAGTATACTGATCAAGAAGAGAAAAGTATTACACAAGTTTTAATATTTAGTAATATATCTTTTAGCCATTATATATTTTCTCAATCAATGGCTAGATACAAAGACAACCACAAATCTCATGCCAGAATTCATGTAATTTTAAGGCCGCCTGATTGACCTTGGTGGAGCCCCAAGCCCAGGGTGGCCGTGGAGGTCCCCCTCCTGGGGACCAACTTCTTCCCTGGTGCACAGACACTTCTGAGGGGGAGGGGGGCCAGCAAGAATCTAATGCAGGAGCCTGATTAGGAAAGACTGTCCTTTAGGGTAGGAACTCCCAATCTGATTAAGTAGGATGACCCCTCTTTAACTATACAGGCTCCAGAGCTAGATTGCTGAGGGAAAGTCCTTGCTCTGCTGCTTTCTTCTTGTGAGATCTCAGACAAGTCGTTTTCCCTTTTTGTACTGCAGTGTCTGCTTCAGTAATGAATAGGAGCAAGAACAGTTCCCATCTCATGCTATAGGGACTAAATAAGTAAATTCAAGTAGAACTTTTAGAGGGGTACCAAGCACATAGTAATCTCCCAATAAATGTTGGATATCATTATTAGTTTACATGTCTATGGCAGGCAGAATAGTGTTCCCC
The DNA here is from genome assembly GCF_057876585.1 of Rhinolophus sinicus. Taxonomy (NCBI): domain Eukaryota; kingdom Metazoa; phylum Chordata; class Mammalia; order Chiroptera; family Rhinolophidae; genus Rhinolophus; species Rhinolophus sinicus. The sequence goes on along the minus strand of NC_142515.1, from coordinate 111,139,698 downwards.
TCTCAAAGATGTCCACACCCTAATCACCACACCCTGTTACAGAATATACCGGAACATACCCCAGAATGTGACTTTGTAGGTGGGGTTAAATTAAGGACCTTTAGATGGGGAGATTATCCAAGTGTTCCCACCCTAATGCCATGGATCCTTAAAAGGGGAAAACTTTTCCTGGCTGTGGTTGGAGAAAGAGAAGTGACATCGGAAGCAGAGTCAGAGAGAAGCTACACTGCTGACTTGAAAGATGACGGAAGGAGCTACACACAAAATGTGGTATAGCGATAGAATTAAAGATTACTGGCCCATCAAAGGAATGAGTTCCGAAACACACCATGTGTGCAGTTCCTTAGTTTCCCTCCCATTGCATCTTGATTGCTCCCTACTTACACCTCATTGTGATCGATGGCCTGTCCCCCATCAGCCTGTGAACTCTTGGGGGTAGATGTTATGCCTGTTCATGACGCCACCCTAACCCCGTGCCTGGCACAGAGCTGGTCTTACACTTGGTGCTTATTGAACATTTGATGAATGGGAAAATATTAAGTGAGCTGTCCATCTTTCTTTCCTGGTCCCTTTTGTCGTCAAGTACATACGTGTGTGAGAACCCATGACTGGGGTAAACAAACGTGTCTTCTTCTCACAGGATCATGTGAGACTGAAAATGCTGAGCAAAATCAGCCCTATTACCAAGTTTATCACTAGAGGTAGGCACAGCTCCCCTACTACCTAACCAAATTCATTTTTCTTTTTTAGAGGTAACAAAGAAACCAAAGAAGGATTGAATAAGAGCGACGGTTCTGGAATCACTGCACAGGAGACTGTATGAACCAGTAGAATAATACCTGGTAAGGACTGACTCGGGGTACCCTTCATGCTGTCCCCCATCCCAGAAGCCCTGGGCTTCCCTCACAATGCTGTACCTGTCATGAGGGAACAACTGAAAGGTTAACCGTTTACAGAGTTACCTTGGCACATAGCAGCAGATATGTCAGCCAAAGAAATATTTTGATTTCTTCATTTCCATGAGATGTAGCTTTGGCCCTTCAGAGGAATAAGGCCCTTAATTCCTGCAAGGTCAGGTCATAAAGACCCCTTGGTGTTGAATGTGGTTGAATTAGTTGTGCAAAAGCAGTTGAACAGAGGTCTGGAGGAGACGGCTGCTTGCTGTTCCACATTAGTCTGAAGCAAATGGGGATCAAGGTCAGGGAGATGCACAGAAACCAGGCACACACACAGTGCTAGTTCTGAATGGCCTTCGGACAGCATTTTTTCCCTAATATTCAGGCCACAATGCAGACAGTATTTTTGGTACGTGGAAATAAAGCAAAAAAAGGACAGAAAAGGAACTCCACAAAATACCATAACTCTTGTGTTTCCTGACTAGTATCCAAATTGAAGTCACAAGATCTCTAGGCATTTTGCCTTTTGGTAAGGGAACATCCGATGGTACTTTGTAACCTACTTCTAAGAAGTTTTAAATCAGTCGTGGAGAGATGTACTCACTTTCACTCAGTCCCCAGTCTTGTTTCTCTTATAGATAAGCATTTGCTGATGTAGTGTCAGCCTTGCAGATTGCTAAGAAAAATCAAGTATTTTTGATTTTGGAAAATTTCCAAAATTTGGAGAAACCTCAGCAGTATAAGAGACCTAACGTGGGCTCCTGGCTATTTGGGCACTTTCCTGGCAGGAGTAGGTGTTTTTCTTAGGACTGTGAGGATGGTTTCCCCTCCTACCAGCAGCCGGGACCTGGGAGAAAAGGCACCTCCTCTAGATGTTGTAAGACAATCCTCACCAGCTAAAAGCATCACTGTCCCGCCCTCTTTGACTCCTTCTTAAAAAGAAAAATCACCAATTCATTAAAAACCCATTGCATATGGAGCCGGAGTCCTCATGTATTCACCCCAAAGCCCAAGCATGCTCCACTCTGCTGAGCTGGCTGAGACGAAAAATAATCTGGGTTACATTAATTGGAGGAACAATACAAGCGACATTCCATTAGTGATTTTTATTTTAATTCACCAAGTAAATTTTCTTATCAATATTTTAGGTATTGAGACTGCAAGTTATAACAATTAATCTTGGTGTGTTTGTGATAACTGCAAAGCTTATTAAAAATGCAGAGTCCTGGGTGCCCCCACCCCTGAGATCTGGGGCGGGGCCCAGGCCTCTGCAATCTTATAAGCTTGACAGATGACAGAGCTGTGAGCCAGACAACTGCAGAAACTCAGCTATCAAAGGCTGCACAGGTTTCCTATGAGACAGTGACTGATAGGGCATTATACCCATGAGAAAACTCTAAGACGCACAGAGAAGCAGAAGAGTTTTTGAAAGGCTGATGTATTGTGTTATTTCAACTACGTTCACGATTCTAGATGTCATTGATCTGAGATGCTACGTTGTGCTGGGCTTGGTGCCAGATCTTCATGTGGTATCTGTAATCCTCATAGTAATCTGCAGGATATTATCCCATTTTGCAGAACAGGAAACAGAAACCCAGAGAGATTATGAAAAGTTCCCAGGCCCTGCACGTCTTAAGGGTTGGAGCCAGAATGCCAGCCCAGATCAATGCGGCTGCAAAGCACAAGCTCCAAAGCACAATGCTGCTCCACTCCACTGAGCTGGCCTCTTTCTTCCTTGGCTGCATTCAGCACCCCCAGCATCTCTCAAGGTCATCGGCAGTTACTTCAAAAGTGTTTCTTATTTGATTTCCCCCTGCAGTGGGTGCCACAGGAAGATTTACACCTGATTTTGAACTAGGCTACTTAGACTTCCCTAAGCTTATATAAGGAGTGTGTGTTGGGGGCGGAGTCTAAAAAGAGGTTTAGCCCCTCTACACAGAGTCTTTTCTACCACTCTGCCTGGCCCCGAGCACTCATGGGTGACAATGCTCCAGGCCAGTGACAAAGCTCCCTCCTTGGCCGAGGCATCAAAGCCTCAGTCACCAAGGAACCCTCCCGTGAGATGCTGAGTTGTGACACAAGCCAGATATGGCTGATGGACACATTTAGTAAACCAATCAATGAGCTGAAGAGCAAGGAAGCCATTTGTCTGTTTATATCCTAGGGACAATATGTAATCCTCTTTTTTCCCTACAGGGGAGGAGACTTCCGGAGGTGTGGGCTGAGTTCAGAGAACAAGCCAAGTGAGCACTCAGAGGCCAGTAACAGGTGTGTGCTTCCTAACCCTGAGCAACCGGCGGGCCTGGGAGGGAATGGGTTCAGAGCCCCGGGAGCCCTCAGTGGGGCCGGAGACGTGCCCAGTGGGCGCTGCAGTTGAGGAGGGGCCTGCAGGCTGCATGTACGTGATCTTCAAAGCAGTCCTTGCAGAAAGAGGACGAGAAATCTATAAATAGTCTTTTTATTTCCAAAGATAAAATAGGTTAAAGGCAGCTGATCACAGACATTCTTTTTTTCCTGAATGTTCAGTCCATCACAAGCATTTGGTCTTTGATGGAAACTACCTGAATATTTATCGAGCTAAACATTTGACCACCGCAAGCCACTTTTCTTTAAATTGTCTGTGCAGTGGCCAGGATGGCTTCATTTGGGTCATTCCCTCAGTTACACTCAGTTACTAGTTTAGGGGAGCCCGCTTTTAGAGGTTTAGCATCTCGCACAGTTTATCTCCCCACCGGCACTTCTTCGTCGGTTCTGGATTAGACTCTGCTCATCCAAAGCAAACCTGACTTCAGTTCTTGTAATGACTACTTAGTGTTTTCTGTCCAGTTTCCCCTCCAGCCTGGGGCAGTGCTGTTGTGTTAGGACTGGCCATGTTCCTGAAGTGGGACTCCTCCACCCTCCCGTACCGTAGTCCATGAGAGCAGGGTGGTCCTATCACCGAGCTGAGCCAATCAGTCTTCCCTGGAAGCTGGGAGCTGGATGACTGAGTTTTCTCCTGAATGGTGGGGTCAGTAACACTTGAACTTAGGAGGTTCTATATGGCCATGTTTTTCTGTCATGTGAACCAGAAAAGGTTACAAAGAGGAAGAGAAGAATGCAGCAGAAACAAAAAGCAGGAAACAGAGATGAGGAAATAATTTGGAGTTGTTCACTCCTGGGTTCAGTGTTCCTTTGGGCCAACCACCTTCCTCAATTCAATTTAGCTGGACCCAGTGGGTCTCTGTAATTTGCATTCAAAAGAGTTCTCTATATATGACTTACTTTCTTTTCCTCCAAGGATGACAGCATGAGAATTGTCATGGTAGATTAGATTGCCCACATGGTTTTCCTGGCATTGTTTCAAGGAAAGCCATGTGGGCAAAGGCATGGCATTTCCCTAAAATGTCCTAGTTTGCCTTGGAACTCCTATCATAATAACAATAAATATTTATGAAGCATCTGTTTACAATGTTGATTCATTTTACTGATGATGAGCGGACGCTTAGTGAGGTTAAGCAAGTTCCCTCAGGTCGCACAGCTAGCAGGTAAAGTGACGGAGTAGGATTCCAGAATTCTTACTTGTTCTGCTCTAGCTCAGTGGAAGAGTCATCTAACCAGTGGTTTGCAAACTAGCGTGATGGTCACAATCACCCTCGTTCTCACTCCAGAGCTGCTTAAGTAGAGCTTTGGAGTTGGGAATGTAGCAAGGTATCTTTTTAAAACTTTTTAAAAATTAAAAGTTTGAAAGAAAAATATGTGTATTTATCCAACAAATATTTACTAAGCACTCATCTATCAGAATTAGGGTTGGCTACTATAAAAAAATAACTTTAATCATGTAGTTTAAACAAGGTAGAGGTTATTTTTTTCTCTCATGTGAAAGAAGTCCAGAGGTACACTCTAGGCCTGGTGTCAAAGACTCAGGCCCCTCCTAGGGTGGTTCCTTTAAATAAGTTTACCTCATGGACACAATCATGGCTGTTGCAGCTCCAGCCATTACATTCATGTTCTAAGCAGTAAGAAGGGGGACGAGCCAAGGGCAAAAGGGCATGCCTTCTTTAAAGAGTTAGCCTCCTTCAAACTGTTTGCCAAGAAGCTCGACCCCATGACTTCCGCTGAGATCTCTTTGACCACTGTTTTGGGCAAGAGAAGCTTCAGACGTAGTATTACAGCAGGACACAACTGCCGGACCTGACAATATAGGGATTCTGTTACTAAGGAAGAGATCGGAAACTGATAGCCTTAGCCATAACCCATTACATGCCAGGCACTGTTTTAGACCACGAGGATACAGCAGGGAAAAGACAAAGTCATTGGCTACTCTCGTGGCACTTGGAAATGGACAATACATAAGCAAAAAATATGTATTATAATTTTAAGTAGTGATAAGTAAGAATGGTCATTTTAAATAGGGCAAGAAAAGATGAAGGTCTCTCTGAGCAGGTGACATTTGAGCAGAGACCTGATGACTCTGACGGGGGTGGGAAAGGCGTTTGGGGCAGAGGGAATGGGACCCAAGGCCTTGGGGCAGGATGATGCAGTGCCCTCTGGTGGAGAATCACTGATCCAAAACCTTTCAAAGTCTTGTATGTCGTGTTCAGATGAGATGACAAAATAATCCGGGTTACATTAACTGGAGGAACAAGGTGAGCAGCATTCCCTTAGTGATCCCTTAGTTTATTCATGAAGTAAATGTTCTCATCAATCTGCTAGGTATTGACACTGACAGTTATTACGATTAATCTTGGTGTAATTGTGATAATAGATACCTCCTGCTGCCCCCTTACAACGTCGCATGGGGTATATTTGAGAAAAATAAAGTGAATTACTGCAGTACATCAAATATCAGTATAGTATGGGTACTTCTAATTACATTTCAGGACTTTCATTTTGTTGATATAATTTCACATTCTTCCCTCTCCCCAATTGTGCTGTATGAGGTGTTGTTTTTTTTGTTTTTTTTTTCAAGTTCAAGTGAATTTAAGTTGAAAAATTCCCACTTGTCGGTATTTTAACCTATACTGTTTCTTGAGAGGCAGTGTCTTCCCTGAGAGTATTTGTCCTTGCTTTCTCTTCCTCTCACTTTGAATGGTGACCTCCTGTTATTGTATTCTGGGGGCTGGCAACATTTTTTAATTGACCTTATCCATATCGTTTATGATTTTATTGATTTCAATAAAATTTCCATTCCGACCTTTGCCTTCATTTGAAATCATAACCTTTTTAAATCTCTTTGTGTATGCCAGACCTCCCTCCCCCACCCCGTGTCCTTGGTCTTTTTCATTGCCCCTTTCCAGATTTGTGATCTTTTTCTTGATAAAATAGCCCCTGTTATATACTTTTGGTAACCATTACATTGAACAAGCAAGACCATGGCATGCAATCATGAACCAGCGCGTTGCCTCCCACTGGCCCCTTAAATCTGTTGTGGAGGCTTAGTGTTTCTCTTGCATCTGGATGAAAAATCAGGCAGGTGTTCTGGTCACCCCCGTAATGTAACATCCTCCAATCAATAATTTAACAGTCCAGTCTCATGTAATAGTTAATACTTTGAACTTGGTTCAATATGAAGTTTTCACTTCCTTCCCCGATTGTGTCCTGTTGCCCGTGGGAGCTGGTAGCAGGGAAACGGAACGTGTTCTTTCTTCCCTTTGTGCTTTTCCATCTCTCTCCTCCTCCATCATGTTACCTGATTTCTGACCCACCGGGGCAGAAGGAGATAGAAGGTAACATTGGTCAGAAAAGCTTTCCCTTACTTGATCCTATGGTGAGCTCAGGGTTACCCTGTCTGGGCCTGGGAAGTGTTTAAAGTCGACTCCTGCTCTCCTCCGTGTCTTGTGGAGTCTTTTGACATTTCCATCACTGGAGACCTTCCTCTTCTCTGTAATCCACTAACAGGCAATATGTTCTTTTCCAGTTCACTGTATACTCCTCGGCATCCTGGCATTTGGCATTATCTCTGATCTCTGTTTCTGTCTGTTTATCTCTCCAGGCAGCCCTCTTGGATATGACAATCCTTGCTCTACATTTGGCTCATGGGAAGCAGCCGTATATCTTTTGCACTGACAAACTCTGAGAGCAAACCACCCCACACAGCTTCCTCTCCATGGCTTGTGTGTCAGCAGATGGCCTGCCCCATTTTTACTCTTGAAATTTCTTGTGTGGGACTCAGACACAGTTTAATGTGTCCCACAATTGCAGGGGACATAGGTTACGCTCTCAGGTGGATCCTATTGAAGGCTCTTCACTAATTTAATACAAGGGGCTGGCATCCCAGTGCGACCTCCAAGGGGAGGCTTGGAATCACAACACACCCAGCGCACTCTCTCAAAATGTTCTCTCCACCTCCACTCTCTCCTTTCTTGACTTACCCGTCTCTTACATAGGCCAGAGGTGGGTGGTCCGCTCAGGGTTGAAACTGGTTTTCAACCTCACACCGTTTAAAAAACAAACTAATAAACAAACAAAAAAAACACCTTTTGTATTTTGAAATAATTATCAGTTCACAGGAAGTTGCAAAGAAATGTACAGGGAAATCCCACGAAACCTTCACCTTTGAACTTAACATCTTGCATAATTGGAAAGAGCAATTGGAAAGAGCAGTATCAAAACCCGAAAACTAACATTAGTACCATGTACAGAGCTTATTCAGATCCCACCAGTTATGCCTGCACTCAATTGTGTATGTGTGGGTCTCCACCTCTATGTAATTTTATCACACATGTAGTTTTATGTAACCCCCACCACCATCAAATACATACCTGGACCGTCACCACAAGACTTTCTCATGCTACCCATTTAAGCATCCCCTTATTCTTTAATCTGGAAACCACTAGTCTGTTCTCTATGTCTGTAAGTGTTGTTTCATTGGAATCGTTGAGTATGTATCTTTTTGAGATTGTCAGCCATCTCCTTTTTACAAGTCCTTGAAAAAATAATGGTCGTCTTACTTTGGAAAGTAAGATGTATTGTTTTTATGCTTCAGCTGAAATGGAGGTAAGGAGTCTCATTTTAATATCTGGTTACAAATAGTTTTGTTGAAGTTTGGACATATTTTCTATTTGGTGCCTTTCTTATGACTCAGCATTTCATTCATTTAACAAATATTTATGGAGTGCCTGGTATTTTATTGTCTTTGATGTTATTACCCTGCATTAAGTTTAATGTTCTCAAGAAAGCAAATAACTCCCAAGGTGTCCTCCTGGTTTTATGGATTGTTCCGGGCTATTATTCTACAACTTTTTGTTCTTAAGGTGCTTTAAGTTGAACATTCATGCCCTGAAATTCCTCTACCACTTTCTTCTTAGCCTCATAAAGTCTCTCTCCCATTGACTTGCCATTTTACTTCTTACGATGTCTTGGGGTCCTCTACAAGCACGAAAGTTTCATTGGGTACCTAGTTATTCTAATCTCTTTATAAAATGACTCACCCAAACCAGCCCCTCTTGATCTCTGAGAACTCTTATTTTTTGAAAAGAAATGACTTTGTTTAATACCTGGTTTTCCTATGTTGAGATTCAGTTCTTCATCCATTTCCAATAGTCCCTGAATTCTATGGTAACGGCATCATTATTTACTTTTTCACAGTAAGTTTTTGGTGTGGACATTTGTCAAAAGCAATTCCAATGTCTGAAAAATTACTCACTCCCCTTTCTCCATGTAAACCATGATAACCAGACCTGATTCCTCCACAGAGAACTCATCCTGCCTTTGCCTCCTTGAGCTTTGTGCTGATTTGAGCTTTTGGCAATTCTGTACTTTATTTAACGATTCCACCAGCTTGGTTAGTATGGAAGGGAGAGACAACCAGAGGGTGGTTTTCCAGGGTCGCCTCTGGAAACTCAGAAGAAGGCTGACCTGGCAACTTGACTGTTCTTTATCTAACACAGCTGCTGTTGCAACAACTGGCCTCCCATCATGGTCGATAACTCCACAAGTCTTCCCATGAATTCATTTAAAATTCTTAGGTGGATCACAGCCTGCCTGGGTGATTTATTGATATCTGTTTTGGCAGTTAAGACTAGAACATTCTGTGCATTTACCACGCTTTTACTGAATGCTTCAACCTGTCCATTTCAAGGGCCCACATCTTCCTTGGTAAAGGGTAGGGCACCGGGGTGATGCAGTCTCTCTTCTATTTCTTTTCTCGTTCCTTAGTGCATTTCATCGATGCCCTCTTGGTTTTGTTTTTGACATTCTCTGAGATTTCTTGCAAGGCGTTCTTTAACGGATCATAGGATTTCAGAAATAAAAGGAATGTTAAAATGTAATTTGGTCCAAACGCCTCAGCCTCAAGATGAAAAACTAAATTCAGAAGAAGTTATATGACTTGATCTGACCCACTTAATGGCTTATATTTCCTTTCTGGTTAGGCATGCTTATGTTTTGCTATTTATGTTCCTATGAAATGTTGGATCACATGGGTTCCCTTTTTGGCCTTAAAATGCTGTCCTTTTTGTAAACTTCCATGATGCTGTAAAGAGGAGGTATCTGATAAATGCTGTTGGGTGCCCAGCTGGCAGCTGGTTCATTGTATCCTGCTATTTGGGATCCAGAGGCGCCCAGCTGACCTGCAGGATCTTAAGGTAACGTCCCCACCCCCCACCGCCCAAGCCTCCCCAGTTCAGGATTCCTCCTACTTGGCAGTCCCTACAGCTTCTGCTTGACACCCTCTAACGTCTTGTTATTTCTCCATAGACAAAAATTCCTGGTTACAGCGTGTTCCTTTTATAAATGGCCTGCTTTCCCAAAGGCTGCTTTCTCAGAGCAGCTCATTTTGCCATCTCTGCTGGGAGATCTGGAACATGACACACAGGGTTTAAGTGGGATGGGATGAGCTGGGAAGCCCTTTCATTTCTTTCTGGAGGGTGTGAAGCCAGCCAGCTCCTTTTGACTGACCATCCTGCTGCCTTAGTTTTACAGCTAAAATGAAGCACAACATTCTCCTCGTTCCGTTCAGCCTTCTTTTTGAACACAGCACACGCTTCCAGTACCGTCAGGGAGTTTTCTGTTTACATCTGGTCCAAGTGGCCGGTGATCGTCACCGTGGCCCTCACCAGCCACTCTTGCACTGCGGCCGGAGGCTCCTGCTGTCTTTTTCTGAGGCCCATCTAGTCGGTCTGTGTAGTGCTGGGAGAACCATGGGAATAAACACCGAACGTGCCTTCCCCTTCCCCAAGGCTGTCAGAGTCTGGTGGACCACAGTTTCATGCAGGAGTCCCTGAGGCAGGGTCTACGTTTTCTGCTTCTCTTGTATTCTCCTAGCTGCCAGGCACGCAGCCGGCCTCAGTGAGCTGTGTTCATCATTGGGGATATTCTGACAGCATCTCTCTGCCTCCACCCCGGCTTCCCATGGTGGGTCTATTATTCATGCAACAGCCAGAGAGAACTTCAAGAATGTACATCAGTGTCGTCACTCCTCTGCCCAATGCCCTCCTTGCCACATACACTGGCTGCCCCATCATACTTACCATGTGGGAGAATGAATGACTGCCCCGTCTTCATGTCCCTGCAGTGTGGTAGTATGATACCCATACCCTGCGCCAGCCTCACTGTGGCTCTCGTGTACTCCCCGCCCCTTGACTTTGACGTAGTCATGGGGGATGTGCTTTACCTGTCAGGTGGTCACGGACCTGACACTGTGCAGGTGGCTTTCCTCCCCTGCCATTGCCAGGAGCCGCTGCTGCTGCAGCCTGGGCCCCGGAATGACACATGTGGCGGAGGGCTGCCCCTGCCAACCCACAGATGTGTAGTGAGACATAGGACGCGCCCTGCTGTGAGCCACTCAGCTGCGGTAGCCGCCAGGCGGGAGAGCTGATGGACGCAGAACACACGTCCTTCCCAGGGCTGCCTCGCCGCCCCCGGCATCCTCTCAAATGCGTTTCTGGACACGCTTGTCCTCACCTACCAAGTTCCAGCGGCTCGCTCCCACGTCAGGGCTTTCTGCTTGCTGCTTCCTGTGCTTCTAAAGTATTTTCTTCAACTATCTGATGGGATCTCTGGTAGGTAGTGATGAGTGCGGTGAAGCAGGAGAAGGGGATGGTGAGTCCCGGCAGGTGCAGACGGAGGCTGTTTTAGATGCGCTGGCCTATTTGAGGGACGTTTGAGCGGAGAACCGACGGAGGTGAGGGAGCGTGTCATGTCAGCCAGGCAAACAGTGCACTGTACGAGTTCCTCCTGCCTGGGGACGGTCCACACTCTTCTCTTCATCTAGAAAGTCCTTTCTCTCCTTCTTGTCCTACCCACACCCTTGAGGCCACATCCTTCCTGGGCCCTTTGGCTTTGTAGGAGGAGGTTGCCGTCTGCTATGGCAGATGGCCCGCTGTTCTAGTGGCACCTAGCAGCCTTCCAGGTGCATTCTGGGGAGAACCATCTTGAATTTGTAGTCACCAGGTGATATAAGAAGTTAGACTGCAAAAATGATATTTAGGAAGAATTTAAAAATGTATTCGGTCTGTCATTCTTCTAGCTGTTCTGGAAACTACTTGTGGCTCCAGCCAGGTTGGCAGGGAGCTGGCCACATGTCCCGTTAGCCACCTGCCACATTGCTGGGGTTGAGTTGGCCTTTCACGTGATACCACCAGCCGGTGCTGGAAGTTCCTAGAAGACACAGCCCAGTGCCATACAATGTGGTCTAGAACCTTCCAACTTAACGTGTGGTCTGAGGACCAGTGGGATGGTGGCATCGTGTCGCGGGGCAGCTCATTAGACACACAGACTCTCAGGCTGCACCCCAGACCATCTGACTCAGCTCCTCTAGCGATCTGTGTGCATCTCCACGTCTGAGGAGAACTGATCAGTCCCTTGTTTATGATACCATTTGTGTCTTTATTAGGACTTTGCAGGTTAATTCCTGTTTAGAAAATTAAATTGTCCTTCTGAGTGTTTTATTTGCCTGGTGGCTCTCGGTAGACATTGCATATTGTGTGCAGTTGCTTTTCCCCACATGGCTGCTAAATCTTTACTTTGTCTTCTACGCATCCTCGCACAGTGACTTACACCGAGTACCAAAAGGCCGTGTGTTTGTTTGATGCATAAATGAGTGCCTCATTCCCTGTATGACTAGAAAGAAAAGACCTCGAAAGCCCTATGGTGGAGTGGACTGCTTGTTGCAGTGGCATCAGGGTGCAGAGGCATTGGGAGGTGGCTTTTGCCTGCCACAGACCTGAGGACATGGGCCCCCAGTCACAGCAGGTGCTGGCAGTGAAAGAGAAGACACGGTTTCAGTTTTGAGGATGAGGACAAGGTCCACACTTTTCAGTGGTTGCCTTTCACATAACTGGAAGCTCTGCCACATGAACTCCACCTCACGTGCCCAGTTTGGTCTTTCGTATTGTCAGCTGAATAATGATGATTTCCAGCGATGACATGACGGGCAGGCCAAATGGACCTGCCCCACCCCTGAAATTAGGGCTGTGACCCTGTCTCACTCTTCCATGGCACAAGGGGCCTTGGGACTGCCAGGTACTGGAACTTCTCTCACCATTTTCTAGGGGGGAGAATGTTCCAGGCCCAAACTGCCCTCCCAAACCACAGCCTTCTTTGGAGTCACTGTTCCTTTGCTCTTGCAGGGCAGGGTGGCGGAGGCCCTAAGTAGCTCAGCCTGCTGGGTGGTGGGACAGAGGTAATAGGTCATTTCTCTTGCCCTGTTTCCAGCTATATCAGTACCTCCCTGGGAAGGCTTGGAGATTTGGGGCTGGTGGCCTCTGTCCCAGCCCTTCAGAGGTTTGGAGGAGGGTCAGGTGGCTAGGACAAAGGTATAATTGGTATACTTGTGCCAGCCTCCTCCTGCCCCCTAAATGCTGGTGCGTTTCAAGTGGCAGTAATGTTGCTTACCTGTCTGCTGCTCACTTGGGCCAGACAGAGACATACCTGCAGGAATCACAATTAGCAAATGTGTGTGTGTTTGTGTGTATGTGTCTGGGTATACACACACGTATGGATATGTATTTATTTGTGTGTATATGTATATATTTATGTATATATATATTCCTTCCACCCTGGGAACTAATCTGATTTATAGCTCATGTATATAAGACATTAAAATGCAGCTTTTCAATAATTTTTATATAAGAAAGTAGGGAAGTGACTGAGAAGGTGGGCTGGTGTAATTTGGAAGCTGGTGCTCCATCTAAACATGGCCCTGGGGTTAAACAGCAGATGCAGATAACCTCGCATCTTCCCAGCCTTGGCAGTCGACAGTGAATCCAGACAAACACACACACACTCTTCTCCAAACCCCATCAAGGAACTGCCAGACCCCCCAGGCTCAGTTTGGAGGGGACCACCTGCATCAAGAGGGGATCACCACTCCTTGCTGTCTTTCCACTTCTGAAAGCAGGGAGTGAGGCTCTGGAATCTGTAGCAGACGCAAGCACACGTTCCAGTTTGGGTCACTGATGGAGCCGTGTAAAATGAGATCCAGTTTTCCTTGTCAAGAGGTAGTTACCCTGGGACCTTTTTTTGGCTGCTCTGCCCGCTTCATCCATTATGATCGATTCCCCGATCGCCTTCCTCAGAGGGGCTGCGAATTTGGAACACACAGATGTACACTCACATCTTAGATCACTTTTGCCAACGCACATTACCTTCTGTTTATTGAGTTAAGTTTCACTTACCTTCAGGCTGCGCAGTCCCCAAACTGTTCAAATGCATCTGGAGTTTCTTGAAAATTTCCTTAGCTTTTATTAGCCAAAACAGTTTAGAGCTGGTTGAAATCTCTGGGAAGAGATTAAACGACAATTATGTGACAATTGCCCATGTAATCTCTGACCAGGTAAAGGAGGCAGGGACGCCCCACTGCAAGGCAAGACAGCACTCATGTCAGCTCGTGCTTATCCTGATCTCACAGCTGTGGAGAGGTGCCAGGGAGCCCATCACGGTGGGATATGTGCATGGCTGTGCTTCATCTGGCTGGGGAGCCCCCCCTTGCTGGGAGTGTGGGGGAGCCGTGTTGCATAAGGCCCATTCAGTCTGAGCGAGTTGGTTATCAGAGAAGAGGGAGCAGAAGAATTGCTGGCAGGAAGTGAGTCAGTGAGGAGAGGAAGCTGGTGCAGCAGCCGCTCAGATATATAAAAATACCAGCAATGTTTAATCAAGGGGAGGAGGGGAAGTAGGAGTGTGGCTCCAAGGATTTATCCAGAAAGGCCAAGTGGTCCACTTGGCTGAACCTGGAAGTTGGGAGTGAGGAGCTGGGCAAGGATGGAAGCAGCTGCCCTCAAGACCCTGGATAAAGAAGACAATGATGGGAGAGGGGAAACAGGAGCTGTTTGCAAAAATCAGAACTCGCTGAGCTTGGCCGGTGCCAGGCTTGCCTGTGTGGGCAGAGTCTGAGAGTTTCAATGAGCTAATCTAGTCAGCATCAAGCTGTTCCACAGACAGTGGGTGTGAACCCAAAATCATCTCAGACGTTCACTTTATAATGTTTCTTTCAAGAAAAGAAAAAAAAAAAAAACATGGAAAAGGCACCAGACCCAAGGGACTCCTTTTCCTATAGGCCAGTGACCTGTGCAGGTATTGGGCCAGTTATAAGATGCAAGTCTGGGTGGGTCCAAAACAGCGAGTTGCGGATTCCATTTCCCATTCAGCAGCGTTCTTGGAAGAGCTTCTCTCTTTCTAACTCAACATGACTTCACCATTTTTCTGTTCCATTTTTAGAAAGAGAGGCTAGCAGTACAGAACCCCCCATCTCTGGACATCTCTTTCTTCCTTGTTGGCCATTTTGTTTCCAAGCTGCGTTCTCCCATTGCCTCTGCTTGAGCAGCCCATGTATAGCAGTTGGTCACTCTCTATCAGTGGGAGAGTGACCATGACCACTTTTACCACCATGCTAATAAGTCACCATGCCATCCTCCCCTCCGGTGCACCTGGCTCTTTCTTCATATTCCGTGTGGCTGCAGGGCAGACCTACTGTTAAGAATGAGAAACAAAGAGTATCTGTATTTAGGTGGGTCAAATGCAGAGCTGCAGCCTGGGTTAACGGTGGCTAGCACGGTGGGCCAGCCAGATGGGGAAGAAGTGGGTCCAGAAGAGAGCCTCAGGCCAAAAGCCCTGCCTGCTTCATGGGTTTCTTTATTTTTAATGCTGAGTGGTTGTATTCATTTGCTAGGGCTGCTGTAGCAAAGTACCACAGATTGAGTGACTTAAGCAACAGGAATTTGATATCTCAGTCCTGATGGTTGGCAGTCTGAGATCAAGGTGTCAGCAGGGTTGGTTCCTTCTGAGGGCCATGAAGAAAGGATCTGTTCCAGACTTCTCTCCTTGGCTTATATAGATGGCCGTCTTCTCCCTATGTCATCACAGCATCTTCCCTGCATACGTGTCTATGTTCAGATTTCCTTTCCTTATAAAGACACCATTGATGTTGGATTAGGGTCCATCCTAATGACCTTGTTTAATCTTAATTCCTCTTTAAAAACCCAATGTCCAAGTGCGATCATATTCTCAGATACATAGGAATTTGGGGGTGGGGAGAGATACTATTCAGCCCATAACAGTGGCCAAACAGCTCTCCTTTCCTAAGTCTAGCTATGAGGAACACCCATTCAGAGAAGCAAATAGTTCTAAAGGACAAGTTCTGACTCCCCATCCTCCAATAGTTCATGGTTGGCTTAGCCAGAGTCAGATTTCATTTTCTTCAGTGAGAGTGAGGAGAGGCAGAGGCTGGCTAATACCTGAAGGCTTTGGCAGGTTCCTGACACCCCAGGGATGTCCCAGGCAGGGTACGTTGACAATCCTAGCCTATGAGCTGCACAGAGGCTTGACATCTTGGGTGCCAACCCGATGAAACCTTGGTCTAGGTGGCCAAGTCATGTTGGCAGTGAATTAGTTTTTCATTCATTTAAGTCAGATAACAAGTGACTGTGTATTAGGGTACTAGTCAAGGAGACAAGATCATTTTCAAATTTTGTACTTATTTTGCACAAACCCACCGATTGATCGGAGTCATACACTCAATATAAGGGAACGGATGTGGTCTAACAAACTGGACTCAGCCCTGAGGCCTAGGTCAAGGGAAGGGAAGATGCTGGAAACCCTCCGCCGCCGGCATCTAGCACCATGGGCTTAGGAAATGACAGTGACTGTCACCTGAAAGGAGGACCGCTCAAAGCTGTGTCCTCGGAGCACAGGCAGTTTTGCTGTGGGTGCTGCAACCCCAGCCCTGGCTGGACACTGAGAGGAGGGGCATCTGTGTGGGTGCTAGTGCCCGGTGAGTCTCTCAGCAGCACCAGGCTTCCCGCAGCCACAGGACCCCCGGGCTGGCCCTGGCCCATGGTGGCAGAGTCTAGCTGTCATGGAATGTGTGCACTCCGGGCAGGTGACAGCAGGTGAGTGGCAAGGGGAACTGATTCATGAGGGCGTGAAGGTGATCCTGTGGGCTCCTTGAGAGGAAAATCCAGGAAAAGACAGAACGCATACCATATCTCGTCAGGTAGTGACTTTGGCCAACTTACTTTGGATTTACAAAGGAATTGTGGCTTTATTTTGCAGTAGCATCTGGGGTAGTGTGAAAATGCAGATAAAGAGGAGTGAGAGGTTGACAGGGCTAGGTACAGAAGGGGGCAGGCATTGCATAAAGAGAGTACAACAGCGTAAAAGCGGGGAAACGTGAATGCACCCACCATGTTTGGGAAGCCTCAAGTACAAATATAAAAATCAGACATTTATTTATCATTTTACAATTTATCAAGAGTTTTAACATAGTTTATCTCAAATCTTCACTACGACCCTGTGAAATACTATATTACCATTTTACAGGAGAGGAAACTGAGGCTCAGAGAGTAAGTAACTTGCCACGTTCACAGAACTAATAAGCGGCAGGCTCAGTGGGATGCTGACCCAGGTGTCTAATGTCAAACCTCGCGTTGTTGGCCGTGGTGTGCTGTGAGGCTTCACTTTGTTGCACCACAGGGATGACTATTTTGTCCCTGACATTGTTTGGAATTGCCGGGTGCATGATGATAATATTATGAGGCTGGTGCAAAAGTAATTGTGGTTTTTGCAATTATTTTTAACCTTTTAAACCACAATTACTTTTGCACCAACCTAATAATATACCACAATGCAGACCACGTTTTAGTTGGTTCTATCATGGTTTGGGACTCTCTTCAGACAGTTCACCCCCTATTGTTTGCAGCCAGGCAAGCCTCTTCCTCTCCCTTCCCCGGGGACCCTATTGCAATGAGCCTCACTGTTGGACTCTCACAACAGGGCATTCCCATCCCCAGCCAGTGGCTACCCAGAGCCAGGAGGAGACACTACCGGTGACCTTCTCCGGGTTGTCGACAGGGAAATATGGACCTTTTCAGAAATGATTTCACACCGGGTTGAGTGGCCTGATCCCGCTGGGTCCTGGAAAGGCAGATGTTCTCTCTTTTAGAAAGGGAACCTGGGGGCAGAGGTGAGGGGATTCGGGCCCTGCCATAGCTCAGGCCAAACCCCCTTCGCAGAGAAGCAGGAGCTTCAGACTCAGCCTGGAGACAGCGTGGCAGGTAGAGCTGAGACGGAGATGCGCTGTAGGCAACAGAACGGCCAGCCCCACACCTGAGGGCCGTCAGCCAGAATTCTCCCCTGCACTTGACATAGGGAAGAAATAGACACATACACTGTAATATTGGCAGGCTCTGCACGTTTGATTAAGAACCAATAGCATTTTCTAAAGGGAAGGTAGTAGTTCTGTGATAACCTTCCTCCAATGCGCCTTGAAAAAAACAATCTTAGAGCAAGATTATTAGTCAGGCAGCTATGCATATGTGTGTGTGTATTTATCCAGGTGCCACAGCAAGATTGGCAAAATATTTTCGTTCCTTGCCTCTCAAGGTGAATTCTATTAGGAGGAACAGGTGGAGTCTGGCATGCTAGTCGGAGACAGTACAAGCAACTTCTTGGTGCTTAGCTGGAATTTTCCATCCAGATTCAGAGTTAGAAGGTCTTCTGGGCACAGTGGAGCCGTGCAGGTTACAGACAAATGCTCAGCTTCCCTGAGTCACGGGGCCACCTTCATGGCCATTCTCATAGAGACACTAGCCTGGGGCATTGACCATCAGGCCATAATCCAAACTGCCCTCCTTAAATGCGTGACCTCTTGGGGACCCGCTGATTAATTTCTCTCGATGTGGGGATATCTTTTGTTTTCGTAGAAACAAATTACAAAATCAATGCAATTTCCTTGTAAACCCAAAGTCAAACAATACAGAAGTAAATAAACAATGAAAATGCCCCTTTAGCTCCCTATTCCTATAAACTTACCCCCCTCCCCAGACATGGCCACTGTTTATAGTTTGGGACGACTCCATCCTGACCGTTTTCATGACAGCCACATACGTAGTTTACATATAGACATGGTTAACACATGTGTGTATTGACAGGATCCTACTATGCTACACACATTATTCAGTGAATTGGGTTTTTCAATTGGAGAATATTCCATCTCAGTACATATAGATCTACCTTATTCTTTTAATCAATACACATTATTTAATCTTTCCCCTAATATGGACATTTAGATGATGGGAATGGCAGACCAAACTAGTTCATGCTCCTTTCACCCTTTTATTGGTCCCGATTGTTTAAAATTCTGAAAAGGGCCATATTTGGGGCTGCTGCCTTTGGCAGTTTGAGGAGTGCATGAAACTGCCCCTCATTCTTCTCTAGGCTCTACCCCAAATCACTGCTCCCCTGAAGCCTGGAAATTGTAACCTTCATTTCTTTTTCTTTATCCTTTGTTTTTCTCTTTTCCTACCACCAGGATCATCTTCTAAAATGCAGAGAAACGGGGTTGAGAGAGGTGGGGACAAAAACTTATGCCGCTAAGACCAGAGGGCTTTGCAATGTGTAGAGATAATTCACATACAAGGTATTGCTGTTATCATCGTGTAGCACTTTATAAATCATTTTCTCCTGGGTCACGCCTCTTCTGTACATAACTTTCATGTGAACACAAGTCCAGTTTCTTTCCTCGAGGACACAGAGGAGACCGGAGAGGATGAAGAGGGTGGAGTGTTTGGATTGAAGAGGCACTGGAGGGGGATAGGGACCAAAGAGAGAGACTCAGGGTGCTAACAGCTCATATTCTCTAGCTCGGTGCTCCTTGGGGCTGACCCTGCCACCAGCCGGTGTGTTTGCCTGCTGACTGGGCTCAAAAGTTAAAATTGGGTTCTTGTGGATGCTAGCCAATGACTTCCTTGCCATGGGAGCGATTGCTTTTTGCTGTGTTTGCAAGATGTGAATTCATTCTTTTTTAATATCAGTAATACACAGTAAAGAGCTTAATCCAATTTACAAAGAAATAGGATCAGACAAGCCTTGAAAATACAATGTGCCTTTATGGCTCTAAGATGTTGGCACCGGAGGAGAGTGAGTGTTATGGCAGCGAGGAAACACTCTCCGTCACCGTCATCCTCCCTCATCAGGGTCACGGCACAAGAGTGACAGGGCTGTGGGGAGCTTGGGGTTTTAGGGGTGTCTTTGGAGCTTTCCTGTAATGCCACAAAATTGGAATATACGCACCCAGCAAGGAGCCATCCTAATGTGTTGTTACTCATCTATGGAAATGACGCATCTGACCCGTTCTCAGGAGCAAATCTGTTTTTAAGTTGTTGTTCATTGTAGAACTGCTGACCCTCCAGCACTGCCTTTCTGATCCTTTGTGAGCAGTGGCGCTTGTTTGCTAGATATATGACCCTGGCTACGGGTACCATCTCTGGCCTGTGACAAGGATGCAGCTCTGAGTCAGGCTGGGCATGTTTTGGGGGCAGGAATTCATAGGGAGGAGAGGCTGGGAGGAGATGGGAACCCCATGAAGCTGCCACAGAACAAAAGCCTGTGTTCCGTGTCTCCACATGCAAAGGGGGTGCACCCGCTCCGGGTTTGCTTTGATGTCCTGATACACTGATCTGGTGAGTGGGTAGCCAGAAGTCTCCAGAAAGTTAGAATCCTGCAACTCAGGCAGGTAGGAGGGAGGGCCAGGCTCCTTAGTGGTGGTGGGGTTCCCACAAGGCTTCAGGGCTTTAGGTCCATGCACACGTTTTGAATGTCACATTTGTGCTAGGCATGGTGCTAGGCTCAGCAATGAATAAAACCTGGCCCTGCCCTGGAGGGACTAACAAAATACCTTCCACATAATCTGCTGGGGTTGTTATGAGCGCATGAAGGAGAAGTACTTAACCCAGCGTGGGAACTGAGGGAAGACTTGCTGCAGAAGGTGAGCGGAAGTTTAGAATATGCGTCCAACAGGCTTATATTTTTAAGATGGTAGGGAAGACATTCTAGGCAGAGGGAAGAGCAAGAATATCAAAGACCCATGCAAACAGTGTCGCTTATTTCATGGGACTAGAGTTGCAATTAATGAGACTAGAGAAGTAGATAGGAGCCACATCAGGGAAGGGTGGATGTGCCCTTCTGAGGAGCTGCAACTACAATCAGTGGGTGACGGGGACCCCATCAAAGGTGTTATGCAAGGCAGTGACATGGCTTAACCCCGGGCTTTCATAGGTCATGGCGGGGATGTCTGGAAAATGGAACAATTCTTAAAGCCAGGAGACCACTTAGGAATCTGGGACAATAAGCTAAGGGAAACCCAATGAGGTCTTGAACGTGTGTGGAATCTGGTGGGGAGACCGGTGCCGGGACACAGGCTAGAGAGCTTGGGAAAGGCAGTTAGCAAGGGCCAGGCAGGTTGTCAGGGCCCCATCTAAAGGAGACAAGAATTCTAGCAATGGGCCCAGGTGAAGTTGAAACTTATAAACAAGTCCCTGTTGGCAGGGACTGAGAAGAAAGCGAGACAGGGAGAGTCCAGCTCTGTAAACATGTAGATGGCAGGGGCTACACTAGAAGCCTAACTCGGGGCAGTGTGACATGCAAAGAACTAGGGGTCCAGCTGAGAACTTGACAAACAAGGTCCTTATTCTTCTGAGCTTCCATATCAAATGCTCAATCACTATCAGTAATGCTCAGTTTTCTTCTTTCTCTCCGTGTCACTGCCTCGTCTGGAGTGAATACTGCCATGTGCAAAGTGCTTTCTTTACCCTTTGGAGTGAGTCACTAATACACTAGTTCGCACACTGGGTTTCCACCAGCAGCCCCTGGGGAGTTTTCTGAGGGAGCAAATTCCAGATCCCATCACTTGCACACTGGATCAGAGATTGCAGAGTCTTCTTGTTGGTGGGAAGCTGCCAGCTGACCTGGTGGTGACGTAGGCTGGGCAATCACTGCCCCAGTCACCGGAGTGAAGAGGACAGCCCTGGGCTTCAGATGTATACATTATAGCAGGATAGAAACCAAGCTGGATCAATATCAAGAATTGAACAGAACGAGGAAAATCTGCAAACTGTGCTTTTGGGTGTACTTGTTTCCTTGAGGGGAAATTTATGGTTATTTAATTAAAACATTCCACTTTGATCAAAGGTGTTACTTTGGCTTCTCAAGTATGAAATACAAGACTTGTGAGAGTCAAACAACTTGTTAAATGCAAACAATTTACCAAGGGCCCTAAACAAGACGAAATATAATAAGTAGCAAGTCTTAGAAATTAAGTGTAAATGTCTGTGGAGAAACTAATTATTCCTCTTGTTATGAACGTTAACCCACATTCAGTTTTGAGCTTATGGTATTCTAACGATGTTCACCATTGGCCACTTCTGACTACAATGAAAAGAATTGCAGGGGAGATTCTGTTCATTAATACACACTGGTTTGCATTCTACTGTCATTGCTTGATTGCAGTGTCAGCCGACTCAAGTCTTCATTCTGTGTAGCACAGAGAGAACCAAGAGCTGCCCTTAGGTGGGGTGAAATGTCTTGCATTTACTACAGAACCAGAGGGCTGGGGTAGCTCACAGAGACACATAGCACAGTTTTTCCAACCAGAGAGAGACATTAAGGAGAGAGACAGAGGAGTCAGTGTCATACCAGCACCCTGCCCTAGAAATGGACCCTGGGATTGACGGGTTGCAGCTGTGCCCAGACGGGTCCAGGGACAGATGAGCGTAAGGACTTTAGGATCCGGTTAGCGCCATATCCATTCACTCATTTCCTTCCTTCAGCCAATGTTTGCTGAACACCTACTATGTGCCAGGCACTGTTCTGGGCACTTGGGATCGATCAGTGACTGAAACAGACAAAGATCCTTGTTCTCATGGAGCTTTCATTCTAGGGGAGGGAGGCAGACAATAAATCATAAATACGTCACAATAGGTAGATTATAAGATGTATTAGGAGATTATAAGTGAAAAAGAAAAGCCGGAGTAGGGTAAATGGGATTGGAAATGGCTGTGGTATTCAGAAAGGAGGGGCAGGGAGGCTGCAGGGAGAAGGGGACGCGTGAGCAAAGACCCAAAGGAAGTGAAGGTTCAGCTTCATCTGGGAGAAGAATGGGCGGAGCACGGAGCGGAGAGCAGGGGGTGGCCGCAGGCAGAGACATGGAGCGAGACCCCCTAAGACCTTGTACACTATTTAGAGACTTCTACTCGGAGTGAAGGGGGGCTATGGCAGTGTCTGGGGTACAGCGTGGCATATCTGACTTAGGGTTTGGATCTGTCTGTGGGTGTAGTGGGGCATGGGGTCCTGTCAGGCATTCCGCAAGTGCAGAAATGCAGGGCGGTTAGCAGCTCAGACCAGGGTGGTAGCAGTGGAGAGAGTGAGCTTCTAGATGAATCATCGAGGCTGGCTCCAGCAGGATTTCCTGGTGGGCTGTATACGGGGAGTGAGGAAGAAAACACAGAGCTGGATAATTGCAGTGATTGGAAAAGAGAATCTAAAGTCACGTTCTAACACTGGGCCACACTGGGGGGGCTGAGGGAATCAGAGGGTGCACAGTTGGGCAGCTCTGGGTCATTTGTGCAGGTGTGCCACCGTGCTGTGGGAAGAGCCTGGGCTTTGCTGTCTGGAGCTCTTGGGTTTAAATGCACTTACTTGCTCCGTGATTTTGAGGAAGTGGTTTGGTTTCCCAGAACCTCAGTTTCTTTATATGGGGTGATAGTGCAATAATATTTTTCCTGTAAGGGTTGTGAAGATTAAATGAGATAACGCATTTAAAATCCTGGGCTGCCAGCCCTAGAAATGTCATTTGTCCTCTCTCTTTCTCTTGAGGGGCTGGATGAATACTGCTGACCCCGAGTTGGAGGAGGGAATGAAGAGAGGGCAGAGACGCTGTTTCTGATGCAGCCTCAGTTGCAGAGTCTTTCACGTCCAGGAGAGGTCCCTCATCTCTCCCTGAGACTGGGGGGGGGTTGGGGGGGGGCGGGAGGGGGCTCCTGGGATCTGAGGACCCTGGCTGGAGGCCAAGATTGTCTGGCAGCTGTGACCTTCTGATGGGGGGCTGCGGCCAGATAGGCCTAATGAATGAGAAGAAAGCCAAAGCATCATGGAAGTATGTAGCCACAGCATAGTAGGAACCTGTTTATGTGCGAGTCAGAAGGCTTCAGGGACAGATGTGACCTAATGGTTTAAAAGGCAGGAAGTCTGTGCATTGAGCTCTTGACCTGGTAAGACCAGTGAATTCTGAGGAACCAGGGAAGGGCCAGAGTTCTGCCCCATCGTTTGTCCTTGTGACTCTGGGGCAGCCTTTGCACTCGATTGCTGGTTTGGAATTAACACAAGTGAGAGCAACTTGAAAAAACCCAGTGTGAGTTGTCATCCCCAGCAGTCATCAGGCCTGGCCTCGCTCATCCCACTCTCATTCACTCCTGTTCCCTTCTGTGTTAGTCAGCCCAGCCTGCCGTAGCACGACACCACAGAACAGGTGGCTTACACAGCAGAAATTTATTTTCTCGCAGTTCTGGAGGCTGCAAGTCCAAGATCAAGGTGTGACAAGGTTGGGTTCCTCTAAGGCCTGTCTCCTTGACTTAGAGGTGGCTGCCCTCTTGTTTCCTCTTCACATTGCCCTCCCTCTGTGCACTTGCACCCCTGGCGTCTTTCTTATTATCATAAGGACACCAGTCACATGAGCCCATCATGATGGCCTCATTTTCACTTCATCACTTTTTTAAAGCCTTAACTGCAAACATGGGTACATTCTGTGGTACTGAGTATTGGGACTCCAACATATGAATTTTTGGGAGATATATTCAGCCTATGACACTCTCTCTAGCTCTTGTAAATTTGTTTGTTTCTGTTTGTTGCCATGGCCTGAACTGGGCTCCAGGCTTCTTGAATGTTCCCTGTTTCTGTCTCCATCACCCACTTCCCTGCTTATGTTTCAATTCTGCCCTTGAGAAAAATGGATCAGAAGAGCCAACAGGGACTAAAGAAATGTGTTGTCTGAGGACCTGAAACCTGGCAGCTCAGCCCTTCTGAATGTCATGGTGCAATGGCCACTGTCCTACACCTGAAAGCCTTCTGGAAGTTCCCACAGGCCCCAAGCAACTGGGTTGGGCCTTCCTTGGGGAACCTTTCCATCATCTTTCCTCCAGAAAGTCTGACCCAAATTTTGCTTGTCATGTGTCAATCACAAGTTTCAATATCCCAATTAAAAATTTACATTTATTGGCCTCCTACTAGCTTCCCCACATTGTACCAGCTACTTCCACATACATGAGCTACTGTAATTGATTCAATTATGATTTAATTCAGGAAAGCTGATGGGATTTGGACCTGCACATTTTAAAAGTGCAAGCCATGACATAACTCTAAAACACCTTCCATGGTTCTAATGAAATACACATTAGGAAACAAAACATTGACATGTTCTTATTGTCAGTGTGGTGGTTATGTTTGCTGGGTTCATTCAGATTGCAGTGGTTGCTCTATCTTTAATAATCAGGACTGGCTCTAAGGCTTCATGAGAGAATCAGGAATTCAGAAACGTTCAATGGCCCCAAGGATGCAGAGCCCACACCCAGACTGTAAGCACCTCGGGAGCTTCGCCCCCGTGGCAGCCGGGGTCATCACATACCTGCAGCAGCAGCAGCAGGCAGGCTCCATGCCGGTGTCATCGCGTACCTGCAGCAGCAGCAGGCAGGCTCCGTGCTCGCGTGCATCTGTGTGATACTCACTTCCTCTGGCCTGTTTCTGCAACTGAGCCTCCCTCTGTATATTCTGAGTTCCAGCTCCTGAGAGAAGATGTAATGGGCTCATCCTTAATTGGCAAATTTTTCCCACGAGACCACCTCATAGGCCACTGTCCAGCCTTGAGGGCAGGGACCTGGGCCATCCAGCTGCATTATGGTGGGATCATACAGTGCTCCGAGGGGCCTTGGTGGGGGCAGGATGGCCTGTCTGGTGTAACTGACCAAAGTAACCTAGTGGCACAGAACTGGGGGTAGTGTGTCCTAGTGGAGCTCAGAAGGTCATTGGCTTATTTCTGCCATGGGCTTTGTATGTAAAATGCCTTAGTTTCCTCATCTCCAAATAGAGTGGGTGGCAATGTCTTACCTTGACTTAAGGAGCTACATAATGATGAGGTAGAAAGATAGAAAAGTGGCAGGTATTCTATAATTTCAGAACAGCGCGGGTAGTACACACCCAGCCAATAGACATAATCAGTTCAGCAGAAGACACCATTAGCACTTAGCTACAAGGCTACCGGTGAGAAAACAAGCTGGTGGTTTTTATTGTATTATATTTGAACTGCTGATGTTCTTCCTGCTGGTAGGAGCCTGTGCCCGAGTTGTCCAGAATTACTTTGTCAAGCCTGGCTCTTTGGGGAGATGGGAGGGAAAACAGAGCTGGGGGCAGTCTTTGCTGCGAATAACCATAAAATCCACCTTGAAAAACCGTGCAAAGTTGCAACAGAGATAAGGTGGTTGGAAATTGGCTTCGGCTTGCTCAGAAAAAAATAACGAGAAGGAGCTTTCCATCCTAGGAGGCTGAGTAGCAGAAATTCCTCTGAAGGAAGGCAAGAGCAATTCCCCACTGGCACCACCCCAGGAGTCCCAACAGCCAGGAAGGTAGGAGACAAGAGTGGGCGCCAGGCTGCACTGCTCAGTGCTTCCTGCTGCTGCCCAGGCCAGGAAAAAGGAAGGGGCGTGATGCACAAATGCAGCTGGGGAACATGCCCCAAGCCTGGCAGTTCCAGATCAGCCAAGGCCAAGAGCTGTGATGAGTCTGATTGCTTCAAGAAGACCAGAAGCATGCTGCCTGGGGGTCAGGGCAGAATTCAGTTTTTAGGGGAGGAAATTGACCAGAACAATGGAAAGTCTCAAGACCTTCCATAGGTAGTCCTAGAAGAGTGGGAACTGAGAATAAATCAACAGCTTCCAAAGTGGTCCATCCCAGGACCTAGGGAACATGTCACTGTGGGGGGCAGGGGCGGGTCAGAAGGGAGTTTGGCTGTGGCTGCAGTGAATGGACCTGCAAGGGGCAAGGGCACCTGTCCTAGCTGGTCCCTGGGACCTGGGTTGAACATTGAAATCAGAGACCAGTTCAGGGTTTGGTCCTCTTCCCTGGAAAACAGAGTTAATGATAGAGAGCTGCTTGGGGAAGGAGATAGGGCCAGGGAGACAGGGAGAGAAAGAATGTTATAAAAACAGCTGGATGTTTGTGAGCAGCTTGGGGACCCTTGGCCGAAAGGTGCCCTGCCCGTAGGAATCGTGCACTTGCAAACTGTAGAGTGAATATGTTGGAAGCAGTCAGTTCTTTTGATTGACCCCAAATTAAGAAACGGATCCAAACTGAGCAGCATAGTTATATGAAAGAAGCAGAGCCCTGGAAAATGTTTTCTTTTTCTGGCCTTTGTCGCTCATTTTTCAAACATGTGTACCTTCATCAATATGGAAGTCTCCACGGGCCTGTCACATCTGAGAGAACAAGCTCCCTGACCAAGACAGTCACTTGCAAACCCAGGATGGCCGTGGGGTGCCATCTATCACTCAGGGCTTTCCAGGAAGGCCCTATTCAGAATCTGGCCTCTTAATAGGCAAGGAACTGTGTTAATAAAAGTTCTTTGTACTTGAAAGGGCACAGACAAAACCAATAAAGCTGAGCCCAGCTCTTTCAAAAAAAAAAAAAAAGTTGATAAAACTGACAAGAAATAAAGAAGTAGTTTATTGTGGTCCTAAAAGGAAGACAAGGGTTTTTCTTTCTCTATTTTAAAGACAGAATTAATCAATCCCCCACTACCAGCTTGAGCTCTGAATGGAATGTTAGCTTGGACTCTAGGGGGTGGGTAGGTAAGTCCTCTGAACTCTGGATAAGCTTTCATTAAAGCAGCAGTGTTTAAAACAGTGAATTTAAATTAATCCACCAGTCAGAATAGGGCACCAGAGTGGAGAAGAAAGCGAAATGACGAGAGTGCTGTTAGGAAGCAACTTCTCAAGAGAAGAAATGTGATTCCTTAAGCCTCCCTTATGGACAAGATGATAATATTAGAACAGACATAGTGGCATCTCTAACCCTGGTTCATTCTCCTTCCTCTGCCTTTCTCAGCTCCTCATAGCTAAATCCATGGGGGTTCTGTACCACCTCCCCCCAGTCTCAGACTTATTTTACTTCCTGAGCAAGCGCCCCAAAAGAGACTGTCACTGCTCACTCTCCAACCAGTGGGGCCCAGGGACCAGCTGGGACATCTGCTCCTGGCCCTTCCAGGTCCCTTCACTGTAGCCAGAGCCAAACTCCCCTAGTGCAGGCCTGTGTCCCTTTGCCCCTCCCTTCCCCCCCCCCCCCCCCCGCCAGAAGGACATGTCCCCTAGGTCCTGAGATGGACCACTTTGGAGGCTCTTGATTTCTTCTCTGTTCCTCCTCTTCTAGGACTGCATGTGTAAGGCCTTGATACCGTCCATCCTCTGGCCAATTTCCTCCCCTAGGCTGCATTCTGCCTTTGCCCCCCAGGCTGAGGTTCTATCAAATGTAAACAGATGTTGTGGAAGTAGGACCACAGCCTGCCTGAGCTCTGATGGACATCTGGATTTCTTGCTGCTGTCACCAGTGCCTCTTCAGATGCCCAGGGAGCCCAGAGTGCTGTGCCATCTTAGACACTGGCTCTGCCGACCCCTGTGCTCTCGCTTTTGCTGCCCTGGCTTCCTCCTGGGCCTTCTGTCCCTGTGTTACTGAGTTGAGAGTCTAACATGCTTCCCATCTGGCCCCTTCAACCAGCAACCTGGAGTAAGCCATGGAACCCCGTGGAAGAGCTGGATGGAAGAGAACAAATACTTTGCAAACACAATGGATTTAGTTAGGTTCATTCAGTTTTTCATTCATTTGTCCATTCTTTCAGTAAAAAACATTATTGAGAGCTTATTATGTACTCGGCCTTGTTCTGGGTGCTAGGAATGTTAACAGTGAACATAAAAATACTTGTCCTTATGAAAGTTGTGATCTAGTAGAGAAGATAGACGATAAACAAAGTAAGTTAAAATACCATGGAGAGAAGGAAAGCAGGAAAGACGACAGGCAACGTGAGGTAGTTGTGATTTTTGACAGAGTTAGGGAAGACCTCACTGAGAAGGTGACATTGAGTGAAGTCCTGAGGGATGTTAAGGAGTAAGAGCAGGCCATGTGGGTACCTGGGAGACAGCATTCTAGGTGAGGGAACAGCCAATGCAAAAGCCCTGAGGTGGACGTATGACTGGTGGCCAGCGGCTGGAACAGAGGAAATGTGGGGGCGATGAAATGGAGAGTTCATTCAGAGCCTGCACGTGGGTGTTGGCCGGTCAAATGAGTGTCTCAGTCAGCTCAGGCTGCTGTAACAAAATGCCATGGACTGGGTGGCTTATAAACAACAGACATTTATTTCTCACAGTTCTGGAGGCTGGAAGTCTGAGATGAGGATGCCAGCAGGGTCAAATTTGGGGGAGGGCCTCTTCCTGGCTTACAGATGGGCGCCATCTTGCCGAAGCTTCACATGGTGGAGAGAAGCAGCTCTGGTGTCTCTTCTTACAAGGACACTAATCCCATCATGGGAGCTCCATCCTCACGACCTCATCTAACCCTAATTACCTCCCAAAGGCCCCACCTCCAAATACCGTCACATTGGGGGTTAGGGCTTCAATATACGGACTTGAAGGGGACACAAATGTTCCGTCCATAACAGAGCTACTGCAGGGTTTCAAACACTAAGAAAATTAATTCTCAAGTATGTTAGCCTCTGTGTAATCAACATTTAACTGTCTAATTTTTTCCTACTCGCACCCTGGACACTTTCTGTAAAAACTCTCCAGCAACTTGGAATGAATCTTGCTTAGGAAAACTTGGGGCTTCTCTGGGTGCTGCTTTGGCAGTGGATGCAAATCTTTGTTTTCTCCATTCAGCAGAGGTAGGTGCTTTGCAGCTTATGAAGTTCAACGAAGTCATCTGTAAAGTTTTCCTTTGGTCGTACTTATGCAATTTTTAAAAAAAGTCAGCAGTGGTCCACATAAAAAGATGTTTGGTTATCCCTTTGACTATAGATTAGACCAAGAGGCTTCGGCTTCAGACAGTGTTAATCTTAACCTAGGCTGGATTTATTAGGCTGCCTGGCATCTGAGATGGCAGATAAGCCCATTTTCCACTCCAGCTTTTGCTGTATTAAGCCTCACAGGGAAAATTTCTAAAGGTTCAAAAAGAAATGCTCTAAACTCTAAACCACATAAGCCTTTCTTTTCAGTCTTGTCTTTTTTTGTTTTTTTCACCTTTTTTAAAAAGTACATTCATGAGACCATCTTCAATGCCCAACTGATTCATCTGGAAACCTGATGAGTGAACTGAATTATCTTGACTTTTTAAAAAGCAAGATGAACTATTTGTCCAGCACAAGAAACTCTGCTGTGATGATTTGGTATAATGCAGAGAGAGGCAGTGGCAACACAGCGACCCAGCCATGGCAGGAAGGGAGATACTGCAGTGCAGGGAATGGGCCTCCGTGCTCTGGCCCAGGGCCGAGGTACACAGCTCGGGTGGTAATGAGCACAGCTCCGATCCCAGCTCCAGGATTCCTGTGATTCTGGACCAGCCAATGGTGCCCCCTTCCGGGTGGGCCTTGTCTGACCTGAACTTGCTCCAGTTGGTCTCTGTATGGCCAGGATCCAGGCCCAAGCCTGACTCAGCTGCAGCACTGCCCTGGTCCCAAGGTTGTCTCACCTGGGGCTGACATTCATTCATTCCACAAATATTTGTTTTGCATTTGTGTAGTAGCATTGTTCCAGGAGGGAATTACCAAACAAAATCCCTGCATGCATGGAGTTTATATTCTACTAGGGGTAACAGACAAAACCCAAGCTTTCATCCTGACCCAGAGTTCCAGGGAGGACGTGGATCAGGACCTCTCTCCAGACCGGCCGTCTGAGAGCCAAGCTGGATTATGCCAGGCTCTGGGGCCTGGGGCTAGTGATGGGTCAGCCAGCCCGGCCTGTACCCGAACTCCTTATGTGGTCTCCAAATACATTTGCCTATACAAAATCCTCTGGCCAGAAATGCTTTTCAGAACCAGTCCCTCCCGGTTACAGCTAGTCCTCTATCCTGCAAAGTTGAAAATATTGTTTACTTGTGGAATTCAGGATAAAAACAGTCCAAATTGCTGTGATAGTTGCAGAATAAAAGTCTGAGGAAGAGGGATGATGTGTCCCTGGAGAGAGGAAGCTGGCGGAAGGCATCAGCAGGAGAGTATGAAAGAGGGAGCCCTGGGATACAGGCTTTGAGGTGATAAAAAGCCCCATTGAGAATCTACTTTCTTAGATCCCCAGAGCTGCACCAGCACCAACACACACAGCCCTGGGCCCCTCGCGGAACTCCCGTATTGCATACACATTACACAAAACTAAGGATGCAGGAGAAAACGAACTAGGTGTTTTATCTGTGACATGGATTATTTGATTTACCCACATCGAGACTTATTACCCCCAAGCTGTTAAAAGGATAGAAGCAAGGGGCTCAGCGCCCAATACCTGTTTCAAACCCATTAACTAACTGGACTTGATTTTAGCCGTGCGGCTTCCTTCTGATTGAAATTGTGTGCGTGTGCTTTTGTGTCTGATACCTCTGTGATTATAAATACTTGTGAAAACTGTAAGGCGCCTGAAGGCCGGAATCGTATGTACAATCCTGCACTCAATTCCAATGTGTGGGTTTCCCCCCCACACCACCAAGCAGTTCTCTGACACCAGCTAGGGCTTCTGTAATTGAACTCAATTCTGACGTGATCTACCTGGAGATGGCATTAGATCCCGCAGTTGAAGGGCTGCTTCTATGAGACTGCCCCCAACTTCAGATGCCAATGGTGAGTCCAGGTTGTCACCTGGACTTCGGATCCATGGCTGTGGACTGGATGTGTCCATGACCTCTTTCTTAGGTTCAAGCCATTGGTTAGAGTGGCTCACAAAACTCAGAGACACATTTTACTTACTGGATTCCCGGTTTATTATAAAAGGACATAACTCAGGAGCAGTCAGATGGAAGAGTTGCACAGGGCCAGGTATGTGGGAAGGGGTGCAGTGCTTCCATGTCCTCGCCATATGCTCCACGCTCCTCACATCCCCGCACTCCTCTCATCTCCACGTGTTCACCGACAGGGAAATTCTCTGAACCTGGTCATTCTGAGTTTTGGTGGTGGCTTCATTACAAAGGCACGATTGATTAAATCATTGGCGTTAGCCAGCGATTCAACTTCCAGCATCCACCTTTCCGGAGGTCAGGGGCATGGGACTGAAAGGTCCCACCTCCCGTCATAAGGTTGCTTCCCCTGGCAACCAGCCCCCACCCTTAGGTGCTTTCTAAAAGTCACCTCATCAACATAAGCTCAGCTGTGTTTGAACGGGGTTTATTAGGAATTTCAAGATACCTTTATTGCTCTTATCACTTACGAAATTCCAAAGGTTTTAGGAGCTCTATGAGAGAAACAGGACGAAGACCAAATAGATATATATAAAATAAATCACAATATCATAGTATGTTCATCTGAGAACTGCACTGTCAGGAAGGGCGCGGGGACATCTGTTGTGGGGAACAGAGCGGGAGGCCGGGGTAGTGAGAAAGCTACAGAAAGTATAACAGGGTATGTTGCGAACCAATGGGGATTTTCTGGTCACTCCAGAATTTCATCTAAAGCCTAAGCCTGGGAATAAAGGGCTCTAAATCAATGACAATCGAAGTTCACAGCCACAGCACTGCTATCTACCCCGCAGGTGATGGACCAGGCGAGGGAAGTGCAGGGTTTGTGAGACGAGAGGAGCGACTCCCGAAATGTCCCCTTCTGGGGATTGGGCTGGCCAAACCATCCCCTTCATTGACTTGTTTGCAAATTGCTGAACCTCCAGAAGGGCAGAGCACCTGACACCCCCCCGGGCTGGGGGAGAGAAGCAGGAGAGAGACAGCGGGGCTGGCAGGGTGGCCGGGAAGAGAGGGGAGGGGAGCAAGGGCACTCTGTGAGTCCAGCTTTGGTTTGAGGAAAACAAAACTGGTTCATGATGTTAATTGAAAGAAATAATAATACATTACTATGTATACCTTATTACATTGTATTAATTACTATATATAATTTTATTAAATACGTTAATAGATTAACATATAATCCATTATATATGAACATATAGTATGTTAATATATGTTATACATATTCTATAATGGAATATATTACTATATGTACTTTTATAGGAACTAATATTTCAAACTTCTTATGATCAGATTTTCTGTACCATAGAGAAATTTTCTGCAACTAAGAGAAATTTTCCTGCAGAAATGTAACACTAGTAAGAAATCTAACAATTTTGTTTAAGGCAAGGGTTGGTAAACTACAGCCGTTGGGCCAAATCTGTCCAGCTGCCGATTTTTTTATGGCCAGTTAGCTAAGAATGGTTCTTAACATTTTTGAGTGTTTTCATTTTGTACGGTTATATGAGTGCCTGGGTAATACCACTATTTGTGCCTCTTCGCCTGCAAAGACAAAAATGTTTACTGTCTAGCCTTTCAAGAAAACTTTTGCCGACCCCTGACTTAAGCCCTTTGGAAACTCATTTTCCAAGTTCTGCTCTAAAATGTGTAGTCAAAACAGACCAACCTTTGGCCAAGCACATCCCAGCAAGAATATAAAGGTCACTTAGTAATGAGGCGAGACGGATCACCACATGCAATTTTCACTTGGTGGGCCAGCATTAGCACCACACACACACACACACACGCACACACACATGCACGCACGCATACACGCACACACACGCACATGCACACACACGCACATATACTTCCCACGTTGGAAATGGGAAAATGTGGCACTTGGTTGGATTTTTCTATTGTACAAACTTCACGTTTGGTATACAAACTCCGGAAGCAACGAGATATACTTGGGTCTCATTGCAGTTGCCAGACACAGAGGGCCTAGCATGCATAGCGCAGTATGTCACTTGCTCGTGAATGTGGCCCTTAAATGCAGAAAAGGTGACACATGTCAGCCCACTGCGGTAGGGTTCTGCGGCTTTAAAGAGACCTCTGTATCTGTATTGTACGTGCATCTAAGTAATTGGAACTGGGACTCCTCACATCTTTTTTAGCAATGACATTGTAACAGCATGGACCCGTCCATCATCATGCCATCCTTATGAAAATGGTATCCAGTGGTCAGCTTGTCATAGTTAATTAGTCTTCCAATGTATGAATTCTTAGAAGCGAAGAGACTTTGAGGGCCAGGTTTGCAGATACCTTTGGCAGTGAACTCTAGAAGCATCTGATCTTTCCTGCCTTTTAATTAGAGCCTTTCATCTAAGAGGGAGAGTGTCCTTGTGGTTAGAAGTCTAGCTAGCCTGGTTCTGCCTTTTGTTCTCAGTTCTGGCGCTAACTCATAGCAACCACAAGCAAGCCAGTGAATCCCTGAGGCCTCAAATATGCGAAATCCAGGAAGTTCTAGAGTAGAATCTGGTTAGTTGATGGCTATTCAATTGAAGAGATCATTGAAGTTTTAGTGTGAAAGGTAGTGTATCAGTTAGATATTGCCATGAGACCCCCCAAACTTAGTAATTTAAAAAAATAAAAGCAGCCATTTGTTTAGCTCAAGATTCTGTGTGTCATCTACTTAGTCTGGGTTCAGGGGGTGCCTCAGGCATCCACAGTCAGTTGTGTGTTTGTGTGTTGGGTAAGTGGTTTTGCTGATCTTGGCGGGGCTCTCTTAGATGTCTTAGGGCTTGGCTGGGCCAGCGGAGCTCCTCACCTCTGGTCCATGTGGTTTCTTATCCCGCAGCCGGCTAGCTCAGTGGTTTCCATGTCAGGAGCAGGGGTCTCTAGAGAGATAGGAGGTACATGCAAGGCCTCTTGAATTCTAAGCTTGGAACTGGCAAAATAGTACTTCCCTCACATTCCAGTGGCCAGAGCAAGTCACAAAGACAGCCCGGATCCAAGGGGTGGGAAAATGGATTCTACCTCTTGATGGAAAAAGCTTCAAAGTCATATCGCAGGGTCATGGATGCAGCAAAGGGAAGAACTGAGGCCATTTTGGCCGTCTACCCCTGGGAGCTCAGACACTGAGGAACACGGGTGAGGCGTGCAGCAGCCCCCTGCTGCCAGAGCAGGTGAGGTGCGAAGAAGCCATTACCATGATATCTGGGTGCTAAGCCTGTACGCGAGCGACCAGGATTATGCCACACTAGCTATTCCTGGCCTCCTTCCTGACAGAAGAGGGTGAAGGAACCCCCAAGGGGGAGGTCAGACCAGCAGTGGATGGGTACTAATATGTGAGCAGGGCCCATCTGGGTTTGGGGTTAATGTTTAAAAGAAAAGGAAAAGGGTATTTTTCCATATACATTGAAACCCAAGCATGAATACAGTCTCTGGCTTTGATAGCCCAGTGGAAAAGAAAGCTTCTGCATCCAGGGAAGAAACCCCCTTACCAAGAGGCAGCGCAGTTTGATGCTACGAGCACAGCCATATGCGGCAGACATAACTAATTCTAGTTGAAAACTTTACTAACTGTGTGACTTCAGGCAAATCACTTAACTTCTTTAAGGCTCAGTTTCCTCATCTGAGGATAACAGTACGTGCCACAGAGGGTCGTAGCAGCAATGAAAGAAGACACACATAAGATGGCTAAGGCAGTAACTGGCATAGCGATTGCTCTCACTGTTATTATCCTTCTGACTTTTATGGCTGTTGATTCTTCATGGATGATCCACAGTTCTTTCTACTTGTCCAGTCCTGGGCGCATTCACAACTCTCCTCCTGGTATGTTAGACCAGCAGCTTCCTGTGGAGGTCCCACTGTCCACTCAAACTCAACATGCGTATTAAAGCTAAACAAAGTCGTCCCTTCAAACCACTTTCCTTTCCCAACTTTTCATTATCCGTTCATCCAGAGCGACCATTTATTTAGCCACCTGCATTTGTCACTGTGAGGTTGTCTTTGATTCCTTCATTTCCTTTAAGCCTCTTACCCAGTTATTCAACAACATAAAAAGTCTCTCACCCTTGTCTTTCTAATTCCATTTCCTCTATTAACTGCAGAATCCGAGTTCTTCTCTTGATGCTGTGAGTACTGCTGCAGAGTTCCTGTAAGTTTCCCTGCCTTCAGGCTCTCTACACATTATCCCTTTCCACAGTGTTGCAAAATTAATCTTTCAAAAGACAATCCCTTCCTTAAAACCATCAATGGTGCTTCACTGCATACAGGATGACATCCAGACGCTGAGCCTGGCATTCACAGTCCTCCAAATCTGACCCAGCTCCCATTTCTAGACTTAACTTCCAAAACGCCTGGAAAATACATCTTGCATTGGAATTGTCTATATACTTATCGTGCGTTCCCAATAAGAGCTTAAGTCTCTGGAGCAGGGGCAGCAAACCACAGCCCACACACTAATTAACTCCCTGTGGCCCCAAAGCCTAAAATGTTGACTCTATGGCCCTTTCCAGATAGTTTGTTGACCTGTGCTCTATAGGGTGAAGCATGTCTTAGATGACTTTGTCCTACAGAACTGTGTAAACATTAACCGAATGAATCTTCCACCCCTAAGCACCCCTGCCCTTTCTGTTTCCTAGGATTATTTTTTTCCCCTATCATAGAGAGCCTCCCCCTCTTTTGTTTACCTGGAAAAACCTTTCCAATACTCTAAGACCCACATCAAACCTCTGGGAAGCCTTTCTGATGACTTCTGCTGAATTCTGAATTCCAGTAACACTAACCTGTTTGTTCGACACTTAATCCACTTCCAGTTGGTTCTTTGCATCAGAGAGGGTCATGAACGTGAGTGATGTCCCTTCCTCCCCCGTGACGGGCTATCTTCTCCCCTTCTTCACTCAGCAGATGTTGCCTGGCCTGCGAAGTTTTCTCCGACTCTTCCCTTCCTCTTCCCACCCAACTAAGTTAGAGGCGACTTCTTTGTGCTCCCACAGCTCCCTGAACCTTCCCATCATGGCACTTACCTTTGTGTATTGTGATCGTCGATCTACTTCTTAGGTTCTCCAACTGCACTGAGCCTCCTTAAGGATAGGGTCGGAGTCTTATTCACTGATGTATTCCCAGTTCCTGAAACGGTGCCTGGCTCATGGAGACACCCAATTAATATTTTGGAATAAATGGTTGGTCAGTAAATGGTTGTTGGTTGATCACATAGCTGAGTAGAATAACTGGTACTATTCCTTGTGTTCCCCTATTTACATACTTCAATTCTCTTGCTTCTCTATTATTTATAGTCGTTTCTCTTAGTTATATGTCTATGGGTAGTTTGTATCGCTGGGTATCAGTAGACAGCTATCAATTTTATATGACTGAGGCTATTAGGCCAAAATTGGGGCACCCTGAGAGACACCAACCATGGAAATCCCCAGGTCTTTGGTGAGCATGACAAGTGCCTTTTTCAGCCCACAGTTGTGGGCTATTAAAACCGGCCGCAGCTCTTCCTCCCTATGAATTAAGCATTCCAAAGACAGCCTGACTGCTGAATAAAAAAGATCCACGACCAAATTACAGCACACTCGTAGCCAGCTTTGCAAATCCAGCCTGAGCTCCACGTTCACCTAGCGTAAAATAATACCAAATGTTTGAACTTGGAAACCCTTTGCCAAATGTTGGGATAATACAACACAGCTCAGACAGTATCAGAAATGGAAAATGGCATCCTGGAGATGGGATAGCCCACAAAAAAATGAGAAGTAAGAGCCTTATTCAGCAGACAGCTTCTTCTCCACTCTCGAATTTCCCCCTGGAAACTATGTGCTGCTTGAGGCCTTTTTCTCCCTCGTCACAGTTTTTCCTCAGAACATGTCCTATTGCAGTCCCATCCAGCTTCGCGGTCCATGATGCATTTACTAAACACAGATAAAGACAGGTTGTAAATGATTGGCCACATCAGCCCCGATCTTCCTGCAGTAAAACAGAACGCATAAATAACCAAGCTTCCACTGTATTCTCTACATCTGCTGGGGGCTTCCACAGGAGCCCACCCCCGTGGAGTTACAGTGGGAGTGAAGTGCAGAGCTCACCCAATCACACAGAACAGACATTTGGCATTTTAAAAATGCTTTTTAAATGTCTAGATAGGTGGTATATTACCCTGTAGCCTTTTCAAAATCTGTGAGATGCGCTATGAATGCCATTACCTAAAAAAGACCAGCCCTGGAAAACCACGGACCATGCCCAGGTGAGAAAGGCAGCAAAGCTGGCACCTCGAGAAGGAAAATGTCTCCATTTGCTTCAGGAAATGTCTTTCTGCAATGGCCATGGGATGAGAGGAGCGAGCAGATGGTTTGCTCATCATTTTGATCCGATCAGTCAGGGGATAGACAATAGTTTGGCTCTTAATATGCAAGGTGGGACAATTACTGCTTCGAGGGCAGGCGCAAAAGGGCACCAGTTTCTTCAGAACAACACAAAAAAATCACTCACTGCCTTGAATGAGTGGTCAGCATTGCAAGTTCAGTGGAACTGGGTCCTTCCATAGAGAACCAGGTGGCCTGAAGACAGTCCCTAAGTCTTTCTTCCAGTGCCACTTGCCGCTGCCACACCTCAGGGACCAAGCAAAGCAAGAGATTAGTCTGGTGTTGGTTGAGGCTTCAGCCCCAAACTCCAGAGGAGAGAGTTCCTGAGGCATGTGGTGGTCGCACCAAAAGGAGTCCGAAAAGTTTGAATTTGCTTTTCCTTCCCAAAATGTATACCTGAGTCACACTGGAATCCAGGGCCCACAAGCTGCTGACAAGAGTCAGAGAAAAAGGAGAACATGCCCCAGTAACTCGAGTAGATTGTCTGTATGGTGGCCTCAAGCTGGCAGCCACTGGGTCTCCTCAGCAGCTGTAGGCCTGCTTCTCCCCACCGGCTGGTGAAAGCCCGCGAGCTGAGACAAGGCAGCCCCTACGGCTCACTGGCATCCTGGACCTTAGGCAGAGGGGCGGAGCCAGACATGGTCCTTGTTTGCATTTGGGGAAAAGAGCAGAGGGAGGGGTGGAGAGGTGCATTGCTCTGCTGCTGGAGGCCAGCAAGGAGCATTCAGTAAGCAAAATGAAGCAAAGAATAACAACACAACAGCAGCAGCAGCAGCGAATCAGAGTGTGAAGAGCAGAAGGGTCGATTTCTGAGGAGTCCCTGCCCAGAGAAAGCCTGGAAGGTGAGGTGTTGGTGCTTCAGGGATACCAGACGGGTGAGGAACGGCTGCAGGGGAGTCTGAAGGACACCGTGAGTCCGAGGCTATTGGCTCTGCTCATATGATCCTTGTCAGTCATTATGGGCATATCCTTAGCTTCTTCAGCAGATCTGGCTTCAAAAGACGGGATCAGACTGAATCACATGCAGGGGGACAGAAAATGCGCACCGTGGAATTTATCTGTGGATCCTGCTGCCATCCTCTCTAAGCCTCTGTCTTCTTGATCAGTAATGTTAGGAGATGTTACATCATTTGACTTTGAGAGCTTCTTGTCCTGCTTTCTTTGGGATGCTCTGGATTTCCTTTCTCTCTCTCTCTCTCTCTCTCTCTCTCTCTCTCTCTCTCTCTCTCTCTCTGTCTCTCTCTCTCTGTCTCTCTCTCTCTCTCTCTCTCTCTCTCTCTCTCTCTCTCTCTCTCTCTCTCACATCTCCCTTCATTTCCCAGGCAGCAGTACCTCCATGCTTCTCAACACAGTTCCCGGGGCTCCAAGCTGCCCACGGAATCCTGTCCTGAGTTTTCCTGCTCTTCCATTTGGAGACTCAGCACTTTGCCTGGCTCCTCTGCAAAAAGAGGAGAAAGTGACAGGTTTTACTGCTCATAAATGTATAGTCGCAAAGCAGTTCCAACTGGCCTGTAGAGTGGCACAGCTACTCCCACGGTGGGTTGTGTGGCAAAGCAAGAGCAGCCCACGGAGAGTGAGCAGGGAGGCCTCGCTTACCTTCCATTCTCTTTCTCAAAGAAGCGACCACTGATGCACCAGAAAGAGCAATTAAATTTCTAGGCTGCATGCTTCTCTTAGTGAAATGATTTAAAGCCACGTGTAAATAGCACATAAATTTATTACGACTTGGGTCCAAGCTGGGGATGTGTCTCTGTATACACACATGCAAGCACCTCTCAGCATCTAATAGTGAAAAATAGCGCAGCCTTGTAAAAAACCAAGCCACCTACTTTGCAACTCCTGACAGCCAAAATGTCCTTAAAATAAATGGGAAAGGTTCAATCTACACACTTGTGCAGTGGAGTTTTTATGAATCAGAAAAATCTTGAGTCTCTCAGGTAACATCAGACCTGAGAGTAATACTCACACTCCTGGTATTCTTAAGCCTGACAGCTTCCGGTGATTTACCCAGGCGGCTATCCAGGCACAAGTCTGTGGAACCTCTATTTATTCACTCTGAAGAAACAAGCAAACAAAAAAGTTAGCCCTAACACCAAGTTAATCAAAAAGTTTTTAATCGAGTACTTGAAGGACCCGAGGTAAGTGCTCAGAGCCATAAACACGTTGGCACAAATCATTTCCAGCCTTGTTAGAGAACACCGAGCGTGCTGCTGCAGGAGATAATTTCCTGGTAATTAATCTGCTTGTTGCCACCCCAGCGTTTATTCATATTGGGACATGGAATCCCAGCTGTAAAGCCAGTTGTTAGCATTGGTGAGAGAAGACTTCCTTCTTTCCTTCTTTATTAGAAAGAGGGAGCCTGTGTGGTGACATTTCAGGTTGAAGCAAATCAAATACTCCTCTAGGCCTTCACTCTTTGAAAGGAGCCAAATGGCAAAATCTGGAGGGCCTGTTACTGTGTGTGTGTGTGTGTGTGTGTGTGTGTGTGTGTGTGTGTGTGTGGTGGCACCATCTAATTGGGCGGAGCTTCCAGGGCATGAAGCGCCTCTCTAAGTGTGAAGTGAGATGTTGGGAAGCATTGATTCATTTGGCCAATCAGGTAATGCTGCACTCGTCCATACGGTCGGTGCCTTGTGAGAATTAGAAAAGGGCACCCTTGCTCAGGATATCCTACTTGCATCTGCTGGAAGTTGTCATAGTGCACTGAATATGTTAGAACAAGACGATTTACTGTCACCTGCCAGAAAGCTGTCATAATAAAACTGCAACTCTACAATTTCCTCGATGTGAAGGCCACCTCTTTAGATGCGTTGTTCTTATGTATCACATGATCTAAACAATTGTACCTGCCGGCACCACCATTGATGCAACATTTAGCAAGCTACTGGGGAAAACTGGCTAGCTAGGTGCAATAAATGCTCATACAAAACGAGCTTGTAGCGTACACTAAAATAATTCCCAAGTGGTTTAAGTAGGTGAATTTTTAAAATAGCAATACAAATTTGATTAATTATTTGCAAAGGGATTTTAAAGCATAAAAATCGTTTTTAAAATTACTAAGGAAA
The DNA here is from genome assembly GCF_057876585.1 of Rhinolophus sinicus. Lineage (NCBI taxonomy): Eukaryota > Metazoa > Chordata > Mammalia > Chiroptera > Rhinolophidae > Rhinolophus > Rhinolophus sinicus. The sequence continues at coordinate 111,099,177 of NC_142515.1, read as the reverse complement.
ATAGATAGGTTTGACTCAAAAGTTTAAAACTTCAGTAAGTATGTAAAAAAGAAAAAATACCGAAAATCAAATTTAAAAGACAACAGAAAAAAGGTCTTCCACAAATATAACAAAGGATTAATATTCTTAATAAGCTGACATTAATTGGCTAGGAAGAAACAAGACCACAAAACAACAGGAAAAAATTGTGAATTATTTATTTACTGAAGAAGCAATAAAATAATACAATGTTTAACTTTATTAGACATCAATGAACTAAAAATTAAAATACCCACTAAATAGTCTTTTTCATTTATCAATTTAAAAAATTAAAAAAACTGTTCAACTCATGACCTTTCGATTTCTGGATCTCCTCCAACAATATGACATGCATTTATTCTCCTAGACATGGGCAGTATATTTCAAACATAGGATATTCTCAGTAGGTTTTTGTAGACACTCTTTATCAAGTTAAGGAAAGTATTTTCCATTTGTAGTTGGTGAACAGTTTTTATTAAAAATGATGCTTTAATTTTCTACTTTTAAAAACATTAGAAGATTGATGAGACAACTTGTCCTTCATCCCAAGTTCTAATCAGCACTGTTCTACGGGAGGTCTTACCCAACAGTGTGAGATAAGATCATGGAAATCACAGGTAAATGGATTAAAAGGAAGAAACAACATTGTCATCATTCACAAATAATGTGCTTTTTGGATGTAGAAAAACCCAAGGAAATCTTCACATGAACTATGAGAACTAGTAGCTATTTCAGCAAATATGCTAAATACAACCACCATACAAATGCAAAGTTATGTATCATCATTAATATCGCCCATGTCCAGAGGGACAAACCCATGTCATGTTTTTAGAGCAGGCCTAGAAATCAAAATGGTAGTAGATATCATATTTACTATTGTGTACTTACTAACATGGACATCCTCTTAAACCAGAGCCTTTCTGGAAAAAAATTAACATATATACATATATATATATATATATATATATATATATATATATATATATATATATATATAATTTCTAAAGGCCAATTGGGTACATTCCGAAATGTCAAGAGTGGCTGACTCAAGGCAGTGGAATTTTTTGGGATGGTTTTGAATTTTCATGTCTATAATTATCCGTTGTACAAAATTTCTATAATAAGAAGTACTGTTTTATAATCTGGAGGAGGAATGTATATTTTTTAATAAAAGAAAGACATTGGATTAAAAAAACCCGTACAACATCTCTACTTACCCTACCACCTCCCTAAGGAGGCATTCTCACTAGCCAGAGTTCTTGCCAATCTGAACTACTTTCTGCCCCATTAGTTCCATCTTACTTGAATCCTTATCTGAAAATAGTTTTTTCTTCATTCCTTGAGAAATTAAGTATATGACTTAATTTCTCCTACTCTGCTTCCTATAATTATATCATCAAATCACGTGATATACTTTGGCCCCCAAAAGCCTAGATTATAATACCTTTACCTAAAAACATGGTATCTCACACTTCCATGACCCTCAGTGGATAGCATGGCAGAGAAATTGTAAGCAGGCCTGCCTTAATATACAGTGTAGGTAACAGCTAGCGTGGAAAGGTGTCAGAGCATCTAAAACTCCACCATTAAACCCTTTTAATCATTGCCCTCCTTTGGTTTCTTTTTAAAGATTTAATCCTCTTGGAAGGGACTAAGACATTAAATAATTCTCTTGTTTAAAATCTCTCATACGAGGAAGGCAGTAGGAGGTAGACAAAAACAAAACAAAACAAAACAAAACAGTTTCTCAAAATTTGGAGTAGGACCACCTGATAGTGAGTTCCTATCTCTTGTTGTGGCAAGGAAGGATCTTGGGAGGCCCAGAAAGGAGATTGGCTCACCAAAGCTGCCTTGTCCCATGATATGCTAATGTGACTTGCTCCTATAAAAGACTGTCTCAGCTTAGTCTGCCAGGGTCTGTTCTGTAGAAACTATTACGATCCAATTTTTCAAAATTTGGACAAATCCTCCCAGTCTCACATCCATGTGCTTGGCTCGTAAAAGCGAGTGAGGAGGAGTCTGGGTTGTGCTCAGGGCGGCCAAGTGATGTGTTTCCAGCTCTAGCTTCTCACTCAAACCCTCTGCAGCTTGGTCCAACATGGTCCCCTCCTTGACCTGTTTGAGTTGGGATTTAGGTTTATTAATTTAGGGATTCCCATCAAGAGGCATAGAGAAGTCTGAAAATTTGAGTAAAACCTGAGCATCTTAAGTGATCTCAATTGTTTTTCAAGCTCCACAGAGAGCTTAAAATAATTGGAAATTTAGTCAGTTACACAGCCATTCAATCAGTAATTGAAAACTGAGCATCTCGCCATGTGTGAGGTCCCTACTAGGTCTTGGGAGTTGGGATACAGCGTATTTCCTGTTTCCAAACCTCAAATGGCTAGAAGGCAGAGATATGACAATAGGCAAATAACTAGAAAACAAAGCAGCAAAAGAAAAGTATTATAAGGGAGTTCCAAAACAACTTTGTAGCCAAGCTCTAGGGTGAGGAAATGAGTTGGAATCCCAGATCCAACACTCCCTAGCTGTGGCTTTGCACTGTGGCTTTGCACAGTAATAGATAATCGCCCACATTTATCTAGCATCTTCTATATGCCAGGCATTGGACAAAGTACTCTTAACATGTATTCTCTCACTTAATCTCTGTAATAATCATAATAACCAATAGGAGGTGCTATTGCCTTTTTATCAAATAGGAAACAGATTGGAAGCAAACTCTGAGATGGAGTTTTGGGGGTGCAAGATATTAATTAGGGATGAGCACCTGTGAAAGGAAAGGAAGGAAGCTTGATTGGGCAGACATGACAGAATGTGCCACGTTGGGCTGAAAAGACCAGGCATTTATCCACTCATCTCAGTCACTAGAGGCAGGCTGCCGCAGGAAGGCCAAAACGTCCAGCAGGGCAGCCCTCTGAAGCTGAGCGAGACCCCGAAGAAGCCGGCAGCTAGAGGCTGTTTGCTGACTGCTCTTCCACAGCTGGGCAGCAAGTCCTGAGCAGCATCGGATTAGAAATAACGTATTGGAAGTACTTGTCACAGAATAGTTGCTCAACAAATTGTGGCTTTTGTCATTCAACACAGAACCTGGGCAGGAAAAATGTTGTGGTAACTTCTAGAAGATATGACTCAAGGAAAATGTCATCCATATTAATCAGACCTTCAAACTCTGTTTCTCCCCTTGCCTGTTTGTGGCCCGCTGACGCTGAGGCTCACTCACCCCAGCTACAGATGCTACAGAGTCCGATGCAGCAGACCAGGGATAGGGCCAAAGAAACTGCCATTCACAGGTGGAGGTGGTGCTGAGAGAAACAGGAAGGCCTGGTTTGTGGTGTGATTTTCTTAAGGTAATCTCAGATGGAATTTGTTCGTTTTGAGCATTTAGTAGAAATTTTCTGTAGGATGGTGAAAAGATGCCTCAGGTGGGTCACTTGTTCTTCGCCAGTGGGACGTTATTCACACAGAGAGGAGGTGGTGGCAGCATTTTGGGATCTTCATGGAAACTGAGCTCTGTCGGAGCCAAGGCGGAGTCTGTGGGAACCACATGGTCAGGTCGAGAGGAACAGTGATGGGACTGTAGTTACGAAGCAAGCCCACGCTTTCCAATTACTCACAGCAGGATCCATTCATAAAATACAAAATGACAATCGAGACAATGAGGAACAAGCCTTTGGAACAACCCTAGATCTTAGCTGTCAGGCAGGGTATGTCTCTGGATCTGATGTTCTCCTGATCTTCCACGGTATGATTTCAAGCAATGACACCGCTAGCTTCCAATCCGTTTTATTTATGTCACCTAGGAGTTCCTTTTGTGCTTTACTCCTTTCCTTCCTCTCTGTTTCTCTCTTTCCCTCCCTTACAACCTTCCTCTCCTTTTAATTTCTCAGCTATGTATTTAAATTTATTTTTAAAAATTGAATCTCACATTTCTATTTTTGTAATGGAAAGAGGCTGTGCTAGTCCAGTTTACTTTTTTTTGTCAGAAACTGAAGATCCATACTCAATTTTTGCTTGTAGTTTTTTTTAAAGCTAATGTCAAAAGCAGAGAATTTTTTTCATTTTATCACAAACTCCTGGTAAACATAATTTTTAATTTCATGATATACTATAATTTAATTAGCCCCTTAACTGAACAGTTTTATTTCTTTACTTTTTGAAATTATGACTGCTGGGACTGACACTTAATATAAATATTTTCCCATATTTTGGATTATTTTAATGTAGTTATCAGTACCCTGCTTCTTTCATAATGAAATTGTGTGGATACAAATTTACATACAATACAAAAAAATTAATGGAGTTGGGGGAAGGGGAACTACTGATAGGAAAACAATAAAACAAGGTATAAGTATAGCACAGAAAAAAGTAATTCTACCTTTTCCTTGAGGTAAGCCATAAACCTAAGTTGTCTGGAGGCCTTAAGGCAGGGGTGTCCAAACTTTTTTCAACATTTTTCACCAAGGGCGATATGCGATAAAATACACAAACAGCCGGGCCACTCACTCGAGGTGAAGTACGTATTGCCTCACCTGGTTTATTTAAGTTAACTAAATATATTTTTGGAATTTGCTGCGGGCCAATTAAAAATGGATTGCGGGCCGCAATTTGGACACCCCTGCCTTAAGGGGAGAGGGAGCGTGGCTAAATACGTGTTTCACATTATCCGCAAACTGAAACCCAATGAGATGTTCAGGAGCAGCGTATTTTTTCCAGTCTCTGTTTTGGGCAAAGAAGACACCATAACGTACTATTGACGTGCACTTCAGTGCCTAGGAGAGGTCAAAACAATGTGTTTCATATACACAACTTTCCGGAAGTGGGACTTCATCCATGGGTACCATTTAGAATATCTAGCTACCACAGGGGTCTTAACCTGGAGACTGAAACTTCTGAACTTGTCTGCCAAGTTTGTGTGTTGTATTTTGAGACCTAGAGATCTGAAGCTGTTGTCGCTGTGAGTCTTGTCTTTCTGGAACGTTGGCTTTGTATCGGAAGCCGTTCCATCCCCAGCTCCTAGAAAGGTTCTCGATGGCATTCCCCTGGTAGCTGCAGTGGCCCGTGGGTGAGCATGAGACCTGAGTTGGCTATAGTGAGAAGAAGCTTATTTATTCCTTGTTTCTTTGTAGATCTGAACAGGAAGCACAAAACTCTGGTTGTCACTGGAAGCCATCTGCCCCCACAAGCCAGCCTTAGAAGGAGGCTGATGCTGAGATGGCAGAATGGAGTAACAGACAGAAATAGGTTGTTGATGACATCATTCACTGCTGATTACACAGGCCCGGAATCTGCTTACCTCTAGATTCCAGCTATTTTCAGACATTTTCTGCTAGCTTAAGTTATAGTTTGATTACTTGCATCAGAAAGCATTCACACTGATACAGAGATACATAACTGTCATCAAGAAATGTATGATCAAACTGTAATTAAAAAATTAAAAAGGGGGGAGGTAAAGGAGAATAAGGGGTTCAGATTTCCAGGCACAAAACAAATAAGTCATGGGATGTAACAGACATTACAGCATAGGGAATATAGTCAATAATATCGTGACAGCATGGTGCAGTGTCAGCTGGTTGCTGGACTTATCATGGTGATCACTTCTTTAGGTATATAAATGTTAAATAACTATGTGTACACCTAAAACTAATGTAGTATGTTAGCTATATTTTAATAAAAATATTTTTTTAAAAAGAAATGCATGACTGAAAAAGATATGAAAATCATTGAGCTATAGATACAGGTGATAATCCTAAGAGCGATCACACTAGGGAGTGTTTTCCGCATTCTACATGCATTCACTTATTTTATCTTCATGAGAACTCGAGATTGGTATCGTCATCATTGTCCCCAGAAGTAGAAACTGAATCATGTGAGTTAAGAAACTTGGCTAAGGTCACATAGCTGCTGAACCCAGGCAGCCTGGTTCCAGGGCCTGGATATACAGCCACTATGCTACACTGCCTCTCAGTAAATGCACGTACCACCTCCATATATAACATTTCTCCCAACCCAGGGTTTGTGTAAAGATTGGACAACACAGAGGCCATGCTATTAATCCTTGGCAAGAATCTGGAGGACAGCTATTCTGTGTTGCCAAGTGGTTGGCAGATGTACAACTTCGATAGTCACTGGAGCAGGGACATTAGCATAGCATAATGGTTCAAGGCAGGAGCTGGTATTCAGATAGCCCGAGGTGAATCCTGGATTGGCCACGTAACTACCTCTGGGATCTAATCTGCAGAAGCCTCATTTTCTGCAGCTATAAAAGGGAGGTGGTAATGCGTAGTATGCAAGGTTTGACAAGGATTAAATAAGATGGTGGTTAGAGAGAACGATCTTCTTATTGAAAGACCACAATTTAGGATGGATGGCCTCTGGCCCATGCATGAGCGTGTGGCGGGAAAGGCCTGGTGACTGATTTACAGAGTAGATTAGATGCAGGCGCTCGATTTACCTGAGGTTCCTGGAATAGGCAAATCATAAAGACAGAGCATAGACCAGACGTTACCAGGGGCTTGGGGGAGAGAAGAATAGGAAAGTGGTATTTAATAGGCACCATGTTTCTGTCTGAGATGATGAAAAAGTTCTGGAAATAGACAGTGGTGATGTTTACACAACATTGTGAATGTACTTAATGCCACTGAATTGTACACTTAAAAATGGTAAAACAAGTAAACTGTATGTTAGCAATATTTAATCAGTTTAAAAATGAAAAAAAAAGCAGGCACTTGTGATAGTTATTGGTTAAGGGACAGTAGAGATGATAACTGATTATGAACCATACGCAGAAACTCTGGCGTGAAAATTTAAAACCTCTAAAAATAATGAGATTATATTTTTAGAACAGTTGTTATACCTAAGATCTATTGGATCATAATTATTAGTTGCACAATAAAAAAGTCAAAGGAATCATGAGATAGAAAGGATATCAAAAGGTAATTGTTTTCATTGCCTTGCTGTTTGGAAAATGTATAGCGTGGGCTTGTTCTGAGGTGAAAGGGTTGTGACCTGCGCTTATTGTCAAGAGGCACAAAACTCACAAAGTCAAGTCCCCCATATAGATAGTGGTTTAGCTTTCCTCAGACACCTCACCCACTTCCCCTTGTCCTGACTGTGCATGTGGTTAAGTCTTAGCCTTAAAACGAAAAAGCATCTTTAAAAAAAGGCACATGACCCGTGACTAAAAGAAGAAAAAAATCTAGCTCTAAACTTTTAAAAGAAAGTGTATCTTTATAATAACAATAAAATCCTCCCAATCAAGCCTTTAAGAGGCAGACTGCATCCCTGTCTTTGCCAGGGACCCATAACTATCCTCAGCTAATCTGTCTCTGACAGATAAAGAGCTGCTATTTCGGTTCTTATGGCTCAATTTTAAACTTTATTCAGAGAAGTAGGGAGAGGGAGCCCTGGATGGGAATAAAGAATGAGTATTTGAGACTGGGGAAAGGGAAGAGGCAGATGGGATCACTGACTTATAGACTAGATGCTTCCAGGAAAAAAAAGAAAAGTAAGATCCACAGCTCTCAGATTTGTTCAGCGCTAGTTTAGACAAACCTCTGAGACTGCGGGTCACATCCAGGCCAGTCATCTACAGACTTCCACATCCACTCCAGTCGAGTTTTATTTGAGCTATACCATCCTGGAGCATTATTTTGAGGGGTAGAATTGGTGAGCAGCTGGCCCCCTTCTTAACAAAGAGAAAACAGGTGAGTTTTTCACTTGCTGTGGTAAGCACAAAGGTGAGAAACAAGAAAAAAGTGTCTATAAGAACTGTGAGTCCCCACCAATCGTCCCCAAGGAAGGCCATGAACTCTTCTGTGCAAAAAATCTTTAAAAATAAGTAGGCTATTTAAAGGCTCATGATGACTTCACTTTAGCTCTGTATTAGAGGTAGCTACATCTAAAGGGGCTTTTGAGCCCTAGGGTGCGGTGTGTCTACATGAAACTGATATTTGTGTTCAATGTGGACCTTGTTAGAAAGGAACTTTGGGGGGATGTCTGTCCAGCTCTCATAGCCCCTGGGGGACAGAGTCTCAGAGAGCAGTTTCCAGCCTCTCGACCTCACGTGAAAAGGTGCTAGCTTGGGTAGTAGATGGCCATCAGCTGTGACTAGTTGGCCATTAGCTGTAACCAGTTAGCCATTAGCCACTAATATAACTGCTGTGGCTAAGCTAGCAAGCGCAGATTGCAGCCAGCAAGTTCGTTGGTTGGCAGAGAAGTGGACGGCAGGTTGAGGATCGTGTGTCTCCTGCTTCCTGTATCTCCAACCCGGCCACCAGCGAGAGTATATGGGTATGACTCCCCTATCCATGGCTCCATTGGTGTTCCTTTTTGGCCTCACCATCTCCTGCGCTCTTGTGCGGGGAGCAGGAGCAGAGACCCTGCATGACAGCCCCTTTCTCTATGACCTGCCCTTTCTCCATGGTTGGGCAGAGGCAGCCATGTTTATACTATTTGGTCCTGTCCTCCTGACGACAGTTGACTGGATCCCTGACTCAATCAGGGCTAGTTAAGTTGTCACTCCCAGTGGTTCAGAATTGAGACGTAGAGTTTCTAGATTGGTTTAGTTTATTTGCTAGAAGCAATGTTCACTCAGAAGCCATGGAAACACCACCCTTCGTCATATATACGTGGAAAAGCAGAAAAAGTGGTCTGTTCAGGGATGAAGAGCTAAGGGTAGTCTGGTCCCTGTCATCCCTCTAGTCCTCAGTCCTAGTCCTTTTTAAAGGCCCACACTTGGGTTCTGTGAGCTATGTCATAATCTTTCCTATAAATCATGTTTACGTCTTAAGCTAGCCAGACTTCATTTCTGTTGCTTGCAACTAAAATAATTGTAAGTATTTTCAGCTTAAATGTGGGGCATGATATCTGTGTCTGTACAGAAGATTATTAGACTAAGAATGTGGTATGGATCGTCTCTGTTTGCTATCTCAGGAGTATCTCCTATGCCAGGGGTATCTGAGGCAGAGATGCTCCGATGTCCTTTCAGTGGGGTCCACTTACTATTGTCTTTAGATCCCATCTAGATGGGAGAGTCACCAAAGGACACCATACTAGGAGTTACCTTGATTATTCTTTCCTCAGCCTCCCTCCCAATCATTCAATCCATCTCCAGATCTTTTTTATTCTACTTTGAAAATCTATCTCAAATCTATTCATTTATCTCTGTGTGCAGAGTGGCTACCCTACTGTAAGCATCAGTATCTTCTGTTTGGATCACTGCAACGGCCTCCTAGCTGGCCTGTGGTCTTGTTGCATCCACTATCCACTCCCCTCCCCACCCAACATTTTATCCACATGGAAGCTAGATTGATCTTTTTGAAGTATAAATCAGATCATGCCACTCTCTTGCTCCAAACATCCCATATTAGGATGCAGGCTAAACTGATATAACAGAAACCAAAAATACAATGGCTCAAGCAAAGGAAGTGAGCTGGTTATGGGCAGGTAGGTAGCCAAGCTGCATATAGTCATTCAGGGACCCCATATTTCTGCTCTCTTATTGCTCACCATAGCAGAAGGTGTTGCCCTCATGTGCCAAAATCAAAGCTGGCTCTATAGCTATATTAATGTTCCAGTCCCTGGAATGGGGGAAAGAGAGAGGGGACAGTAACACCCAATCATTTCAAGAGCAAGGCCCAGAAGTTGGACACATAACTTACACATACATCCCATTGACAAGAACTTAATCACATGGCTCCATATTTATGCAAAGACAACTGGAAAATGTAATTTCAAATTGGCTGGCATTTGCTGGCTATAACTCAAGGTTTCGAGGACTAAAAAGAAGGGGAGAATAGATATGGGGGACAACCACTAGTCTCTTCTATACCTCGAATGGCTGCCCGTGCTTGCAGAATGAAATCCAAATCTCCTACCATGGCCTCTGAGGTGGTCTGGCACCTGGCGCCCTCTCCTGCCAGTCTCCCCCCTTGTTCACTTGGCTGCATCAACACCTCACTTCTTTCTGCTCCTGGGACATGCCAAGCATGTTTGTGCCCTAAGGTATTTACACTTTCTGTTCCTTCTAGTTGAAAGCTCAGGAGTCAGATTCCCCAGGTCTGTCTACTGTTCATTCTTTGGGTTTCAGCTCAAATGTTATCTCCTTCCAGAAGCTTTCATCGCTCACTCTATCTGAACTGTCCAGTGGTCTACCTTTCCCCACTGTCTATCACAGTTCTCTGTTCTGTTTACTATCATTTTTTACCTCTCTGAATTTATCTTATCTCTTTGTTTGCTTTCTTGTTTGCTTATTTATCACCTATCTCACCCTATACCACACCCTAGAATTGGAACTTCCACAAAGCAGGGACCTTGCCTGACGTCTTTACCACCCAGACCTGTACAGAGGATGCTTCCTGGTACATGGTACAGACTCAAATATTTGCTGAGCGAATCAGTGGTCACCCTAGTATCGGGTACCAGCATTCCTAAATTAAAACACTTCTCTTAAATTTCAGGAGTAGTCTAATGCCCTGTCCTCTGCCTCCTGAGGTTGTCCCATCTGGTTAGACACATGGCCTTTCTGCAATGGGTCCTGGTTTCCTAGTCTGTGGAAGCTCCGTGTCATTTGTACTATAACCTCATCTCCCGCTGGGTCAATACAATCTGTTTTCCATTTCCGAGAAGGGTATAAAACTGGCCTGCTATTTATATCCCTGGAGACTTGGAGAATGAATGAATTACCTGAAATAGGGAATAATTTGTTATAGCTTATTTAATCATGTGCAGGATGACTTTCAAACTGACTTTAATTAATGGATCTTCCAAACAATGCCCTCTTCCACCCCCCACACAGCCCTTCACCACCTCATCCCCTGTGCACGTGGGGGAAGGTTAAGGGTATAGTATTTATAACAAGAAAGTCTGAGCATTAGAATTCCCAGAGAGTTACACAGGATGATAGCCTAGCCCGTAATAATAATGCTAAATGTTATTTATATGTGATTTCTCTGCCAAAGTCATCTAGGTGGCTCCCAAAAGGACTATGCAGCAAAAATTCCACTGTCAGTATGTGCCAAAAGTCTTAATAAGTAAGGTTCAGGGGGTTTTAATTAAAAAGAGCTCATTTGGTAGCCTTTCTCCAGTCGGAATAAAGTCTGTTTCAGAGAAGTGTGCTGCAGTCGTCAACCCCGGGCCAGGGTCATCATCCCGGAACATTCCTTGAGGCCCATTTATCTGAGGAAGGCAGACTCCTATGCCCATCCCAAGACATTTCTCTGCTCCGAGTGGAATTCCATCATCAGAGCCCCCTGTCAGCTACTGTACAGGCAGGGAAGTAAAGACCCTGAACACTGGACAGAGCCATGCAAGGCGTGTTACTTTTCAAACTGCTTAATGTAGCATTAAGCAAAGAAGATTTCTCTGGATCATGGGTAAGTGTGGCTGTCAGTATAACTGTCACCACTGAGTGAATTGGAACATCAGAAAGAGCGTTTTTAAAATCCAGTAATCATTTTTATCCATTACTTTACAAATACGTTTCTACTTACTGATTCCTATGGGAATAAAAATGCCATAAGGAAAAGGAAAAAAAGCTCTTTTTTCATTCCAGTCATAGTGGAGGGTAAGCATGCCAGGGGCCCAGGAGAGCTATTCATGTTTCCATCTCCATCTTAGACTTGCAGTCTGATGTCTGGTGGGGCCTAGGTCTCATCAGCAAGACATGGCAGGTACTTTTCAGTGGGTCCCTGAAGGGCAGCCAGACCACTGGGTCAGAAGTAGAATCTATGTGTTACCTGCCAGGTCTGGTGGACCAGACCACTGGCGTTTGCAGGCTCTGCATGTTAAACTGTTGACCTGGTGCCCTGCAGATTTCCAGGGAGTCCGTTTCTGCTCGGAGAAAACAGCTCTGATTGGCAATAGCAGCTAATGAATTCTTACTTGGAGGCAAACATTGACTTCACCTTTGAGCCCCAAGGAGCCTTGGGAAAGCACAGGCTACTCAGAGCTTTTTGAGGAATTTCACCTTAAAGCTGAGGATTTGGGGAAAATCTCATCAGTGGGAGAGGAAAGGTCGGCATCCTACAGGCAGTGGACTTCACAGGTGGTGGGGTCCAGCCACGTGCCCCCTCAAGCAGGTAAATGCCTGAACCAGCTGCTAATCTGTTTAAAGGAATTTCTCACACTGAGGTTTCATGTGACCTTACAGAGCACTTGATGTTAGAGTCAGGAAATGGGGTGGGCTTGTGACTCTCTCCCCTCCTTTTACAGAGGTGGCGGCCAAGAGTCCGGCTGGTGCCAAGGTCACCGAGCTCGTTAACAGCACAGCTCAAGTGTTTCCTGGACAGAAATTTCAAGGACCACGTTTGGTGACACGACAGATAAATATAGCCCAGCATTTTGTCATGAAATCGATCAGGAGCTCTGAAAACCAGCAGCAGAGGCAGCTCCACAAGAAGCATAAGAATGTCCCGCACACCTGCTGGGGAAGGTAAGGGCGGGAGCATCCCTCAGCTCCCGCAAGGAGCCCCTGCTGCAGGACCAGTGCCCTCCTGGCCACCGTGTCCTGGCATGGACTTCCAAGCATGGACGGGAAGGCCGATGGCCCCACAAGGAATGAAAAGCGATGCCAGGTGTAGATGGTGGGCTGATCAGAGACGACAGTGCTGCCACTGTTCCAGCACCACAGCAGCCAGATGTTCAGAAACGGAAGAGGGCAATAAAGAGGCAGAGCTGAGGGCATGAAAATCTGCCTCAGTCACAGTGGTCAGAGGGGCTTGCTCAGAACTCTAGATTTTGTCACTTGGTAGGTTTACAGTCCTTTGGTTCTGAGGGTTTATATCATGCGTGCGTATATTTCTGGTTAATACCTTAATTGAGCAAGCATTTCCTGGGAATCAATTCTGTCTAAGGCTCTAGGCTAGACTGATGAGTAAGACAGAATTCCAGCCTGGCGGATCTCAGTGTCCAATGGAGGAAGCCAAAGTCAGCGAGATAATACCAGGTGAAACGTGTCGTGGGAGTCGGTTTGAGGTGCTATGGAGTGACAGGAGGGATGGAGTACCTAAGCTGAATTGTAAGAATTGAGAAGTCTTCTACTTCTTAGGGATAAAGAATGGAGCTCTTGTGTTCTAAGCCAGGGGTTGGTTGGCAAACCTCTTCTGTAAAGGATAGTAAATATTTCAGGCATTGAAGGGCTTTATTATCTTTTTCAACTACTCTACTCTGCTGCTACAGTGCGACAGCAGATGGAGACAATACGTAAATGAATGGTTGTGGCTCATTTCTAATAAAACTTTATTTAGAAAAACAAGTATCAGATCAGATTGATCACAAGCCATAATTTGTCAACCCTGTTCTAACCCCTTGGTAGACAGAAAACCATTTCAAGCTCACAACTACCCTCTGCAGTAGGTACAGATGAGAGAATTTAGGCAACTCGCCCAAATGAATAGCGCCAGTAAGGGGCAGAAGAAGCATTTGAACTCAGGCCATCTGCCTTCAACATCAAAGCCCTTAACCACTCATGCTTCATTTATCCTGAAGATGTGCTTGCAAATCACCCTCAGAGCCTTTCCCCTTTCCTCCTTCTCTCTCTGCCCTTCTCCCTGTGTTCTTTGTCTTGATTTTTAATTTTTTTGTATACCCATATATGCTCAGCACAGCACCAGGCACTTTGGAGAAAATATCAGAAGACAGTAACACAGAACCCCTGTGTTCCATTGATTTATAAGTCTAACGAGGACACAGGACATAGACAGATGCAGAATAAGAAAGTACTGGAGGAGGTAGGAAGACTTCCTTCGCACCCTGGACGGCTCGTCTCAAATGGAGAGAGTCCATTTGGGTAATACTGCTGGCCTCTTCCCACCCAGTCTTCCCAGGAGAAGAGGGAGACTGTATTCTAATTGGAGAGCCACGAAGGAGAAACTAGGAACACAGAGCCAAGCTCCCTTTCTTTTCTCTTCCCCTCGAGAGCCAGGCTGCCCACAGAAGGCACCTGTTTTGCTCTGCTCCTCTGTGATATAAATTGTCAGGCTCTGCACCTTCCCCAGTGCTGCCTGCAACGGGACTGTGCTGTGAAATCTGCACGTCTAATAGCAAATTGATGAGCAGTGAAGATGCTGTTTGGATCTTCACAGACAAAGGCCCTTTCCTTTTGTCTGATTTCTCAGTTAGTTTGTAACTGAGGGCATGCAGGTATTGTTCATTGGGTCTGTTGAATCCCCCAACAGACAAAGCAAGACAAGAGAAGCGTCCTCTGCTTCACCTTCCCTTTTAAAAAGGACTGAGATTTCTGGGCTCTAGACAGTTCAGAAGAGGGAGAAGAGGTCACAGGGGCCTTAGGAGGAGGGCATGAGGAGTGGACACTGTAGGGATAGAGCCAGGAGTGCAGTTTCCAGGCTCTCGGCCTCATGTGGAAAGGTGCTGGCTCAGGTAGTAAATGGCCATCAACTGTGATTGGATGGCCATCTTTTGTGACTAGTTGGCCATCAGCTGTAACCAGTGAGCCATTGGCCGTTAATATATAACTGCTGTGGCTACGCTAGCAGAAAATGGGGGCTGGCAAGCGCGGATTGCAGTTAGCAGGGCAGATTGCAGAGAGGTGCACGGCAGGTTGTGGATAGTGTGGCTCCTGCTCCCTGTGTCTCCAACCCGGCCGCCAGCGAGAGTATAATGGTATGACTCCCCTCTCTATGGCTCCGCGGGTGTTCCTTTTTGGCCTCACCATGTCCTGCGTTCCTATGTGGGGAGCGGGACCAGAGACCCCGCATGATGTCCTGCATGACAGACGCCTTCCCTACGGAGATGGCCAAGTCTTCGGGGATGAATACGGTTTGAGCATGCTTCGCTTTATACACACATGGGTTGCTACTTGGAATCAGGACCTGGGGGCTCCTGCACTTGGAAATGTTTTTCCCTAGGACCTCTTGTGTGGGAAGAAGGAGGTCTGACCCAGAATCCTGTGTGGGACACAAAGGATAATTTCACATGTCTGGGACATCCATTGAATCATAGGAACTCAGAAGGAAGTGTAGAGATAATTGAGTCCAATTCTACAGCAGCTAATCCCAAGCACAGGCTGTCTCAGAATCACCTGGGGAGTTAAAAAAATAAAATACAAATGTTCAGTTGCCAACCCCTGGAGAGTCTGATTCAGTAGCTCTGGTGCAGGAGTAGGAGTGTGGGGTGTGTGTGTGGGGGTGTATTTCAACAACCTTCCTGGGTGATTAGGCAGAGACATTTGGTGTATCTGACAGGCGATGACCCAACATTCATTTCAACACAGCCAGTGATGGGAGCTCACCACCTCCCAAGACAGGCATCCCTAATACTGCATTTGAATGTGGTGCCCAATAGGTCCCATTGCCTGGATCTAACCAAAGTCCCTTTGAAGTGTTGGGTTCATGGAGTAATCTGCAAGGACCAAGCATGTATCTGTACCACGTGGCAGAGACACACTCATTCACCCCACAATGTCTCACAGTTCTTTACCTTTCATCCGAACACTCCGGTCATGTCTGCACGTTTGCATTTGCATTCAGCTCTGGTGATTCCAGGCTCACAACGGAATTGGCCACTAACTTCCAGGCTCCTGACTCAGTCCTAGTAGCTACCTTGACATCTCAGACAATGGCTTGATTGCTTTTTCTTCCTTTCATTCTTTCTCCTCTTCACTTTTACTGAGGTATAAGGGACGTACAGTAAACTTCACATAAGTGTACAATTTGATGAGTCTTGATATATGTATATATCCATGAAAGCATCACCACATTCAAGATAATGAGCATATATCCATCACTCCCAGCTGTTTCCTCCTGCCCCTCAGTCATCTCTCTCTTCCACCTCCCATCTCCAGGTGATCACTGAGCTTTCCACTTGACTGTTTTGTGACCAGGACATCTCACCTGGTCTTGTCCCAGGCTAGTCACCCTTTGGAAACTGATCCCATGTACCAGTGCATGAGGGTTTCAGCCTCAGACTTCCTCCGAATCCCACACCCTGACTTAGCTCCTCAGCTGGGGTTTGACCAGCCCAGGCTTTGCCCTCTAGATGATATTAGATGCATTTAACTCACCTGATACGTGATAATTCTTCAGTTAATACTTCACTTTGGGGGCGGACAGGTGGCTCAGCTGGTTAGAGCGTGAGCTCTGGGCAACAGGGCTGCCGGTTCCATTCCCACACGGGCCAGGGAGCTGCGCCCTCCACAACTAGAGTGAAGTCAATGAGCTGCCGCTGAGCTCCCTGGTGGCCAGATGGCTCAGTTGGTTGGAGCACGGGCTCTCAACCACAAGGTTGCTGGTTGGAGTGCAGGTTCTCAGCCACAAGGTTGCTTGTTGGATTCCTGCAGGGGATGGTGGGTTGCGCCCCCTGTGGGCTATGTGTGCCCACTGCAACTATTGAACACGGCACCTTGAGCTGAGCTGCCGCTGAGCTCCCAGATGGCTCGGTTGGTTGGAGCTCGGGCTCTCAGCCACCAGTTTATCGGGTTCCACTCCCGGTGACTGGACCTGTAGCTGAGCTGCGCCCTCCACAACTAAGATTGGTTGGAGCTGATGAGTCCTGGGAAAAACACACCACTGTTCCCCAATAGAAAGTCCTGGAAATACTGTTCCCCAATTAAGTCCGGTTCCCCTTAAATGGTGGTTTAAAAAACACATATAGTGGTTTAAATTTTTGATGACATATAAAGAATGGTTCCTTTAAAAATGAAACAGAATAAAAAGTATCTTGAGAGGACAGGAGGGAGGCTATCTGCAAGCCGCGATTCTCCCCCGTAAGAAGGTAACTTAGATGGTTCTTGGGGATGGCCACATTCTATTTGGATCCCTAATTTTGGGTTAGTAGCCAAGTCTCTCTATGAAGGCCTGAAAGGGAAGAATGATGAATCATTTGAATGGAGCTCAGAATGTGAAAGGGCTTTTTGGGAACTCAAGTGACAGCTGACTCAATTCCCAGCCTTGGGTCCCCTGGATTTAACAAAGACTTGATTTCTATTATATGTACATGAGAGACAGGGACTAGCACTTGGGGTCTTAACTCCGAAGCTTAGACCTCTGACCTGGGTCATTGCTTATTTTTCTAAACAATTAGATCAGACAGCCAAAGGATGGCCTCCTTGCCTTAGAGCGGTTGCTACTATAGTCACCCTCTTAGAAGAGAGAGAAAATTTGACTTTTGGACAACCTGTAGCCATCTGGACCTCACACCAGGTTCAATCTCTGATAAACTCCAAGGGGACAGAATGATTGTCGCCTGGGAGATCAATCCAGGCCATGCTCCTAAACAACCCAGTTGTCACCATAAAAACACGCCACATTTTAAACCCAGCCACTCTATTCCCAATTGAGCTGGGGGATCTGGAACATAACTGCATAGAAAATACAAATACAACATACTTCATCTGGGCAGACCTAGAAAGTGAACCCCTTCAAATATGGAAGAAGAATGGTTTGCCAAACTAAGCAGATAAAAGACTAGCAACTGTCACCCTAAATGAAATGATAGTAGAGGCCCTGCCCCCTGGGACCACCACTCAAAAGGCTGAGTTAATAGCCCTCACTAGGCCCTAGAATTGGGAAAAGGAAAGACCCTGAACATCCCGGAATGCTTTTCTCCATTCTACATGCCCATGGGACCATCTGGAAGGAGAAAGGCATGTTAACTGCAGGGGGTGGGGACAGGTTAGACATGTTCTTATCATACTCAAACTCTTACAAGCTGTTCAGCTTCCCCAAGAGGTCACTGTTATCCAATGTAAGGGACATCAAAAGAGAAATGCTAAAGTAATAAAGGGAAATAATAAGGTGGTCAAAAGAGCTGCTCAAAACCAAGTTATTCAGTAATTGCCCCTTTTAGCTGGAAAGGCTAACGCATCAAATTATTCCCCAGTACATACAGAGGTGGAATTCAATAAGGTAGAAAGATGGGGCTTCCAATGGGACCCTATCAGTTGTGGGTGGCTAACCAACCAATATGGGCAATACTTCTTTGCTAAAACTACAGCTCTATATGCAATCAGGGAGGCCCATCAAGACCCCATTAGGGGAAGGAAGCTTTATATTATTGGCTAATACACACCATGGCAATTGCAGGTTTATGAGCTCTAATTGACCAGGTTATAAAAGCTTGCCCAGCCTGTAATGCCAATAGCCCAACACTTGGCCCCCACAATTTCAGGGATGAGGCACAATCAAATGAGGGGAACAAAACCTGGGGAGGACTGGCAAGTGAACTTCACTGTCATGCCTAGAGCACCAGGTAACTTCAGATACCTCCTAGCACTAGTTGACACCTCTCTGGTTGTGCAGAAGCCTTCCTCACCAGGAATGAGACACCAACAGAAGTGACAAAGGCCCTAATGAAGGAAATGATTCCTAGGTTTGGGCTCCCAAAATCTTTACAGAGTGACAGTGGCCCAGCATTTAACTCTCAGATTACAAAAGGTGTTACCAAAGCCTCAAGAGTCAAACGGGTATTGCACTCAGCTTGGAGATTTCAACCGTTAGGGAAGGTGGAAAGAGCTAATCAGACCCTTGAGAGAACTTTATCCAATTAATGCCAGGAAACACAAACTATTGGGTAAGGCTCCTTCCAGTGGCCTTACTGTGTATATGCCTAGTTCCAAAAGAAAAGTTAAAATTGAGTGCATTTAAGTTAATGTATAGATTGCCAATTTCCTAGAACCTGGAACAGAGACCACTCAACCTCCATGAGCTAGAGCAAGTTAAATGTGTCCTCCAAATAAAGGCCGTGAAGGCCTTTATGGCCTATGGAAATCAGGGACTACCAGCTCCCACAGATTTAACCCTTCATCCCTTCCAACCTAGAGACTGGGTGTATCTCAAGACATGGAAATAGGGAGTCCTCAGGACCAGCTCACCCCAAAATGAAAGAGACCCTCTGTGGGGACAGAGCCAGGAGTGCAGTTTCCAGGCTCTCAGCCTCACGTGGAAAGGTGCTGGCTCAGGTAGTAAATGGCCATCAACTGTGACTGGATGGCCATCAGCTGTGACTAGTTGGCTGTCAGCTGTAACAAGTGAGCCATTGGCCACTAATATAACTGCTGTGGCTATGCTAGCAGAAAATGGGGGCTAGCAAGAAGATGGTGGCTGGCAAGCGCCAATTGCAGTTAGCAGGGCGGAGTGCGGGTTGCGGATTACGGAGAGGTGGACAGCAGGTTGCAGATAGTGTGGCTCCTGCTTCCTGTGCCTCCAACCCAGCCGCCAGCGAGAAGATAGTGGTATGACTCCCTATCTATGGCTCCGTGGGTGTTCCTTTTTGGCCTCACCATATCCTGCGTTCTTGTGTGGGGAGCGGGACTAGAGAACCCGCATGACACCCCGGCGTGACACGTGGCGCAGGGAGCAGGGTACGGTGCCGACCAAAGCTCTCCGAAGGGCTGTGGAGCAGTTTGTGCGTATGAACACTCAGTCTCAGGAAGGCCGGGAAGAGCAGCCGCTGGAGAGCTGGACCCCCGTGGAGGGGTGGAAAGATGTGTATGGATGGTACCCTAATCAGCACACGCCGGAGAAGGTGAAGGTCATTGCGGCCCTGTGGGCTTGGAAGTTCTTGCTGAGGAAGCCCGGATGCGGGACTTGTCCCAGGAGGAAACGCTTGCTGAGTCCTCCATGGGAAATGGGGATGAGGTCAAGGTCGTCCCTCACCCCCAGGACAGCCCTGGCGAATGACTATGGACTATGGGGAATTGCCTTCCATCCCTGATTTGATGGACCGCTTGGCTCTTTGCTTGGGAATGTACCAAGTGATCATTTCTCAGGGATCTTATTTTGTCATTAGATTCATAACAGTAGAGGATATAAAGACAATAGAGATTGCACCTTTAAATATGCACCCTATGTACTCATTTTCTACTTGTTCTTTCCTGATAAAAGTTACATACAAGGGCCCAAATACAAAAGCCCAACTATCCAGGCCTGCTGGTGGCTCAGCTGGTTGGAGCTCTGGGCTCCTAATGTTGAGGTTGCCGGTTCGATTCCCACATGGGCCAGTAAGCTATGTGAGTTTGCACCAATTTATTATTGCTTTTCTCAGTAAACATTATTTCCATAATTTACCATTTACAGAATGCTTTCACAATCATTTCTTAGTGATCCTATTTTGTCATTAGATTCATAACAGTAAAGGATATAAAGACAACAGAGGTCTCACCTTTAAGTATGTGCCCTACGTACTCAGTTTCTACGTGTTCTTTCATGATAAAGGTTAAAAAAAAAAGGGCCCAAGTATCTGGGCCGGCCGGTGGCTCAGGTGGTTGGAGCTCTGTGCTCCTAATGCCGGGGTTGTGGGTTCGAGTCCCATACCGTTTGCACCAGCTTATTATTGTTGCTCTCAGTAAACGTTATTTCCATAATTTACCATTCACAGAATGCTTTCACAATCGTTTCTCAGTGATCCTATTTTATCATTAGATTCACAACAGTAGAGGGTATAAAGACAACAGAGGTTGCACATTTAAATAAGCGCCCTATGTTCTCATTTTCTACTTGTTCTTTCATGATAAAAGTTAAGAAAAAAAGGACCCAAGTATCCGGGCGGGCCTGTGGCTCAGTGGTTGGAGCTCCGGCTCCTAATGCCGAGGCCGCCGGTTCGATTCCCACAGGGCCAGTGAGCTGCGTGAGCTGCCGGGGAGCTGTGAGCTACCGTGTGCTGCCACGAGTGGCCCAGCAGCCAGTGTGTGCCGCTGCGTATGCAGCTGAGCGGCTGCTGAGTGCTACCGTGCGCCAGCCATGAGTGGCCGGCAACCCGTGCGGCCACAGCCATCATTGTGCTACTGTGTGTTTCCAGGGCTGCCGTGTGCTGCCCTGAGTGGCCGGCAGCCAGCCCGGCAGCCATCTTGCGCGGTGCTGGGCGGCTGCTGTGCTACCCTGGGCGGCCATTGGGCGGCAGCGTGGGCCTGTGGCAGGCTGGTGGCTTTCATCTTTGGGAGCAAGTTCGAAATGGGTGGGCGGAGGGAGGCAGGGAGGCAGAAAGGGGAAAAAAAGAAAACTTTTGTTGGAATTGCCTTTAAAGAATTACTTTCTCATTTGGGGAGCAAGTTCGAAGTTGAGAATCTTATGAAACTTAGAAATTGTTTTTGAGATCAGTTACAAAAGTGGATTAGACCATGATGGCATTGTTTAAATAGGGACATATACTGATGATATGCCTATTTGGGGAAGTAAATGTAACTTGTTACATTAAGTGAGGGGTTATTTAAATACCTTCAAGCAAATTACTCGGGCATATATAACGAAATAATGAAAAAAATAAGTGTCCCACATTGCAGGTGAAAATAAAAAAAAAATAACTTCATTGCAGAAAACAAAAGAGAAGCTTCTCTTATTGAAGGAGGGGATCGGGATGGGGGCTGTTTTTTTCTTTTTATGTGTCTTGAGGTGTCCATTAAGTTATATCTGCTAAAGCCTAGGGCTTCCCTGACACATTTAATAATAGAAAAGTGACTAGGTTTGACTTCACGCAGACCTGGATTTAATAGACCACATACAAACAAGTTACCTAATCTCTCCAAGTCTCAGTTTTCTCACCTAGAAAGTTATTGAATTAAGAGGATTAAATGCGATAACGCAAGGAATGCACTTAAGCCTGTGGGCTGCATGCGCCCCCCTACAACTAAGGTTGAACATGGCACCTTGAGCTGAGCTCCCGGATGGCTCAGTTGTTTGGAGGACGTTCTATTCTCTGTGACTGGACCTGCAGCTGCGCCCTCCACAGCTAAGATTGAAAGGACAACTTGACTTGGGTGTTGCTGAGGAGTCCTGGGAAAAACCCACTACTGTTCCCCAATAGAAAGTCCTGGAAATACACACTGTTCCCCAATAAAGTCCTGTTCCCCTTCCCCAATAAAAGCTTTTAAAAAAAAAAGACTTCACTGTGGGTGGCTAGTGCGTTACTAATCATAACTACCAATTATAGACTAACTATTCTGCACCAGAAATTGAATTATATAATAATAATAATTATTAATTTCTCTCTGTGACCCTCAAACTAGCTGTCTGAGGGACGCCCTCATTTTTCCATGCTGCCTCTGAGGGGCTATCAGGACTGACTTAGTCAAATGCCTTGCTGAAATCAAGATTTGTCTACAGATTCTTCTGTTACAACAATTTGAAATCCTATCAATACCAGATTTTTTTTCTTCTGAAACACACTAATTCCCTCGTTAGAAACTTTCCTGGTGCAGTGTTTGTACCCAAGATAAAATAAAGGCTTCTCTAGCTTCAAGAGTCACTCACAATACACTATTATTCTGTATTGATCTTGTTTCCAGTAGACAAGTAATTTAGATATTTCATAGGCCATCTGTATTTCCCATAAATATTGCTTGACTGCTGTAAAAGCCTCTGGACATGGCTGATTTCCAAACTGATCAGAAAGATGGCTCTGTTCGCCTTGGCAGAGGATGTGAAAGGCAGGAGAGCTCCTTCTAATCCCACAATGACGAGTGAGGCAAATTCTCTTGTTCGAAATTTATTTACATCAGCCGTGAATCTGTGAAACATTTGATATGACTTGAACATTTTCTTCTCATGAAAGGTGATTTTCCTGGGTAAAATGGAACTAGAACATTACAGAACTACTAGGATTTTTTTTTTAATAGTAGCAAAGATGTTATCTAAATTACACTCTACCCCCGGATGTAGAACAATACACATTAGATCTACATTAACGATTTGGAAAGTATCCACAGTGACAACAGCAAAACACATTTCGTTTAAGATGCATGAAGCCAGTTTGTTCAGGGTCGTAGGCATAAACCGTAAGTGAATGTAGCATCACATCATTGTAGAACCCCCCACACCTCTCCCACCCACTGGGACAGGAAATGACTAGCCTGTCACCGATCTCCAGGATGTTCCCATTAGGCCCTGTGCACAGCCCAGTCTGCTTCTGCTCTGTCTTAAGGGAGTTACTGCTTCCCTGTCAGTGGTACATATCAACTTGGTTTCCCATAGTTGTTTTCAGATAAAGCTCCTTCTGATGCTCATTCATTAATTCAATAAATATGTATTGAGCACTTAACTATATTTTAGATGCTTGCTATGCAACAGTAAACAAAACAGGAAAAATTCATGGAGATTATATTCTAGTAAGGAGACAGACAGTAAATAAGATAAATCAGTGAATATATTTGGTGTGGTATATGGTGATACGTGCTGAGATGAAAAATAAAGGGAAGGGAAAGGAAGGGGTATGTGCTGTGTGTGTGTGTGTGTGTGTGTTGGGCTTACAATTTTAGAAAGTGAGTTTCTCTGAACACAGTGTTTAAAACTAACACCTATGTGCTTTTACTTCATTGGTGAGAAAATTCTAGGGAAGCAAGAGTGATGGACAGGAGTGGTGAGGCAGGAAAGGCATGAGAATCAATGCAAGGATGTGTTTTGTGGAAGTCAAGTGCAACCAATCGCTGCATCTCACAGCGACTTTTGAGAGGCCGTAAGAACCATTATGTCTTAGGGCATCTGTCTGAAGGGAGGAAAGGAAAAGGATTGGACTGTGGGCTCCTGCCTCCCTTTGGGGCATTAACCTCACCACAATTCTGGTTGCACACATGTGGGCAGCAAGCAGGTCGTGTGGCGTCTGCTACCTCATACAGGTAGGAAGCTCAGGTAGGAGAAGTCAAGAGCATCTGAGGTACTGCATACGAAGTGTCTCATGCAGAAAGAGTGGCCAGGGCTGGGAGGCCCCTCAAAAAGGCGACATTTGAGTCAAGTCCTGAAGCTATGTGATTACTGGGGAGAAGAGCGTTTCAGGCAGACAGAATCCGTGCAAAGGTGTTCAAGTGGGGAGTAGGTAGTATGTTCGCAGGACCAGGAGCCCAGGGCAGTTGCAGTGGTAGGACGGGGAAGCAGATGGTAGGAGAGGAGGGGGGAGAGGTAGCTGGTGGTCAGCTCTCACGGGGGTAGAGGTCTTAGAAGGATTGGGGTTTTCATGTAAGACAGTGAGGTGCCTGCAGAGGTCTGGCAAGATCTGACTTACCTTCAAAAGGATCAGACTCTGATGCTCCTCTGTGGAGAGTAGACTCAGGCCAGGGTAGAAGCAGGGCGAGCACTCAGGAGGCTACTGCAGCTCCGTCAAGGCAGCACGCAGGTGGTGACGGGGGCTGCATTCGGGATACACTTGGAAGGATGTTTGGTGGATTAGATACATGCTCATATATATTTAGGACAGGAGGGGAAAAGAAGAGTCAGAGATGCTTTCAGGGTTTCTATTCTGAGCAACTAGGAGAATGAACTTGCCACTTACTGAAATGAGGAAGACGGTGAAAAGAAGTAGGTTCCGGGCAGACTAGCAGGAGCTCAGCTTTGGCCATGTAACGTTTCAGAGAGCGAGCAGGCAGCGGGACAGTGGAGAGGATAGACCAGAGATGTGACTTTGGGAGCAGAGAGAGCCCATTGCAAGCCCCTATTGTGGATAAGATCGTCCGGAGGATGAATGGAGAGAGGAAAGCAGAGAGGTCTGAGCCCTGAGCTTAGAGGTGTTCAGAGGTTGGGAGGAAAGAACCAGCAAGAAGATGGAGGAGTGGCCAGAGAGACAGAGGGAGAAGCAGCGGGTGCAGGAGCTGAGGAGCCAAGTAAAGACAAGACTTCAGATGTTTGAACTGCAGAAGGCTGCGCCCTTCATCTGTGGGCACCTCTGAAGGTCAGAGCTACCCTGAGCTGCCTCTTCATTTCCTTATCAGTAAAAACAGTAACATCTTGTTTTCAAAGGTTGTTGTTAAAAGATTCCACCGAGAGCCTCACTAAGTGTTACACACAAAAGGGGCTTCATGCCACGTTAGCGGCCTCAGTGACGTCGGTGCTCAATGTGAATCTGGTCCTTTCTCCTCTTCCTTTTTCTATCTTTCTCATTCTTTTTGTGCCTCCTTTCCTCCTTCTCTCCCTTCCCTTTTTTTTTTTTTGGGGGGGGGGGAAGAAGAACCTGGAGGACGGAGTTATGCTTCAGAGAGTATTACCTCTGGTATGTATCACAGGATGTTCAATGTGGCTTCCTGAGTTTCCAGTTTTGGCTAAAGTCCCCAAAGGCTAAGAACAGTAGATATCATGGCACCCATAGAAGAAATGTTAAAAGACTGTGAAGTATATATTCTGTGATCCTTAGCTCGTAGCCGACCTTGGGGTACATTAGAAATACTTGAAAGAGGCAAAATTCAGAGGGAGAGAATTTCTTTAGAGAGCGTTGTGAGACTGCTGGGAGTTTTTCACACATGAAGCCAAGTGAGTCAAGGATATCTTTCTGGGGTTTGACATGTCCCTGGACATTTGGGGTCTCCAGGGTCTCGTTCCTCTTGCATGTCTGAAAATCTAAAGGCTAGAGACTGGCCAAGCAACTGGCTAGCAGCGAAGTGGAAAGCCTGCTCAGTGAAGAGCTGGATGCCCAGAGTTGGGCTCCCCTGAGCACCAGTGTTGACTACACTGAAGAATCCAGCTGAAAGTCATCTTGAAATGCACCCTGGCAGAGACGAGCACTGGGCATAGCTAGGCCACCCCAGGAAGGGGTGTGCGGTATGAGGGTGGGGCATTACCTGATGCCAGGAGAGATCATAAGAGGCAACATGACACATCACACAGGTCAAAGGGAATGGATTCTCCTTGCCAAGGGGAGTGGACTCCAGAGCTGGGTTGCCCAGGTTCAAATCCAGGCTCTTCCATTTTCTAACTGCAGGCAAGTGACAGACCATCTTCGTGCTTTAATTTCTCCACTTAACTATAATAAGTCTAATCCCAGGGAGCATGGGAAGTACCAACACTAGATTACATCAATGCAGGTCTTTCAGTCTCTTTCCTCTAATCCTTTCTGCCCTGAGCTCAAGCCTGAGGGTCTTGAACCAGACACAGTGTGGGGGGATGGGGGGCGGCGAAGTTAGGAAGAGAGAGAGGGCTTCCTCCCTTCTAAGATGTTCAAGGCTCTTGCCCCATCCCCACCCCATCCCAATGAATTTCCCAACCTAAGACAGGCCCAAGTGGTGGGGGAGGGGAGGGAGGAATAAATAAACACAAGAAAACTTAAAAATAAAAATATGACTAAGAGATTGTATTGGTCTTACCTGGAGCTGTTAGTATCTGGGAGTGACTGGAAAAGCTAGAAGATGAGCTTGGCATATTACCCAGAGGGGAGGGAACCCCTGTAGGAAGGAATCAAGTTGTTATTAATACTTTCTGCTTGTAGCCAGTCATATCCAACAAACTCAATCAATAAATTCAAGTGTAGGGATTGTTTTGCAACTGGCTTTTCCAGCAATTGCTTTCACTTCTGCCCATTGGCCTTTGGAGCAGAGAAATGTCTTTCAACCTTCTCACTCTAGGAATTGGGTAGGCAGTGGCATTATTTTGGGGGTAGTCATTCCCTTTCCATGACATCCAAATATTGCTTGAAATCCTGGAGTCTCAGATTTCTCTAGGACAAACCTGGGCATTGTCTGAAATGAGGAAGGTGGGACTTGTTGGCCTCAATGCAAATCATCCATGAAGAAGACTTCAAGAACCTTTCTAGGAGTTTCGATTTTTGACAAAACCCTTTGCTGACTTATTCCCCAAAGTATAGGGATCTTTCTGAGTTTTTCTAAGTGCCTTAGAAATTATTCTTGAGCACTTTTCTAATTTTATGTATTATCATTTTGTTTTCATTATTCCTATTTTTCCAGCAGATCTCCCGGTGGCTTGAAACTTCTAGCTAATATTTAAAGTTGCCCCTGAGTCGTGTGCCTCCCTTGCCTTACTGTTCAGGTGTCTTTCATTTTGGCAAATAACAGTTACCAGCTGTGATTAAAATATGGCGCCAATGCTTTAGGACTGACACAGAAGATGGTCTTCCTGCAGGACAGATGGCACCTCCGGCATTACTCAGACCGGCCATCTAAGCCCATGTGGCTTTGGAGGTGTGCCTGAGGTCAAGGGTCAAACCAACTTGTAAGTGGGCCCCAGGCCAACGTAACAGATGGGGGAGGATGGACATAGCCAGCAGACCACAGGAGCCCTGAAGAGAGTTTGTGTACAGGGGGAGACGGTAGCATCTTATGATTTCCCTGAAGAGTCCCTGGAACTTAAACACAAAAATCCTGGTTTACCATGGGAGTGAGGCATTTCAACAGAGATAGTTCTAACATCCCCAGTCCAAAGCCTTCCGGTGTGGAATCTAGTGAGAGAATTCTGAATCTCAGCCTTTGCCTGAATTGACCAAAACAGCTCCTTTGGGGCAGAAAGCTGGGACTTTCTGTAGTCTAATAATTTTCTCTCTCCTGGCAAATCCTGAGGGTAGAGTGAGCTGTCTCGGTCTGTGTGGTTTGGGGGATCTGAACACTGGCGTGATGGCCCCTCGTGGTCATGGGGGCAGAATGGAGGGTGGTGAGGCAGCTTGGACCTGCAGAAGAAATGGGTTTTCAGGACTGTCTTCTTTTATGACGTCCTCCTCTCTCTTTTTTTCTGCAGCGCATTTGTGCCATGAATACCCTGTCTGTTGTACAAATGACATTGTGGAGTCTATCTGTGGCCGTTGGCTGGCAAGTGCCATGGGTGCCCTTGTAGGGGACAGGGCTGAGGCAATAAAGAACATCACGTAATGGTCTGTGGAGCTTCATTTATGTTTGACCAATAGGCAACATGCTTACCTGGCCAGGAAAGTTGGAAATGGCTTCCAGCGTATGCATTTGGGGACACATGAGCGAATTTCTATGGAAAGCTGGAGGTTTTGTAGCTGGAGAAGGAAAGGAAACGGACGTTGTGCAGACAGATGAGCTGGACTAAAACTGTGTGGATGGTGCAGGAAATGCACCTTCATTGGCTCGTGATCTTCCCCTTTGCAGATGACAGAAAAGGCAAACAAGAGGGAGAGCTGAGTGCACTGACGTCTAAGCTTCCCAGACTCAGTTCTACCGTACTTAGGCTGTGTATCTGGGTTTGAAAGACACCCCTTCCTCCGCCCGGGGGAGCTGTCTTACAATGGTGTGTAGCATTCAGTGGGATCATCAAAGAACCATCTAACAGAACAGCTGGGAAGTCACTGGGTCCCAGCACCACCGGTGTGCCCTGGCTGGCTGTCACCGTTACAGACGTGTGTGTATATCAAAAGGTCCTTATGCCACGTTCCACACTGCATGCGTAGCCTTGGTTCTTTACCTCTATTCAGAACTTGCTTAACACGTCTTACTGTTTTCTAGACATTATCCTCAACACTTTACAATTGTCACACATTCATTTCTTGCAGCAACCCTATGACATAAGCAGTCTTATCTTTTGTGTCTTACAGATGAGAGATTAAGTAACTTCTGCAAGTGTCACACAGCTGGTGTGGTGCAGACTAGGATTCGAACCCCGGCTCCGGGGTTTGTACTCTCAACTACTCAGCTTTGTTTTATGCCCGCCACTATAGCTAACTAGCAATTCTCTAGGCCTTTCTGCCCCGCGAGATGGGGAGCTGCCTAAGGACAAGAATCATATCAGGTTTACTTTGGTTTTCCGCCAGCACGGATCTTAGTGCCTGGTACTGAGTTGGCACTCAGTGAATATATGTTTAAACCACAACCCTCGGTGCCAAAAGTCATGCCATTACTTCATCCACGGCACAAAATTGTAGAATAAACAGCTTTCATTTTTATTTTGCGTCCCGGCTGCCACTCAAACTGTTAGCCACCTCCTTCTGGGGCTCTGTGCCCTTGACTCTTCCTGAATGTTTATTATTACAGGAAACAGCTTGGGATGAACAGCCAGCTGCCAACTAGGTGAGACCCACCCCTTGGGTTTGGCTGTTCTGGCCACAGAGAGCCACCCATGGCACAAAGCAGCATTTTTCAAAGTGCCTCTTCCCTCAAGATTTCTCTCCTCTGCCCTGAAGGTTGCCTAGCAACCTTCTCCCCTCTCTCCGCTTCACACGGAGCACCACTCTGTTTTCATCACCCCATCCCCAAGCCCCCAAACTCTCTTCTGTGCTGTTACCCCCTTGCATCTCTCTGCCTCATTATTCCATCTTCAAACTTTACACGGACAACATTTTTCAAACCAAACTCAGCCTAACCCAGAAAGCATCCCTTGTTTTCTCATCTTTTATATCTTTGTAGACGTCTTTATAACATCCTTTTAATATTAACTTCAAGATCAAACTACCAAAGAAAGAAAGAAAAAAGAAAACCCCACATGAAAAAACTGTGGGCTGGAATTCCCTAAGAGGTTTATTCAAGCTTCAAATAACTGTTTTTCTCTACTTAAAAAAGTCAGATCATACCACACACTCATCATGTCTGATACCATCACATGTGTCATCTGATAGGACATAGAGATTGGCTGGGATATAATATATGTAAGTAACATGCAACATTTTCACTTATTCTGACACTTAAGATGCTTCTCCTCTGTTGTCCCATTCAGGGCCTAGAAGAGAATTCCCAACTCTCAAAGCAACAGCGGCAGTGGTTGCTGGTACCATTTGCTACCATTTTGCCAGCTGTTGACTACGGGCCCAGCCATTGGAGAGAAGCAACAGACATCACATTTCCAACCCCACTCCCTCTATAGAGAAAGGCAGGTTCCCTGGAAAATAAAGGGACAGTCATCTCTTCCTAATACTGGGCATTGATTTGGCCTCAGTGCTGAGTTTTTAGAAACTTGTGTGTCTCTCAGTTCCTGACTCTAGACTATTGTATTTATCCTCAGAGGAAAATGCAGCCTATGCCCACAGCCCTGCTGTCAAGAGGAGGAAGCATGCAGAAGACGAGCAAGAACACACAAGCAGGAACCCTCTGCCTTTTAGAGCATGGAACCAGCAACGCCCCAAGTGGACAGGATCATGGTAGTCAAAAGAAAGATACTGGGATGGTCCCCAGTGCCGCCTAATATTCAGAAAAGTCCTTGAACACAGGTTTCCCACCCTGTGAAGCCTCACAAGTACCTCTGCACCCGATCAGAGCAGCCTGGGAGCAGGTGCGAACCTCAAGGACAGCCCAGCTGGGTGGCCCATTGCTGTTCATGGAGAGGGAGGGGATTGCAGACTTTCCGGATTGCCCCTTACTGTTATTCAGCCTGCACCCCCGCACAGCTTGCACAACCACATGGGGCAGCTCTGGACCTCGGATTGTTATTCAGTTGTGGGGAGTGTCCTTTACTCCTTCACCTTCAGCATCCCTTTTTTTTCTGTCCCATATATCAGTTCCAGCTAAACAAGTAGTCATTTATTTATAACGACATTTGTATCATATTGGACTTTAAAATCAATTGGAAAAAAAATTTCCAATCTTTATCTCTTTCTTTTTACTGAGGATTGGTTTCCGGGTAAAGGGGCATGGAAGCACGGGTGCCATCAGGTCCAAGCCCAGCCTCCCTTTCCCTGGCGGAATCCGGACTCCCAAATTCTCTTTCTTTCTGGGGTGCGTGGCCCTGGGTCTACATTGGATCTGACAGCAGAAGTGTAGAAGTGGGCAGGTGGGAGACACTGCATTCCAGGTCCGAGGGGATCTGCACAATTGAATAAGAGTCTAAATCTGAACTCCCTGCCCCCATGGTTGTTGCACTGGACTAGTTATTTCTTCTTTATCTCTTAGGCTCAGATGACTGGGTTCTGTTAAAATTACGGCCACAATCCAAGGCAGGGGCACTGCAGGACACAGACGTGGCAGGCAGAGTGAGCATGCACACAAATTTATGCCACCGAATTAATTCTTCTCCACAGTTTTTCATGGGGAAAACTTTTCTAAATGGAACAAGACTGGAGGAGAAATGTCTGGTCATCCTTGGGAAAGGTAGGCATAATATTAGTCTTATATAACTGTTCTATTGATAATAATCACTGCTATTTACTGAGTGCTTGCTCAATGTTAGGCACTTAGATACATGCTTGACATTCATTTTCTCACTGGGGTCATTCCACAGCCCTGTGGAGTGGGCACTATCACTTTTCCCCATAACACAGATGAGAAAACTGAAGCTCAGAGAGACTGAGTAACTTCTGGTGGCCAGTGGTCATCCAGATGTCAGAGCCCAAATGCCTGCTTCCAAATGACCTCAAATTAACTTTAATAGTTCATTCTGTTCTGAAGTAATTCCTTTTCTAAGGCAGAAAAATCTACATCCAACAAAAGAAACATTGAGACACACGATTAATTACTAACATAGGAAGTAGCAGCTGGGACTTATACCGGCCTGGAGCCTTCGAGCCCTCTGGCGACTAGTTCCTTTTATAACACACCCTGTCCGCTCTCTTAGCTCCTCTGAAAGCACTGCCTTGGAGCACAAATACCTGATGCATTTGAACGACAACGTTGCTCCAGCCAGCCTGTTTTCCCTCCCTGTCTCTTCCTAGTTTGCAGAATAAAGGAGAAAGAGTGTGATCTCCAGATCAAGAGAGAAAGAACATTGGTTCCGGACGGCCTGGCTACATTTGCTGCTGCCTCTGCCCCCCCCCCCCCCCCCAACTCTGCCAAAGGGTCCTGCAGATACTTCCTTCTGTGCTTGCCTGAGGTCTGTGACCTCTGCGCCACTGCATTCTGGGAGAACTCAAATGAACTACATGGTCTAGGTAGCTACTCCTGAGGACTTAGAGTTCACAGTCAAGGGAATGGAAGCCCAGAGAAACAATAAGGCAGTCCTCTCTTTTTTGACTCATCCGTAAGCAGGTTTTGCTCAAAAAAGGGAGACTTAGAATGACCTCAACAAACAAGAGTCTCAGCAGCATGGACCATTCATATTAAAATTTGGGTCAGAGTCTCCATGACAGTTGTCTGTCCCTCCCCAGGGCAGCCCCACAAAGTTGTGTAGGTTGAACACTGAACAGCCTCTGGAGCACCATTGTGAACTTTTTAGCTGTAGAAGCCTGTACATTTATTGCACCAAATTTCTAGCTGACAGTAGCAAAGTATCTTGATGAAGGGGTGCCTTGTGGTAACTCCTACGAAGGTGCCATATGGGCTAGGGGTGAGTGACTCTGTTATTTCTCCTGGTGAGGGTGGCAGATGGCTCAGGGGCAGGGAAGCTGAAGCAGGGACAGCAGTACACAGGATGTCTATATGGAGAGGTGCAAGAGAACTTGGATTTGAAACCGGCTTTGCCATTTACGAAAGACTGCGTAAGTTCCTTAGCTTCTGAGTCTCGGTTCTTATCTATATCATGGGCATAATAATAGTTGTACTCATATTGCAGGTTTATTGTTCAGATTAAGAATATACATGTATGACAGAGAAGCACCAAGAAATGAAATAAAATAAAAACAATCTGCAATCCCTCCACCGTGCACACACGGATACACATGTATGTATGCATGTGCACATGTGCGTGTATGTGTGTGTGCGTGCCTGGCTGGCTATCATCTGTCCCTCTATAACTTGGCCTATTTCTGGCACTTGAGAAATTATAACTTTTTATTATAAACCAGAAGAATCCAAATTGAAACCAAGATTCTTGGTTGGAAACATGCCACAGCAGTTCTGTTCGTGTTTCAGAGCTAGCCCTGAAATAGGAAAACGTTGTTCAGGTAATGAAATTGGTCAAGAAATTCAATGTAACAGCAAGGTTATCTGTGATCAGTGACCAGAACATTAAATACCAACACTAAAGGTTTTAGAGCATTCATTGTTTGCTATGATGAAATTATGTTGGGCTGCAAGAAGAAAATGAATGGAAGATGGTAGGATTATACACTGGTACAAATATTCATTTATTCATTCTCTAACCGATTGCTTATTCTATGGTGAGCACAAGGCCAGGAGCCATGGAAGCAGAAAGAAGGTGTCGGTGTAAGTTAGGCTAAGGTAACAAATAGACCTACATAGAAAATGCCAGGAGACCACAGAAGATTGTATCTTCCTCATGGAAGTTCTGACAGGCTGCTCAGGTTGATGGAGCAGATCTCCCCCCATCTGTGGGTTCCTTTCATCTGTGCCTTTTTCATGTCTGAAGACCTCATTATTATCAACAATTAGCCAAATTAAGGGGAAAGAGCAGAGGAGCAAATGTGGAGACTTTTTATGGGCTAGGGCAGGAAGTGGCCCATGCCATTTCTGCTCACATTCCACCGGAGAAAACTGAGCCATATGGCCATTCCTGACTGCCAGGGAGGCTGGGAAATATCATTCAGCTTTGTTCCCAGGAAGAAGGGAACAAATATTGCCGAACAGCTAGTGATGACTTTCCCAGGAGGACGATCCCAGGTGAGGGAGCCATGCCATACGATGACTGAGGATTGCTGGACACAGAAAAAGAACCTCTGAACAAACTATGATTAGAAACGGGTGTGGGGGAGGCAGTGCTGTGTTCTGAACAAGTCACCGGGAAAGACTGGGAAGTGAAGAAGCAAAGAATGCCAGCTTCCACGAAGGGAGCTGGCTGCCACAAACCAACAGGCCTGTCTTTATCTGTGTACAAGCTGAAAAGATACTGTCAGCTGCCCAGGGAGGGTGTCACCATCAGTGGTGCTGTTTTCTGGCACGAAGGACACTGTCCTGCTCTACATCAGGCTGGTCCCGATCAAGGTCAGGTTGTTCAGTCTTGGTCTTGATGAACGTATTTCAACTGTGTCCTCTATGGGAGGAGAGGGACTCCTGACTTTGAAGAGGAGCTCTACAGAGGAAACGTATGTGATAAAGGACAGGTGTGTAGGAGCTCAAGGCCCCTGATAACCCATCTCTTCAGCTCACATGGAAAACTGTTGGATCCCCTAGATCTGAATTCTGATCCTTACAATAGACCTGTGGATGTGTAGAGGGCAGAACTCGAAGATGCCCACCCCCCAAAAAAAATAATTCCTGCTCCCTCGTGTCTATACCCTACATAATCCCCTTAATGGTGTGCGGGACCTGTGAAGGTGACGGGGTAGTGACTCCCTTGAAAAGTTTATATTAAATGGCAAGGGTGCTGCGAAAGCCACTCCCATTACGTTGCATTATATAAGACTCCATTGCAACCAACTGGAGAGAGATTCTCCTGCTGTGTTTGAAGAAGAAAGCTGCCCTGTTGTGAGAGGGCCACGTGACTAGGACCCAAGGAAGGTCTCTAGGAGCTGAGACTGACCCCTGGTTAACAGCCAGCAAGAAAACAGGAACCTCAGCCCTAAAACTGCAAGGAAATGAATTCTTCTAGCAATCACATGAGCCTGGAAAGAAACCCCAAGCCTCACATGAGATTGTAGCCTCTGCCAACACCTTGGTTTCAGAGCAGAGAACCCAGACAACTTGTGCCTGGACTCAACTTGTGATGCACAGACACTTGATTTAATACATTTGTGTTGTTTTAAGCTGCTAAATTGGTGGTAATTTGTTACACAGTGATAGGAAACTAATAGAGGATACTTGGGTAAGTCACTTAACTTTCCTGAGCCTCCAGTTTTGTTGTTGTTAATCTCTAAAATGGGCACTGGTTTTAGACTTAGTGTAAGAATCACATGCAATGACATTATGTAAAAGTGTTTTGTAAATTATCAAGTTACTAACACTGGTAAAAAGGGTTTATGAATAACAGGCCCTAATGCTGTAATATAAAACTGAAGGGAAAAACAACTAAGCATTTATCTTTAAAAAACTAAGCATTTATCTTTAAAAAATGGATCTAATTAGTGTTCTTTTTTAGAAATCATTCTGGCCTTCCCTGCTATTAAATGATCTATTTTTTCCTCCTTAGCAATCAGAGTTAGCAAGGCCTTCTGGCATGAAATTCAGTGTGATTCTGGGGCTGCAAACCAGAATGTCTCCAAGATGGACGGCACTGTGTAGGCTATTCCTATTTAAAAGGTGGCTGCAAGAAGGTTCTGAACATATGCTGCCCTCCAGCCAACTCAAGTTCCAAATCTTCCTGGAGTTGCCTTCAGAGTGAAAATAAGAACAGGCCTGAAGACTTCAGAACAAGACAAAACCAACAAACTATCAGTGTCATTGGCACATATTATTGAATGACCTTTTAATTTGTAAAATCCTCCAAGGCTATGTGTTGGGGACCATGGGACCTCTGACTGGTCTTGGGGATTCCCAGGGGCCTACAGACTCCACTTGGAGAATTGCTGTCACACAGAAGCCAGTACCATACAGAGAGGGCATCAAGCAGGAATGATCTGGAGGCTTCTTGACTGTGAGATATCACACAGGCAGCTCCAGATAGCAAACATAGTCTTAAATAGACAAGACTCCTCAGGGAGTCTGTTGAGGTCAAAACTATTTTCATAATAATACTAAGATATTTGTCTTTGTCTCATCTTGACATTTGCCCTAATGCTGCAAAGACAGTAGTGGTTAAAGCAGCTGTCTCCTTAGCACCATTCAAGGCAGTAGTCCCAAACTGCCAGGAACCTACTAAAATAAATATTGAAAACCACTATAAAACCAAAGCCATATCCATTTAAGAATGTTCTTGATAAAACAATAAAAAATAATTTTATTCTCAACTCATGAGTTACCTGCCTTTTTAATATTCTGTGTTACAAAATGAGTAGTATGCAAAAAGGCCTTATTGCATACCAACTATGATTATCTCAAGGAAAAACACTTATGTGATCATTTGAGTTGTAAGCTAATTAACCACTTTTCTCCCCCATGAATCATCATTTTAATTTGAAAGAAGACTTGAATAACTATGGTTACGAGGCCGGACAATCAAGTTCACGAACTCATCCTAGAAAACATGCTGCATACTTCATTGCTGAATATCACTATGGTCACCTTCAAAGTACTCCCCTTGGGAAGCTATGCACTGATGCCAGGGCCTAGTCCGCCCTTCAAAGCAATTTTGGAACCCTTTTTCTGGAATGGCCATCAGAGCTGTCATCGTATTACCCTTGATGTCCTGAATGTCATCAAAATGTCTTCCTTTCAATATTTATCTTCAGGTAAAGAAAGAAGTCATTGGAGGCCAGTTCAGCTGAGTAGGGAGGCTGTTCTAATAGTTGTTTACTGGCTAAAAACTCCCTCACACACAGTGCCATGTGAGCTGGTGCATTGTCATAATGCAAGAGCCATGAATTGTTGGAGAAAAGTTCAGGTCGTCTAACTTTTTCACGCAGCTTTTCAGCACTCCCAAATAGTAAACTTGGTTAATTGTTTGTCCAGTTGGTACAAATTCATAATGAACAATCCGTCTGATATCAAAAAAGGTTAGCAACATCGCTGCAACAAGTTTGTGACCTTAGTTGCCAGACCACATATGCAGACTTGGGTATTAGGCAGATATTTTCTCATTAGGCAGATATTTTCTCAAAAATGAACTAAGTGACCCTGTCACTTCAAGGAAAACAACTGATAGTATTTTCTAAACAAAATAACATTTTAGTATTCCAGCATAAATCAGAGAAGTTAGAATTTTGGAAAACTTGTTGACAGCTTCCCAGTTCCTAAAGACCTTTCTGAGAAACTCAGGGTGATATTAATGACCATGATATTAAAATACTGTACAATGAAATGTGTCAACATGAGGAAGAGCTGCATAACTTAGTAAACCAATATTTTCCAATGACCAGTATTATAATACAATGTTATAAAATCATGCATGGATAAAAGAGCTATTCAAAATGGATTCCACGTTGACCAAGGAGTTTACCATAACAGAGTATGAAAAGTTCATGGATATGTTTTCAGATTCCATATTTCAACTAACCTTTAAGAAACTACCACTTGCAGAGTTTTAGTGTAGTATCAAAGAAGAATATCCTCAATTACATGGAAAGGCTATTAAAGTACATATTTGCATGAGGCTAGATTTTAAAAATATATTTCAACCAAAAAAGAAAATCACAACAGATATGAGGATGCAGCTGTCTTATTAATCAGGACATCAAAGAGAGATGTAAAAATGAATATAAGACCACTCTTCTTACTGCCATTTTTTGGTTTTGTTTTGGAAAATAAAATTGTTTTTCATTAAAATACATATTTATGTTAACCTGCAATGAGTTTGTTATTTTTTAGTGAATTAATAAATACTATTTAAGTCTCTCAGTTTTAATTTCTAACAGACATTGATACATACAATCCACATAAACAAAAGCTCCTTGAGATTTATGGTAGGCTGCATAGTGGCTCCTAACGTTGTCTACATCTAATCCCCAGAACCTGTGAATGTTACTTTAAATGGCAAAAGGGGCTTTACAACTGTGATTAAGTTCAAGATCTTGAGATGGGAGATTATCCTGGATTATCTGGCCGGGACTGATGTAATCACACTGGTCTTTATAAGAGGGAGGCAGGTGAGCAGAGGGAGCGGTAGGAGATGAGATGACAGAAGCAGAGATTAGAGTGATGTGAGGAAGGGACCATGAGTCAAGGAATACCGAAGCTGCAAACAACAAGGAAACAGACTCTCTCCTCAGAGCCTCCAGAAGGAACAAGCCCTGCTGACAATTTAACGTTAGTTCGTTGAGACCGATTTTGGGCTTCTGACCTTCAAAAATGTAAGGTAATAAAATTTCATTGTTCTATGCCATTAAGTTTGTGGTAATTCATTACAATGGAAACAAGAAAACGAAGACAGTGTCCTCAGTAATTTTTAAGAATATAAAAGAGTCCTGAGACCAGAAGTTTGAGAACCTCCACTCTATGGTAACCCAGCTTCAATGGAATCAGACCTGGGGAAGACTGGAGTGGCCCGAATATCCCCACGGTCCAGAGGGGTCTTTGTTTCCTTCAGAGCCTGGGGGTGATTCCAGGACCTGGAAGACAGACTCTATAATTATGTTGACATAATGAATAAATGGGCCTCCTGCGCTTTGTTATGTAAACAGGATACTCAAGACAATAATACGATTTATAGAGCGCTTGCTTGCTCAACGCCACACACTGTTAGGCCATTTAACACTATTACCTTATTCCATACAACAACACTGCAAGGCAGGCCCAAAAGGACTGAGTGACTTGCCTAGGTCACTGTCATGCAGGGACTCAGCTCCCGCTCCCCACACAAAAACACAGGATTTGTGAGGCCAAAAAGGAACACCCACGGAGCCATAGATAGGGGAGTCATACCACAGTCTCGCTGGCGGCTGGGTTGGAGACACAAGAAGCAGGAGCCACACGATCCGCAATCCGCCATCTGCTTCTCTGCCAACCAACCAACTGCACTTGCTAGCAGCAATCCGTAGTCTGCTTCTCTGCCAACCAACAAACCAACCCTCTAGTGTAGCCATGGCAGTTATTTTAGCGGCTAATGGCTAACCAGTAACAGCTGATGGCCACCCAGCCACAGCGGATGGATGTCTGATTACAGCTGATGGCCATCTAATAACTGAGCCAGCAACTTTCCACGTGAGGCCAAGAGCCTGGAAACTGTTCTCTGGGACTCTGTCCCCACAGTCACACCGCTAGTAAGTAGCAGAGCCAGGTTTCGAATCTCTGTCGATCTGGCCCTCAAACCCGTGTTTTTTTCCTCCAGTCTCCATGGATTTGGATGAATTTACTGAATGTCAACTAGGCAGTTAGCTACAGGTGGTATTCACCATGTTTCCCCGAAAATAAGACCTCGCCGGACCATCAACTCTAATGCGTCTTTTGGAGCAAAAATTAATATAAGACCTGGTATTATATTATATATTATACTATATTATACTATACTATACTATACTATACTATACTATACTATACTATATTATATTATAGACCTGGCCTTATATAAGACCCGGTATTATATTTTTTTATACCCAGTCTTATATTAAAATAAGACCGGGTCTTATATTAATTTTTGCTCCAAAAGACGCATTAGAGCTGATGGTCTGGCTAGGTCTTATTTTTGGAGAAACATGGTATGTATTGCATCACATTAATTTTTTTTTTCTGGCCAGAAAGTAAGGATAAATCTAATCATAAAGACAGGACGGCGTGGAGATAGGGAGATGGGGAGGGTGAGTGGGGAATTAACAGTTCTTGAGAACCTACCATTATCATCAGCTACTTTTATTTCACCAGGCATCATGTCTTCTGTGTTGGCAAAAACTCTTAGGCTATTTATTCAAAAAGTGACTTGTTTTCATGTTGATGAGTTTCTTCCCCTCAGATTTGAATGGAAGGAATAGATAAGTTCACAGTGAAGAAACAATGGCTCTGTTGCTTGTATCTCTCTGACAAGCATTATCTAATATAATTTACAGAAATTGTTATCATTATCGCTTGTCTTCTGGCCACAGCACAGCACTCAGAATGGAGTGTTACCACGGTGCCTCTGGTCTTCAGCAATTTTTCTTTTTGTTCTGTTTCATTGGTAAATATTGTCTTGCTTTGCCCTTAATCTAAAATAAACCAGCAGAGGACTGACCAGTCCCTAAGTGACCTTTAGCAGTTTCTTTCCGTTGGATGGTTAATAAGTTAAACTTCCGTAAATTCACTTTTATAATTTGCTTTGATATGGTGCTACCAAATGGTGATTACCTTGGCGACAGACTGTTAACTCAGGCTGTCAATCAGAATGTGTGCCCACATTGCCAAGGGGCAACCTGACCCAGCTGGGCAAGAAATAGAGAGCTTGACCAAATACCTTTGTCTTTGGGAGAGCAGAGCTCCAGAAATGGAAGAACAATTTGTATCTAACTTCTTACTGTCCAAACTTCTGGCCTTCTTAATGTATCTTTATTTTAACGAGGCATTGGCAGAGTGAATCATCTTGTCTTAATTTAGATCTAATTCCAAAAGACAGATCTGGTTAAGAAAAAAATTGACAGATTTCAGAGGCTTTTTTTTTTTTTTTTTTTTTTATGGAAACATTTCTCTTTCCAAAAGATTGACTTACAGGAGGACATCAATGGTAAACCAGTCTCTGTGCTAGACTTGCCTTTCAAGCAAAGTATTTTCCAACCCCACATTCACTGGGTTTCTTCAGGCCTAGAGACTCTTAACTGCCCTGTAAGGTCACAGGCAGAATGAGCCAATGAATAATGAACGTGGATGTGAAGGTAGCATGTAACTCTCTGACCACAACACCTTGCTAATAAACTTTCAGAACCGCTTGCTGTCAGGCTGCTCATGGAGTGGAGATGATAACTTGTCAGCTAATTTGGCTTTTAATACTCTGAACATCCTGACTGCTCTGAGGTTTCTCCATAGCCAAATTGTCTTGCCTGTTAAATTTGTAATGTATTTAGGGAACTGCACTGAACATGTTTAGAAAAATGGCCTTGGAGACTCTTGGGTGCTTTGGCAGGAGAGCCACGGGCCTCCTGGAGCTGGATGTTGACACTGAGGCAGTGTGCCGGAAATGGGGCGGGAGCCAGACTGCCTCCCTCGAAGCACTGATTTCATTTCTGTTCATGGCTTCAGAAGAAAAAAAAAAAATCCCAAATGCTGATATTTTTAGTTCCCACTCACTCCTTGACTATGAATAGGAAGGAATAGGATTGAAATTTCCACCAATCTTCAAAGCAGACTTACCTTTAAAGCAAATACCCAGGGTTTGAAAACTCATTCTAGATGGAATAAAGTTCACAGAAAGAGAGAAGACGTTAAGAACCAAGGAAAACAAACCCCTAGAGCTTTCAGCAGAGTTGGGTTAAGGTTCCATCCCCCAACCCGTGACCTCACATGGAGGGGAACAGCAGTGGCTTCCAACAAGAAAGGGAATGTACCATGTGATGGGGGAGAACAGCAGCCTGGAGTTAGCTTGCCCCAGTACCTCAGCTCTCTTCAGGGTCACTGGAGCAATCTCAAAAACCAGCGCAGTACTCAAGGAAATGACCCACGTGGACATGCTGGTGGGGATTTAAATGTTTTCTTGTCACCTTACAGGGCCAGACACTGGAGGGAGGCAAGGACAGAGAAGAATGGGGGAAAGGGGAAGAAAGGAGGGGAGATATGCAGAAAAAATAACACATAGCTGAGGAGCAAACACATGCTAATGGAATCCTGAGTAGAGAAGAGACTGCTCAAAGCCCTTTGGATTTTTATATATCCATCATTCCCAGGACAGCTGAGTGTCAACAGTAGGAAGCCAAATGAGGATGTGCCTTGTAAACTTTCATCACCTTAGTCCTCCTGAGGAAGTCACCCAGGAGCTCATTTCAGCTGCCTTTGAAGTCTGCTAGGAACTTCTGGCCAATGCTGTTTAAACAAAATTTAGCCATAAATACTCAATAGCACCAACATCAGACACATTACTTTTCTTTTCAGGTCACAGACAAGAGAAATCGCCATATTACGTGTACTAGTTAAAGAATCTGGAACATATGAAAAGGTTCCAAAAAATCATCTAGAGCCTATCATAAAATTGATATGGTCTAGCGTTTTTCATGCTCTTGGCATACCTCCAATTCCTTTGTTCCCTTGTCCATCTAGACCTATTCAACAAAACCCCAAGCTTGGATCAAATCTCTTGTCAACATTACTTGTTCCTACATCCAGTAGGAGCAGAAACTGTGAACATCATGTAGCTTGGGGCCAATATAATATATAATTCACAGCCTCAGTTCAGGGAGCTCCCACTGGCACTTTTCATTCCCTTTCCTAAGCCTTGGTCTCCAACCGCTCCAAATCTTCTTCGTGACCATTGCAACCATCTCCTCCATGACTACTGCAACCCCTGCCAGGCATCTCAAGTCCCGTCCTCTTCCTCCCCTGTTTTACCCTCTGCCCGGGCAGCCAGGTCAGAACCCAGGCAGCCATTCAGTCTCATTGCTCTTGTGTCTCTTCATCCACATCTAGTCTGCAAGGTCTACCAGTGCGATCTCTGAAATGGACCTCTTATCGGCTCCCTTCTCCCTGTTCCCACAGACACGACATCAATTCAGGTCCCTATCAACTTTTGCTAGATGACTATAAAGGCTTCTGAATTGTTATCCCTTCCTCCTGTCTTCTCAGTCTGCGGTCACCTCTAGAGAACCCTGCACAGATGCACATCCCCTGGGGACCTGAAAGGGTGAGGAATTCATCACAACTCCACCAGTGAGGGACGGGAGCCCAAGAATGCATGCTCCCCTTGCACCATGTATTGGTTTCCCCTCCTCTATCCTATTTCTCCCTCCCTGTGCCTCACCCCGATTCCTGGGATCCCTTCCCGAAGTAGACCCCCTGTATCAGCACCCACCTCAGGCTCAGCACAGATGTAAATAAAACTAAATATCCTCCCTCTAGGACTCACATCAGAAGTAGAAACGGACCCATTGTCAGATACATATAAAACAACATGGCCCAGGCAGGCATTTATTATGCTCAGGGCTCCTATAGATGCCTGTGGGAGAGCACAGAACTCAGCTTCATGCCATCAGGGAAGTGTCCTCCGCTGGGTCAGAAGGTGGATGTGGTTGGGTGGAGGGTGGGGGGATGTACAGTTAAATGCTGCTGATTGAACAAATTTAATGTCCTTAGGCACCTGGATTTCTTAATAAAGACAAAAAGCTCTAAGCTGCTTGCTTTATTTCATAATATATTCTCTGGCTCACCCATATTTTAGGCTAGTTAATTCCCACATGACAAGAATGTTACACACCTCGCAGAGCAGGTTACTTAGTTGGTGTGTATTGGAGTATTTTATGGCATTTTTGCAAGAGCAAAGATGACTCTAAGGAGAAGAAAAATGTAGCTATCTTGTGACTCAACCTTCTCACTAGGGTGTTTGCTATCAAAGATAAGCATATTAAGATGAACTAGAAAGCCTCCCTATGTCCCAGGTGCCACTTTCACTATGAGGGGGGGGGGGGCGATTGCTAGATTAACGAGAAGCCAAGTATGATTGCCACTTGGATCCACAACAGCAGGGGATATACCAGGCACCCAGCCGCTGGCCAGCTGGAGTTTCTAGATTCCTCATGGCAACATCGATCTACAATAATGCGATTTACAATTCAAGCTGTGATTAACACCTCCCCAGTCCCTCTCATCAGCCCTCATCACCTCCAGAGATGAATTCAGCTCTTTTCTCCAATCTTGCTTTCTGAGTCACCACTCGCGTTTCTCACCTGGGGTCTAATGAAAAGGCTTGACAAAAGATGAGAGGAATATGTAGCTACATCAGACCTTGCCACCTTGGTTCTAGTCTTCCATTCCAGTCTCAAGTGGGGCTGACTTTGAAGACTGGCTAGGAACATACGTAGTTCCCGCTTTCCTTTGAAATGTTTATCCCTCTCTCTCTATTCCCACTCCATTCGGGGTCATGTTCTCTCTCCTGCATGTATGTGCCTGTGTTTGGAACTTCATGGAGCCATGCTGAGGCTGGATGCTTGCCGGCAGCACATCAGTTGAGGAAAAGCATTTCTCTCTCGTCCTTTTTTCTGTCCTAGTTTGCATCTAGGTAAAGGCCCGTTGAAAACCAGGCTGTGCCTTGGCTATATGTACTTTAAAAAAAAAAAAAGACATGAAAGTAGCTTCATATTCTGAGCAGTGCTTTTAAAATCTGTCCCCCAATTTTTGGATACCCTTCTCATGAAAAGGTGGAGCTCAGGTACCCTCCCCTTCAGGATGGTTGTACTTAGTGACTCGCTTCTAATGAATGAATGTGGGGGGGAGCGTGATATTGCGTGGCTCTTGAGACTAGGTCATAAAAGTCACTGCACCTTAGCCCTTGCTTTCTCTTGGATCCCTTGCTGTAGTTGGGGTTTGGGGAATGGGGAAGCCTCCCTAGAAGCTGACCCTCCGGCCCCACTCACGCTTTCGGATGACTGCAGGCCGAAATCTCATGAGGGATTCTAATCCAGAACCACCTAGCTTAGCTGCTCCCACATTCCTGACTCACAGAAACCATTTAATAATAAATGTTATAACAAATGTTAGCTGTTTTAGGTGGCGAAACCTTTTTACATGTAGCAATAGATAAATAATATACTGTGTACTCAAGTCATTTCCTGCAAGGGCTAGAGGTGCTAAGGCAATAGCTCTCTGTCATGTCAGAGTGCCAGGGCCGTCAGAGCAATGACCAAGGACAGGGCTATTTAGGAATTAGTTTGAGAAGCTTGGTTCAAGGACAGATAATAGAACTTGTTTGGCCTTTTTAATGCTCTCTTTTCCCGAAGCATGCGTAGCAGTTTACAACAAAAATATGTGTAGAAAAGCCATGAGAACAAGTAGGAAATAGAAAAACAGGACCAAACACAGGGAATAGTAATGACAAGCATAAGGGCAACGTAGCTGCAGCAGCTGGACTTACCCATGACTCTGAGCTTCCTAGTAGCCATGGTAAAAGGGAAAACTTAGTAAGTTCTATTACTTGTATTACTGGAAAGGAAATAAAGCTCTACCTAGCACTGTATTTTCAAACAACGTTCTCCATGCAGATGCTGCTCTAGCAAACTTCATTTAGCTGTGTTTATTAGCAAAGGAAGAAGGAGGGCACAGATAAGCACAACGGTGAATTGTAGAAAACAAACAAAAGAAATTCCTTTGACTTAAGTGCTGGTAGGCCTCTTGAACGTGGCATGTAAATGTCTGTGAAAATATTTTGTATCTGAGCCGAGGCACTTGCTTTTCTTTCTCTTTTTCTGTTGGTGTATATATAGCACGAAAGCACTTCTTGGGCAGCAATTTAAAACAGCACCGTTTATCTCTCTTGCTTGTCCTCCGGGTCTTGGTTTTGGTCTATAAATTCCTTCTGCTATCTTGGACTTTGCCGGAGAATGTGAATCCTTCAGCACATCCCATCACATTCCACCAATTCCTGACCTCCTGTTATCCTCGGCAGCCCCCCTGGGCTTTGTTCAAAGTCCTGCAGGGAGGCTGCGCAGGCAATGGAATGCACAGGCCGCGGAAGCTGGGCTGCACCCACTGTCCGCAGGCCTAATTGGCTGTGGCCAGCTTTCCAATGCTTCTGAGAGCGCTTGCCGCAGCACAGGCCGGGTGGTCCCGCCCCGCTGGCCCAGCCACAGAGATAAGGAAAACAAGTGCTAAGTGCTAATATCTGTTAAGGTTGAAAATATGAGCTGAATGATGTAAAGATGCTTAACACCGTTGTCTGGCGTGTAGTAGAT
Source organism: Rhinolophus sinicus (assembly GCF_057876585.1). Taxonomy (NCBI): domain Eukaryota; kingdom Metazoa; phylum Chordata; class Mammalia; order Chiroptera; family Rhinolophidae; genus Rhinolophus; species Rhinolophus sinicus. The sequence goes on along the minus strand of NC_142515.1, from coordinate 111,054,363 downwards.
TTCAACGAACGTGGGTTTTCTCCTTCCCTTTTATCTCCTCTCCTTCCCTTCTTCCCTCCTTTCCCCTATCTCGCCTTCCTCCGTTCTGTAAGTATCTGAGGAGCAGGGCTGCTATGTGTTCCTTTTTTTTTAAGTCTTTGCCCCTGCTGTTTCTTCTACCTGGATTCCTAGTTAACTTTCTCCTCTTTTCTTAGTTAACTCAGAGGCTCAAACCTTTGCCGATGTCCATTACTAGGTCAGCTTGCCCTGTTAAGTGTTTCCATTGCACTGCATAACGCTCTTTTTAATTCTTACCACATCGGTTATTTTATTAGTATGATTATTTAATGAAAATAGATTTTACACTTATTTGTATGATCACCTTCCCGAGACTGTGACATGATTCTGGTCACCTTCATATTCCCAGGACTCAGCACAGTGCCTGGGATATAGCAGACATCAATAATCATTGGTCTAATGAACCAATGAACAGGTGAATGAAGAGGTCTAGTTCCATGAGTTGTGCCAGGTGTAGGCCAGTGAATCACAGTATCTGCAGAATGAAGATGAATACTTCTATCTACTGGGGCGTACTCAGCCCGAGGGAGCCCTGGGCGTCTCAGGATGCTGAACCCCAGATGCTCAGGGCCTCAGAAATGCCACCTCCTCATACTGAACACAGGAGAGATGGCAGGGCCAGACTGCGTGGCCTCAGAAACGCAGCACCATCTCCACATCTTTCTCAGCACTCAGTACGTACCCGTGTTAGTTTGCTAGGGCTGCCATAATGAAGCACCACAGATTTAAACAACAGAAATGTATTTTCTCACAGTCCTCAGGGCCAGAAGTCTGAGAGCAGGCTGTTGGCAGAGTCGATTTCTTCTGAGGCCTCTCCTTGGCTTGTAGATGGCTGTTCATTCTCTCACTGTGTCTTCACATGGACTTTTCTCTGTACATGTCTGTGTCCAAATCTTTTTTTGGGGGGAGGATATTGGGGAACGGTGTGTTTCTCCAGGGCCCATCAGCTCCAGGTCATTGTCCTTCAATCTAGTTGTGGAGGGCGCAGCTCAGCTCCAAGTCCAGTTGCCGTTTTTAATCTTAGTTGCAGGGGGCGCAGCCCACCATCCCATGCGGGAATCAAACCGGCAACCTTGTTGTTAAGAGCTCGCGCTCTAACCAACTGAGCCATCCGGCCGCCCATGTCCAAATTGTTTTTATATAAGGACAGCAGTCATATTGGATTAGGACCACCCCCCCACCCCCCGATGATCTCATTTACCTTAATTATCTCTTTGAAGGCCCTATCTCTAATACAGTCAGTCTGAGGTACTGAGGGTTAGGACTTCAACATCTGAATTTGGGGGACACAATCTAGCCCTTAACAGTACCGCTAGAGCTGAACTGCTACTGTCTTGCTGAGTGACCGCAGGCAAGGTATTTAGGAACTTCTCTGCCTCCATCTCCTCCTCAGGAGGTACTAGAAGTGCCACCTCATTGAGCTGAATGATGGTTAAATGAGTTAATACCCATGAAGTGCTTGGGACGATGGCACGTGGGAAGTGCCCAGTAAGCATTAGCTATTATTATTAATGCTTAGCCCTCAGAAAATTATTGTGAGAAATTTGAGTAAAAGAACTGCTCTCTGCCCTCAACATGCTTACAGTCCCCTTAGATTGAAGATAAAACTAATAAAAAACAACCTGAGGCATTTTCTCAGGTCCAGGACTGGGGAAGGGAAAGTTAGGAGGAAGGAACGATGGCAACCAGCCCGGTTCTCAGCTGAGCCCATTTTTGAGTTGTAGGGCTTCCAGCTGCTGCCGGCCTCTTTGGCTTCCCCAACAGGGTGCTGCCTGAGAGGGACCTCAGTCCTCTTCAAGGCACTCAGCACTCAGTGCTTGTACTCACCACTGTGGCTTTCCAAGGATGGATGGATGGATGCCCCCACGCCCAGGGTCAGAGCCACGCTGTGCACTCTTCCCAGCTCTGCCCTCCCTGTGCCTCCGGCAGACCATGTATTTCACTTACATGCCTGTTTTCTCTATTAGAATACAAGCTCCACAGGGCAGGGATTTTTGTCAGCTTTGTTCATTGCTCTAGATCCATCTCCTAGATAAATGCCCAGTACTCACTAGGCATTCAGTGAATGGATGAATGAATGAATAAATGAACAAACAAACGAACTCTGGCACTGTGAGCTCTTGGCACCCAGGAACAGACTGAGGGTTGGGGACAGTGAGTCTTCCTGCCCATTTACAGGCTCTCATTGACTGCAAAAGCCAGATGTGAGTAGACCACCCTGTCTGTGTATTTCCATCTGGTTCCATCAGTCAGGATGGTAGTGGATCTCCCCCAGGATTGTGGCACTAGTTGGTGCGCCCAACTGCAAGTGTAATAGTTGTAATAACTGACATTTATGCCATTTAGACGTTTATACTTATAATCAACTCATCTCAAAAACCCTATAATGTCTGTATTCTATCCAGAACTGAAGCACGAAGAGAGGTTACCCCACCCCAAATGACCCAGCTAGTACGTAGCAGGTTGAGAGATTGAATTCAGATCTGACTCCTTTTCACTGTGAGCTCGTGTCTCTTGTTTTTGTAGGTATTTTAAGCTGCGTCAGGGGCTGCTCACCAGATGGCTTTTTAATCTCCCTCCTGTTGCTACATTATTAATCTCTAAATTGTTTAGTGGCGAGTAGAACTGGTACAGAAAGGAGGCATCCACGTGGGGGAGGCTTCCTGGAAGAGCTTGGAGGGTAGGCTAGGTCTGGGTAGAGGAAAGAGAGACCGAAGCACACCATAGCTAGGGGAGCAACACTGGATCCCACCCGAATGGCAGCTGCCATTATGGGGATCACACACACCCCATGTTACTAGCACAACAAAGCTGTGAACCTGACTTAGTCATATATTTAGCTCCTGGTTACTTCCTGCTTTTGTCTGCTCAGAATGGAATAAGGAATTTGCAGTCTTCCATTTTCTGAAAATCCACACTGCACTGGATCTTTGCTACTCTTTCTGGAGAATGGTGGATGCTTCAGGGAGAGTTCTGCCATTAGCCAAGTCTCACCGCCTGGAAGCTTTCCCTGGGCACGCTCACTCCTTAGAATGTGTCATGCTAAGCCTGAGACAGACAGATGCCACCTGCCCTTTGAATAGGCTGTGTGTAGGAGGCGAGTAGAGTTTGATGTGGGTCCTGTGGGACCTGAGATCCATCGACCTCTCTGGTCCTTGCATCTCCACAGGGTGGAGAGGAAGGTGCCCTCAGATGAGTCAAGTAGATGGAGAAGGGAAATCTGCAAAGCTCATTTATTCTGCCAACTATAAAGCATTTTGAACTTGCTCCACCCTTCCTATTTTCCATCTGTCTTATTATTCATCACAGTAATATTTGGGCACTTTGAAAAGAGTGATATTTTAACATGAAGCTATTCCAAGGACAAGGAAAAATATTCTCATTTGGCATAAACCAATCATGCAAATTAGCCCAAATGAAAATAAGACTAAAGGCAACTTAGAATATTATTGTACTTTTCTAGGTTCCTGCCAGTCATTGCTGTCAGCTGTAGCATCTCTCCATCCTGGCTGGTGACTGTTGGGAAGTGGGACTTACATTTCTGGAGAAGTTGATGCTCAGGAATCTGCTCAAAAAGACTGGACATCAAAGATTCAGCACTCATGCAGTGTGTGAACCAGCCCTTGCAAGCTACACCAGGCACTTGTGATGGGACTTTCTAGAACCCATGAGGTTCTATGTTTGGCTCATCAGAGCAGTCCATCAATAACTCTGACATTTATTGTTTGTTTGCTTCCTGGGAGACTATTTAAGTAATGTGCGTGCGTGTGTGAGTGTGTGAGTGTGTGTGTGTGTGTGTGTGTGTGAGAGAGAGAGAGAGAGAGAGAGAGAGAGAGAGAGAGAGAGAGAGAGAGAGAGAGAGAGAGAGAGAGAGAGTCTATTAAGGGCCAATGCTATGTAAGCTGACATTTAAAAAAAAAAAAAGACAGTTTTTTTTTTTCTTTTTTTTTTCTTTTGGAGAAGAGAATGCAATATTTCATGACCCACGGCACAGGAAGTTTTTAGAACATGGTTAGCAAATCCTTCTTCTCATGGCACTGTGGGCAATGAAGCAGTTTCTCCACTTTCTCTCCATTTGCACCTCTTTCTTTCCTCCCCATCTCTTCCCCAACTCTTTGTCTCCTAGCCTTCTCTCCTTCCTTCTTTTCTGGCTGTGCCTTATGCTCGCTCTGGGTTCCAGGGCCATCCTAGCTGGACGCAATATGCAAGTCCAGAACTGAGGGCGCCCAACTCAACAGATGATTGTTTTTATCATTACTTTCCTCAAGTCAGGGTTGAAGTGGCATCACTGGGTACATTCTCACAATCCTTCCCTAAGCCTGGTTGTGTTTCTGACTGACTCTGAAAGGAGCTCTCAGCCTGTTATATTTATTCCAATGTTCTATTTCAAAGGGACATTAAGACAACTGGGACAACACCCTTCCCAGTCCTGTTGCAAAGGAGACAAACCTGTCACTACAGTCATTTCACATCTCTAATTTCAAAGGTCATAAGGATGAGGGTCGTTACATACCCTACTGCAGTTTTGACTTGTTGGGGGGAATTTGCAAAGCTGCATGAAATCAACAGTGCTGACTTTCTAACTTCCTTCTTTTAAATCCTTTACTTTTTAAACTATTAAGAGCAATCTGTTTTTGATCTAAGAATTATTACTGAGAAAACATGCCAAGAGATACATGAAGGCATGCTGAGGTGCCCAATCAATAAAGTTAATTTTCCAGTTAAGCCAGGGAGGAGATTAAAAAGATTTCTGAAGTAGCATATGGATGCTATTCCTCTAGATTTTTTTTTTTAATTTACAAGCTAAGCTTCTAATTTCTTATTTGTTTACCTGAGTGTTTTAAAGTCTCTCTTACTGATGATGTTCACCACATCATTTTCAGACAGCCTCATTTTCTCCGTAATTTTCCTCTTACCTCAAATTCTCCATAATTTCTCTTACCTCAAATTCTCCATCTTTCTAGCAGATCAGATTCCAGATCTTAATCATGTGGCTGATTTGAAATGAAATCCTCCCTGTTTTGCATTCTCTTTGATCTAGTAATTCCACTCAGAGTTATTTCTTTACATTGGCATGTGCAAATATTTAGGCGTAAAGGTGGCCATTGGAGCATCAATAGAGAGATGAAAATTTGAAACTAAGACATTTGTTGAATAAATTATGAACACAGATGAAATGGAATATTATGCAGTCATTTCAGATGATGTAAAAGATTAATGACATATTAATATCCCTAATGTATTATTTAGCAGAGATAAAAACAGTTATAGATAGTATCATACAATTTTATTGAAAATATGTACATATGATTTTTCCCCCAAAGACTGTTAGTATACACACTGAAATGTAAACAATTGTTGTCTTTGAATGACAGGATTAGAGGTGATTTTTATCTTTCTAATATTTATTCTTTTGCTTATCTATTTTGTGATTTCTATTTTTTTACTTGTATCTTTTCATATATATATACATGTATATAGTATAATTTAAATTTTCTTTTAAAATTAAACTATCCTCTTATTAAGGTATAATTGCCCATTCTTTAAGAAGTGAGGACTAAACTGAGGCAGGGATCAGAGAACTTGCAGAGAGTTCAAAGGTTAACCTCAAAAATGGTTTGGGCATGATAGGTGAGTTGAAGTGGTGACGAAGGGAAGGGAAGGAAAAGGAAGGGGCAGGGAGGGGAGGGGAGGGGAGGGGAGGGAAAAGAGAGAAGGGAAGGGAAGAGAAGAGAAGAGAAGAGGAGAGAAGAAGAGAAGGAGAAAAAAGTCAAGGTAAGAGGGCTGTGTTATTCAGTTCTACCAAGAAGGCTGAGGAGAGATTTGGTCAGTCTTTGGGTCTGTAAAGGTACTATTACAAAGCAAGGGAATTTGTCTTTCTACAGTGACTCCACAAAAGAAGTGACTTAAAAGTCTGGTATGAGGAATGGGGGGAGTGTTTCCTTTAGGAAATACTAGAAGAGGATACTAAGAGTCCTGTAAGGCAAGGGTTTTCCTATGTCTGTGATGGTTTGTTACACGGTAAATAGAACAGAACCAGTGTTAAGAGCCAAATTTCTGAAGTGCCAAGAGGTCTCAGCAATAGGAAATTATAATCATTGCCAGGAAATTACTCTAGGGATAAACAAAATTATTCAGAAAAAATCCGCTTAAGCTGAGTTACACCCTCTTTTTAGATTGTGGAAGTCAGTGTACTGACCCGTTTGTCCTCATGACAGACCCTGTGTCAGATTGTCCCCAGGACACAGGACACCAAAAGTGGGCAGATCAGTGGTCCTCACTTTTTTTCAAGATTATCAGAGATTTGGAGGAGTTTGTCAATCCAACTGGTAATATTGCTAAGGAACTTGGCTTATACAGAAAGGTTAAGAGAGAAGTACAATTATTTTACCCAAAGAAATGATATTTCAAAGAAGAAATAGGATAACACCACCTAACCCCTACCAGGCTTATGTAAGAGAGTAAAACAATCTTTTGAATGACAATAAGAAAAAGAAAGTCCAGAGCCTTAACAGTTACATCATTTGGGGAAATTGGAAAAGCACCAGAAGAAAAGTCAAAATATGACAGTGGCAGGAGAAAAAAAATTTTTTTTTTTTTAATGAAGCAGTAAAATCTCTACTTACTGGAACCTAACAAGTCCATTCCTAAATTAATCAGAGATTTTACACTTAAGGAATAATGTAGAACATTTAGTCCTGGCAGAAAATACTTGGCAGGCTAAACCACCAGTCTCATCTGGTAATTCCCACGTTTACTTATTTGTGTTTAAAAACGCAGAGTGTCTTCAAAGTCAGCTGTGTTGCCCAAACCTATAGTTCAGAAAGACATCCCTGAGTGTAGCTGGATGCTCAGCCATCAAAACAATATTTCATCATGCTAAGTACAATCATCTTAGAATGGTGGGAACATCCAATGTTAAACTTTAGGAAAAACTTTGATCCATGGTGACACCAGAAGCTCCTGGGCAAGTTTGGAAGCAGATCACTCGAAAAATCGTTATTGAATATATATTATGTGCCAGGAACAGTGCTGTTAATAAAAAATAAAGAACAGTTCCCTGCCCTCGGGAAGTTCACTGTCTAACCAAAGATACTTGCTGACTGGGTGTTTTTATGAAATGTGCCACAAATATTAAACATGCTGAAGAGGCAAATGGATTTCCCCAAGCGAGTATTTGTATTCCTTTGGCAATGTCTTTGAGGTACCATGAATATGAATTAATTTCCCAATGATGGTGTGCTGGCTATATTCCATTTGCCCCTCCAGGGCCACTCTCTACCCTTCCCCATCCTGCCCTGCCCTGGAAACTGACCTATGCACCGTCTGGCTTTTGGTTGGGTTCAGCCAGTGAGAGGTGTGGCAGGAGAGGAATGGGTGAGGGGAAGCTCAGGTTGGGGTGTTTATTTCTCCAGGTCCCTCTGTGCCACACATTTCTACAAAGACCAGTAGGGAATCCTCTGCAAACCCCATCCTTCAGGCCTGAGGGTGGAATGGCTCCCCATTTTGGTTTCTTAATTCCATAACTGATGATTTGGCTTTTACAACCACTTATTTTATTTATTAAGGTAAAGACAAGTAGTAGGGAAAGAGGGTTTTCCGGCTATGGGTTCACCAGCTGGGGAGGGCAACACGGCCAGATCTTTAGTCTGAAGAGTTCACAAGGCTATTACGAAGTTTAACAAGGTTTTACTGCATCCCCTAGAATGGAAATCATTGCTTTGTAAACGGGAAACTGGTCTTAGAGTGAACATGGCAGGAGCATCTAGACGAGTCAGAACAGAAAACATAGCTCCTGGTTCATGTTCCATTACTTTAATCGCTAAACACCACTCAGTTTAAGCTAAAGAGACATAATGGTGCATTTGACATATGCCTTCACATCAAGATGAGATAGGAGCCCTGAAAGTCTAATGTTCAAACTTTCTTCCCTTCTGCTAAGGATGTCACTCAAAATCTCTTCTCTCAGTTCCTCTTCTGACTGATCACAAAATTCAAAGCCATTCCTACTGCAACCCAACTGCTCTCCCCAGGTGAACTTTGCTTTACAAGAAACACCTGTGTGTAAATAACCCAGTAATAATTCAAGTTGTATTCTAAATGCACCATAGGGATCTCACTATTGAAAAAGGAACACTGAAATAAATGCTTTTGTAGGCAGATTACCTCTTTTGTAACGTAAACAACATAAGCATAGATAAAGCTTCCAGTGTACCTAAATTTAGATTTTTACATATTGGCTTTCATTAAAGCAGAACATATCTGTAAGTGAAAATATTTTAAGCCTTAGCCCTTTGCACACTATAATGGTTTTTTAAAATCTCATTACAATAAAACCCATTAGTTTGAATAATTAAATACAAAAAACTGTTTTCTGCAAGCATTAAAATTTCTGATTTTAATAGGAAAAAAACACACACAACTGAATGCCTTGTTTTTAAGCTTCTATGTCAATCTTATTTTAAAATGGCAAACGGTATAATACTGACTAACCTCATGCAGAAAGTACACTGCAGAGTGGGAGTGACTGAGGAAACACGCCCAGCGCCTAAATTTAGGACAACAGAGGCAGACACAGAGCTACGGGGTCTCAGTGTTCCATAACCTGGGGAACAGTACCAGCTAAGCGGTCAATATGTATTCCCTATTTCAATCTTTACGACTCTACAGGTGTTAATCATCCTCACTGCTACAAAGAAATCAAAGCTTGGAAACATTAAGTAAGTTATCTAATGCACACAGGTTCTAAGCAGGGGTCAGAACTCAAACTCACATCTCTGCATCTCAAATAAGTGCTCGTAACACCTCTGCCGACTATTAGGTTAAAACTGAAATAGCCAATAATTGTACTTTTGGGACCGACAAAGATGGAATTTCATGTGGTTTAACTAAAGCCTCTCCACCACACAGAAATCAAAGGAAGAAAAAGTGGAGATGACCCCAGGTAACCAGAGTGTGTTTTGTATGACAGAAAGAGCCCAGGTCACTGGGTTTCTCACCTCTAGTCCCTCTCGCTTCATGTCCCTCCCACCCACTTTTGGACGTACTCCCTCTTTTTATTCAAGAATCTTTATAAGGCACCATATGCCCATCAGGATCCGTGCCAAGGGCCGGAGACACCAACCTGAGTGCAAGTTCATCCTTGACCTTGAGCAGTCTGCAGTCTTACTCTTAAGGGAACAAATATAAATTGCATGAGCAGGAAATCATTTCACGGATGGATCCAACTGTTTCGGTACATGTGGGGACAGCCGTGCTGACTTCACACACCCCCTCTAAGAAGCGGTGAGAGGAGGGCAGCTAGGCCACCCTGTGTCTCCGTTAGGACCTCCTGCTTTGCAGTCTCTCCACCCTGGCGGGGAAAGAAAGCACTGAATGGCATGTGGAGAGAAGACATCAAAAGCCGAGAACCTTTACAAACTGGAATGTTGGTTGCTCATTCCTCATCTCATTTGTCACTTTGAAGGACTCATCATTTCACAGCTCAAGTGAAGCCACATCTCACTGCAATTTATTTCCTTGGAGGTTGAAGCCCCATGTCTATGGCTTGTGTCCCATAGACCGTATTTCATTTTTGCAAAATCCCAGCAAATGAAATAATATGGGAAAAGCTGGAAGTTAGTGAGATTTAGCTTACATACCTATATATTCATGTGTTTACTATGGAGAGTTTACTAACGTGAGGTGATGTTTTATGTTTAAAACAAAGTAGCTAACTATACAGATAACTCAGTTATTTCTTCTAGAATATTGCCTCACAAAACAGTGGGCGGCATATTCCTGCCCCGTGCTGATGACTGCACACATGCCTCATAGCCTTGAAACGTTTTTCTTCAGAATATGGTCTTTTCAGATGTTTTACAGCAAACATTAAATTTAGTCGGTTATTGTGTTTAGTTCAGAGCGGAAAACAAACTCACCTTGAACATTGTGAGGGAGTTTTTTTGTTTGTTTAATGGAGAGAAATCCTTCACTTATGGCTGGCCCTTCATGCGAATAAACAAAGACTCATTTATCCTGAGCACTGAGGTGGGATGTCATGGAGTTGGTAATTATTAATGACAACTAATGGCTGGTAGTTATTGGTGACATTTGTCAGAGCACGATTAAAATAATAATTACAATAATGTGAGGTCTCATGAACAAACAGTAATTGCAATAATGATTGCTATTATAATAATGAGTGAAAAATGCTTTTAGGTTATTAAATCAATAAGGATAACGGAAGCCTGCATGTGTGTGTGTGTGTGTGTGTGTGTATAATAGATATAGCTATATATATATAATACACATATTATATATATATATATATATATATATATATATATATATATATATATATATATATAATACACGTATTATATATATATATGATTGTGGAAAGTTGTCAGATAAAAATAATTGTCACTCAAGATTGAAGGTTTACTATGTGCCAGGAACTGTGCCCAAGACATAACATACGTTGTCTCTAATTCACAGCTGTTCTGTGAGTAGATATTGGTAGCACGATCATCTTTGTGATGCTAATGAGGAAACAGAGGTTTAGAGCAGTTACCCAATTTGACGGTGGTAATTTAACGGCTGGTAAATGCAATCAAGAAAATGTAAACCTGGTCATGCACTTAACCAGTATTCTATGGTTATGGAAACTCAACAGACATACTCTGTTACCTAGGACAACCACGACACCTGCTGAACTACCAGTTCCCCCGAGGATGTGGGTCTGACACAAGTCATGCTAAACCCAAGGGGCTCAGCTGCCATTACGACCTGTCCACATACGAGCGGGGTGAAAACTCCATAGAGACCAGCCTGCAGAGCTGCCCAGTGGAGCAACGGTATTTCTATAAAGAGGAGGGACTTGGTTTGCTCCTATGGGTTGGGGATAAAGCCTCATAATAACATGCCTTCTTGGGGTTTTTTTATCAGAGTCGTGGCCTGAGCCACCTCTTGACTCTCTCGCTGTGGGCAAGTGGCAAATTGACTGCCCTCCATCGACCACGATTTGTACACTCATAAGTGGTTATGTGTTTGTACACATTTGTGTCACTTAATATAAGTGGGGCTGCATCTTCATCATGAGTACGTCCATTAAAACCCAAAATCCTGATTTGTTTTAATAGTGGCTCTCTTAGCTTCTATATTTGAAAGATGTCAGTTATTTTTTTTTCTTATTTGAGAATGGGATAATAGGATTGTTGGTTGATGTTTTATCTAACCAGGTGTTACTTATACATCAACAAAGGTTATCTGTTTTGCAATGGATTATAACAAAATCACACACAGTTTACCGTAAGCCTGTGGTGAGCGTGATTTAGACCTTGATGGCCCCCACAGGCACAGGATCTCGCGTGGTGCTCGGAATCATCATTAAGATGATTCCTACTCATCAGTATGCAGGAAAAACACAGCTATTCGAGCAATTCGAGCATTGTCCACGGGCTTTCAGATAAATGAGCACTCACTATTGACTTCGAAAAATGACCCATGGGAACTAATAAGAGCTGGAAATGGCTTAAAATTCACATTAATGTAGATGAAATATAAACCTTCTTACTAAAGGCACAACAGTGCACCTGTTCCCCTCATGAAAAACATGATTGCATTCCATTGCAAATGGGCCTAAGTAGGAGTGACATATACGTACTTCCGGGTCCATCTCTTTATTGGTTGTGAAGCCTAGCTGGCCTGGTGGAGTCGCACACTTGCAGGGTGGAGTTGGAGTTCTTTTCCTTAGAACACTCTAAGGAAAGTGTTCTAAGGAAAACTCTAAGGTGTATTTCCAAACCAAAGCAAGGCAGATAATCAAAATGTCTCTTGGCTGGAAGCTATGGTGGGCCATCAGAAAAAGGGGTTCTCTGGGACTAGGACGCACTGCTTTGCAGGGTGAATGAACTCAGAGAGCCACATGGGAGCACGGACCTCCCTCCTCTGAGTAAAGATGAGCACAGGTCCAGTAAAGCACACGTACAGATTCCGAGCAGCCGTGCGACGCTCAAGTTAACTTCCTCAGGCCAACGTGCTCTGCTTGCAAACACACAGCTTACATGAAAAATTAAACAGTTGTGAAAGACACTGAATGATCAACATTATGAGATTTGTAATTTTCCCACTCTTTGCATCCTGGGTTAAATTTGGTGAGTTAATATTTCATGAGTGTTCTTCTGGTCAGGTTTGCGCACATGTTGAAATAAAACAGTGCTTGTTCGGAACCATGTCAAGACACCGGCACTCAGGAGCGTGGAAACGACTCATGCTGTGGACTCGCTGTTTTGTGGGAGCAGAGTGTGGCCACACATGATAATAAGACCTTGCAGATACGTAGTGGTTTCTGGCAAAGCACCTTTTGTCATTTGCTCTTCACTGTCACCTCTAAGGTAGGCCGCGCAGGGATTATGTTTATGGTAAGAATGATGTGATAAAAAGAAAGGGGACAAATAGTTTCATAAAACCATTAAGCTCAATTATAACCAGGGTGCCCCAGTCTACAGGGCAGAAACACACTGCGATGCTCAATTAATAAAACGATAGGCCACATTTGGTTAAAGTAGTCATTAACAAGTCTCCCACCTATAACCGCTCAGAGATTTTACTGTTCCTTCTCTTATTCATTGCCAGGAGGAACGCTTTCATCAAAACTGGGCCTTTGGTGCTTAAGCGTTCTCCTGACACTGCTTCTTACTCACCAAATAGAGGCATAATCCTTAGTATGTAACTGCAAAACCCTGCACACAATAAGCAATTGCTTTCCCAAAGAGGATTGTGACTTCAGATGAAGAATAAGCTGCTGAAGGAACTTAACTCTCGAGCAATGGAAGTCCTGTTTCCATGCACTTGGAGGCCAAAAAAGAAAAATCCAGAGGCTACCACACAAATGCCAAAGCATCCTTCATTCTGTCTGTGGAATGTCAGGACCAGACAGGTTACTGGCAAGGTTACTCTGCCCTCTTATTCAAAGCTCACAGGGGGAGAATGGGTGGGAAGAATGGGTGGGACTCTGGAATCATTCAGCCCCTTTCAGCAAACTTGCCTGAGAGGCCACGGCTCTTTAAGATCTCCTTAATTCCCTAACTGAAATGATACCCAAACCATTTCACTTACTTTTCCCCTTAGATTTTTTACGTACTAATTGAATCCTGAAAGATTTTCTGCTTTTTGTGCTTGAAGAAGGGGGCGGTGAGGGGGGGGTGAATCTCACAGATAAAAGGAAGCCAGCACATATCATTAAGTTTAGGAAAAAAATCCCCCAGATACACATTCTGAAACGTGGTTTGTGTATTTCCACCATCAACAAGTTTGCCCTCAAGGTCAAATTAGCTATGATCATGAAAGCAGATCCACAAAAGCATCAAAATACCACAGCAAGTCAGGCAAATCTTCCATCTCAATCTTTCTTGGTCTTTCTAGGGGCACCAACCAACAGAGGGAGAATGGCTGTGTGGAGGTGAAAGAGCATGGTGACCAGGGTCACAGCTCTGAGTCCCAGCAAGACCAACGAATTAGCTTGAGCAAGTCACTTCACCACTCCAAGTCTAGCCTTCCTCCTCTGGCCAGGGAGGTGGGGGAGAATCCCAGCTCCTTCCCACTTAAGGGGTTGTTTTCAGAGCCGAACTAGATGGTGGGTGTGGATGTGCATTGTAAACAGGATGGTTCATGTCCTTGCACAAAACGAGGTACTCGGTTATCTGGAGGAAGGGACATGTGAAGACTGCTCCCCAGCACTCCCCGTGCCAGCTCTCTGGGCTTCCAGTCCCAAGCTTCTCCACGGCACGACTATCCATACAGGGTCCAAGTCCTTTACATCCATTATTTCATGGGAGGCAACCGTCCCGGAAGCAAAGCCTGAGATGGAGATTCGTGTGTAAGTGATGAGATGGAGAGAGCACGCAGGAGAGAAGCCCCGTGAGGAAGTGAGGGCCCCAGCATGAGGCAGGAGAGGCAGGGAAGCAAAGAGTGGGGATCAGTTGAAGCCCAGACTCCGCGAAATCCCACATGCTCTGAAGTATGACAGTGTCAGGGAAGGGGCTGGCCTTCTGTAACCTCTATCAGTCAGTCCTTCGCTGTGGGCCGCCCGCACCCCTTCCTACTGCAAAGAGTGAGGGTAGGATGGGGGTACCATAACCTTCCAGGTATTTCCAGGTTATGTGGCTCTGCAGGCAGAGAGCAAGTTCTCTAAAGGGGCAGCTCTGAGCTATTGGCAGCCAACCCTCACAGCAGGTAGTGAATGCATGTAGTGGCCTGGTGTGAACCACCACCACCATTTAGTACAGATGAGGAAACTGAGGCTCAGAACGGGGAGGAACTTGTTGGCTTCAGGGCCTTTACTTCTGCCCAGAACTCTCCTCTCCTCCTCTTTACTTGCTCTTTACATGATTCTTAGTGATCATGTCAATTTCAAATATCAGTCCCTCGAGGAAACCATCCTTTCCCACCCCAGATCAGGCTGGTTCTCCCAGACACTCACATAGCACCTTGTGCTTGTCCTTGGAGGCACTTATCAAAACTACAATTTAAATAATTGTTTTTGCAATCATTTACTTGGTATCTGTCTTCCCCACTAGACTGTAAACTCTTTAAGGGCAGGGACCACAGCAGTTTCATTTGCAACTAGAACCTGTTATATAGCTCAGGCCTGGCACATAGTAAGTGTTCAATAAACAGTGGTTGAATGAACAATAGACTACAGCTAGTAAAAGTGTTTAAAATTAGGTCTCTCTGTCTCAAAACCACATCCTTTTTTTCACTCTGCCTTCAACCATGCAAAATCCTTGTTTATTTACATTGAATGTCTTACAAACTTTTGAAAATCCACTCTCAGATGTCAGTTTCCTGCTATATTTATATTTGCACTTATGCTATACCTCCTGCCAATAATGAACCTGCTATAGAAAGTAGCAGTTTGGTTCTTTATCTTAAAACTACCTCTTTCAGGTTTCAGGATGTGCTCCTTTGTACAGTTTCACAAGTTTCAGAGAGCCGGACTGTCTCCTCCTCTTCCTCTGTCCCCTTCATAATATAAACCCTTTGATTACATCTTGCTCAGTCTTTCTGCTTCCAGGCTGAAGAGTTCCAATCATTTTAGCTTCTCCTCCAAAATCACATTTCCTTGATCATTTTAGTTCTTCTCCTCTGGACATTTTCCAGCTCTTTATGGCTTTCTTGAGGAGAAATCCAACTTTAACTCCGCTCTAGATAAGCAATCCCTTTCGTGATCCCTCATTGATTCTCTAGTTAACACTAAGAGGACGGCACTTGTTTCAGACCCTGCAGTCTCTCCTTCAGCCCCAAGTCCACTCCCACCCATCAAGCTCAGTGGTTAACCTCTCACCTTCCTCTTGCCAAGAAGATTGGATCATCCTATGGAACCCTCAGCCTTTCTTCCGCTTCCAAGGAAAGAACTGGCTCTCCTCTCAAAATCCCATTCTTTTTCCTACTGATATAAGCACAAGCGAACAATAAGAAAACAGTGGAGCTGACACTTTTACTCCAGATCCAAGCTTTCCATCAGCTGCATTCAAGGTTAAAAAAAAAAAAAATCATAAAAAGGTCTGTTAAGAGACTAACCAAAATATTTTAAGATTATTCAAGATGATGTCACGTTAGCAAAATATTTTAAAATACCATCTTTTTCATCTTTATCCTTTCTTTATTTTTAATTTCAATGTTTATGTATAGTTTATAATGCACCTAACATGTAGTACAGTAATATATGCATATAATCTAATAAGTAATAATAATAAAGAGTGGCAAAAAAATTTTTTGTTGACAAGGACGTATGATGAAAAATGTTTGAAGACCATTGGTCTAGAGAGTGCCACTAAAACCAACCTAGTTATAATCTCATGGCCCAGCAATATGGGCTCAATGTCCCAATGTCACTCTGAACCTAACAAGTTCAAAACGGAGTACTTGCTTCCCCTGCCAAGAGAAAGCACTTTTGATGGCCCACTTTCCCCCCTTGATGCTCTCAGATTTCCATGTTCAAGGCTTTTAAGAGAGCTTGGACTTTGCCTTCTCCCAGACCATTCTCCCGCAATCCACTTATTCTTCAGTCTTCTTCCTCCTTCATCTCTCTCCATTCCTTTGCTTTTCCCCTGTGAAAGGATTCCTCCAGCCTTTCAAACATCCTCTCCTCGATTATCATAATTTCCTAAGGGCTCTCCCTTCCTCCAAGCCCCCCTTCTCCCCTTCTCTTCTATGCACTCTGCTACCACATTCACCTTTCGAGAGTGCTGGTCTCATTTTGTCCCTCCCCCAACCCTAACGCAAGAAGCACACTAGTAAGTCTCTCTTTATCCTTGAATTTGAAGATTCTTGCAAGACTTGCAAGACCTTCTATAATCTGACCCCACCCTTTCATTGATTTATTCAGTTACAAAATATTGATTGAGCATTTCCTCGATTCCAGACACTGCGTGGGTGAATAGACGTACGTCAGTGAGTAATAGAACAATAACAATAATTTATTAAGTGCCTACAATGTGACAAACACTGCGTTGGTGAACAAGATAATCTCTTCTCATAAGGACTTTTGAGGCTATGCTACAAGGGCTCATACTTTCGACCAAATCGTGTATCTGACTTTTCCCCATTTAAATCCTTCAGCCAAATCCTTTATGTCTTACAAACAGGCTGCTACGTTCATTTCCTAGTTCTCTCCAGGATCCATCACCCTATACTCCTTCCACCCCCATGAGGATCCTGCATCCTCTCCCCCATCACATGTGTCCATCATTTAAGATACTACTACTCATTTCCCATGACCACTGTGGAGCTCTCCCTGACTGCTAGCCCTTATTCATTTCTTCCCTCTGACGTCCTAGCCCAGTCTTGGGACTGTATCATGCACTGTCCCATTCTCTTACTTGCGTCATAAGCACATGTACAGAGGGCCCTGTCACTTAGGCCACAAGCCTCTTACATCATGCTTGTGTTGCTGTAGTCGCTTGTCCCAACACACTGCATCTACCATTGCAGGTGCTCCTTGAATATTACTCAGTTACATGAAGATTGATGCAGTGGTCTGGTTAGGGCAGGGGATTACGGAAGCCTTTTTTTCCAATATATTTTTCCTCTTCTCTATAATGTGGCTATATTACTTTTATAATGAAAAAATTGCAAATAAAAACAAATAAAATACTTCTTCAATTTAATTGAAATCCAGAAATAATTGTTCTCATTAGGTAGCTAGACCTTGGCAGTACTAGAGCTAATTCAGACCAGATTGGAAAAATTCAAAAGTGGTTATTAGCATACACCAGTTCCTCCAAGTATAAATTGCTCCTTCTCGATGACAGCCCAAATTTTCTGGGGCAAAGCTAGTTTTGTCCGAGTTCTGGATTTCCTAGAACACCCTCCAGGGTCAGGCCAGGAGCGGCTGTCCGAAATGCCTAATATCAGGCCTTGCTTGTAGACTGTTAAACCTATGAAAACATATATTCATATAGGTTTCTAGCAGTTGTCAAATGGATCTTGAAGGATTTTTGCTTTCAGTGTATCCTGTAACAGTAGATTGGGAAAATGAAAACAAAAACAAAACCAAATTACCAGCAATAGTTGGAGTAGGAGCAGTGCCATTTTTTCCTATTGCCATGAAAACAGAGGCATGATTTGCATAGGATGATGGATATCCTTGGTGTAACTGGGTATAGTTTTAAAGTCACAAGAAGCCGGGGGGAGTGAGGTAGGTGCACCTCCTGTGAAATTAACAACTCGCCTGAGTTCTGCAGTGGAGCCAACTGGGTTAGGGTGACACAGAAATAAATAGGATCCCTGCAGAGCAAATACACACTTTTCCTCAACCACCAATTCCCTTCACCTCCTGCCTCTCCGACTGACTAATTGAGCCGTGAATTTTATTGCTCTGATCATTTATGTCATATCTTTTTACATCTCTCTCACTTAACTCTCCCTGGTCCGTGAAGGGCGGTTTTGATGTCCAGCCCTGTTGAAATTTACTGGACTGGTTCAATGGACCATGTATTTGGAGTATTACACTGACAGGGCCTCTCCCCACTTCGGTTCTGCTGAAAAGAAAAACATAGTTTCACCCTCACTTTTTTGATACAGAAAGCCCAGCGCATCCAGCTGTCTTTGGATGTAGATAATAAATAAGATCAACAGAGAAGCTTAGAGGACTGAAGTTTCTGCTCAGATGTCCTTTGCTTTAAGGTCATATCATGGGGGTGTGAAAGGTTAGGAATTGAAAATGTCTGGGTCCTGCAAAATTAGCACCCCAAGTGCTTTATTTCTCTGAAGAGGCATGACGATCATATTTGGGAGGGAAGGTGTTCCAGATGATAAATGTTCCCTCTGGTCAAGCTCCCACCTCTTCCCACTCTTACAGAAGAGAAAATGTTAGCAGTACTCCGAGGTGCGACACTGTAAACACCTCTCCGCAGTCAGTTCCAATTGCACAATGAACTATGGTTAGAACAAGATAATGTGGGGAAATTGGGTGTCCGAGGACTGCAGGTTTCAGCATTTTCCTCAGTGCTATCCGAGCAAAAGGGCTTCCCAGGAGCAGAGAGGCCTCCAAGCGTGAATTCAATTCAGGATAAACAAGGCAAGCTGCCAATGGCCTTCCCTTTCCCCAGCATGGTTACATAAGCACCTTCCCACTTTTTCAAAAATTAGAGACTCTATTGATTTAGTGTTCACCATGCCTCAGTGTGATTTATGACCCAGAAAATGTCTGACAGCATTCAGGTTGCTTTGTGAGGTTCCAGGCCAAAAATGCAAGGAAGAAATATAGAAGAAACTTTCCTCACTTGCAGATAAGCCTCTAAAAAAATCTCATTCGTCTTTAAAGTCACCTCTGCTTTGCTTATGGCCTCCTTTCTATAAATCATGGGAGAAATTAAACTTCAAATTTGACCACTTTCGCTGCAAATGTTTATCTTTTTGGAACTGAAATACCATGACATCTGCCTTGTTCTGTTTTCTGATGATGGCTTCAACTCTTTCCATCCTTCTGGTAGAGATATTTAAGTTTTTGAAGTACTGCTGCTTGTTTCAAACTACATTTATTGGACATCTGTTTTATGCCAGCACCATAATATATTTATGAAACTAACAAAGATGAATGCATGAAAACTTATAGTCCTTCTTTCAAAGAGCTAGTCGTAGATTAGGCGCAGAGCAGAAATGGGGAGCTGTCCGACAGACTGCAAGCGACCCTTCCATAGTGTTGGACGTCACTGGGAGGCAGCTGCACATCCAGGCTTGGCATTTCCTACCTTCCTTGCACCTAGGTGGAGTCATGTGACTATTCCTAGTTCTAAATGTGAGAAGCATTGGGTGTCTTCCAGCCCTGGCCCATAAATCCCTCCTTCTCACCACACACATGCATATGTTCACTTTTTGATACTCTCTTCTTCTACTGTCTAAGCAGAATAAAGATGCGTTTCAGGGCAACATGGGAAACCATGGATTGAAAATGGCAAAGCTTCCATCAGCCAGGGTCCCTGAATGACTGTGTGGACAAAGGACAGCTGCTGACTTATTCACCTGCCCTCTGTGATGACATCAACAGGAAATATATTTCTACAGTATCTGAGCCAGTATATACTTTCTAGGTCTATTAATTATAGTGGCTAACTTACTCAATCTAATGTAATGGAAGAAATAAATGTATTCAAATAACAATAACACAACATTTGAAGAGGAGTAGGGAGAGGCATAGAAGTGGCCAACACTAAAAATTGGAATAATTTTGCAGTGAAAGCCCTGTGCCAGGAGCAGCAGCTCAACATTAGAGGGACTTAATGGGCAAGAACATCAAATGGGGCAAAGGAATCCTTCTCTTAAGTTTAAAATTGTGTTTCTCAGTGTGTTAATAGGTATTAGAAGTCAAATAATTTCAAATAACCGGATTAAACAAAGCTTTACAGATTTCTTCCTCTCAGAAGTTCCAGAGACTTTAATATTCTTCTACGTACTGGACAAAAGCTGCTTAAAACCTTCCAATAACTGCCTGTTCTAATCAGAACACAAACCAAAGTCCTTACGATGGCCTGCAAGACCTTACATGACCCCGCTCTGCCTTTCCTCTGACCTCACCTCACGCCTTGACCAATGAGAGTGCAGGCATGAAAGGACTTGTTCATCACAGTATCCCCAGCATCGAGAAGTCATTTTTGAAAGCAGTTCCTAAACTTTCTTGATCAAGGAATTCTAATTTGAAGAGCATCTAGGAAGCTAGTATTCTGTGGAACACATTTTGGAAAATGCTGGTTTCAAGAAAGTTCTACATCTTTTCCTTAATTTCATATGGACTCAGAGATATATGCAAATACAGAGAATTGTAGTTCATCTTATCAGGCACTGGGGATAATGTAATGCCCTTTGCTGCTCCATGGAAAACTTTGGGAACAATGAGAAAAACAGGTTCATAAAGCAAATGGAAAAGAGGCGTAGGCTCTCCATGACTCCATTGCTTCTCTCCTCAACTGCCAAGATATTGAGAATGAGTGTTTTTACCAGGTCAAAGAATCCCCACTGGGCTTAGTGGCCAAGTGTCAACAGCACTTAGCTGATTTAATCTCTAGTAACTCCTCAAAGCTCTGACCTGCCATTTGGTTTTGAACCAATTTACCTATTATCAGTAGCTTTGCTATCGTGACTGTAGGGGTATGTTCCACTTTGGTAAACCCTCACTTTCTCTTCCACTTCATACAGCTTTTTCCAGCACGCCACACTAGACCTGGCTCACCTTCCACATGTGTCATCCTGTGGGGAGTTTGGCATTTGCTGAGAAGTCAAGTGAGTTTCATCATCATCATTATCATCATCCAGCATGTGCTGTTCACCTCCTCTGAGGCTCTGCATGCTACATATCTCTGCATAGCAACCCCTCAGGAGGCAGGCATCTTAAGGTCAAAGAAATGAGGGAACAAAGCAGTTAATCATGTGCTACTCCCATCTGTTAATAAACACTGTAAGTGGGGCAGAATTCATCATTTGCTTTTGGAGACACAAAGGTTAAGTGCTTTGTCCCACTCTGCAAATCAAACTACTGTCAGAGCCCAGAATGGAACTGGGAGAACTGACAGGATCCTTTCCAATTCACCAACAGCTCCTCTCTCCACAGCACTGTTGGTGGACTTTCTCTGTGGTGAAAGTCAGCAATGGCAGTTAGAGGAAAGCTTAAAGCACCCAGAGCAATTGATGGATGCTTGAGGTAAAACTATGAGAGTCCAAGTAGAAATGTTCAGTCAACAGATTCCAATCTTCTCCACATCGAAAGGCAAGTTTGATTTGCTAAATTTCATCCCATCCAGACTATAAAAGAAATGAGTGCCATTTAAAGAAAGGGTTTCAAAATTCTCCAATCATATCGACTCATTTACTTCTCATTTCCAGGCTTGTTAAATAAGGCAGAATGCCATCTCATCACATCTGAAAGTAGTTTGGGCAAGATCTAAAGAAAAATATTTCCTGGACATTATTCTTTATATGACTTGTTCTAAAAGTGCCAAGGGGTAGAGAGAAATAAAAAAAAAAAAAAAAAACACAAAAAAAAACAACCCCACAAAAAACCAGAATGTATTAGTTGGCAGTCGGCCCTCTTTCCTACCCATAGCTTTTGTCTTATAAGTTACATACTGTATATATGGTTTAGGGACTGTCCTAAGAGATATAGTCTGGGTCAATGGGCCATATATGCAGGAACCTCAGGTCTCTGAGATCAGAAAGGTACTCACTCACTTGTCCCAGACTTTGGTTTTCAAACTCCTGACTTGGGACCAATGTCTCCTTTGACTCCTTTTCCCTGATAAGGTCTCTTCTTTCCTAGATCACTACACTATTTTTCCAAGTCAAAGCAACTGCTAAAGGCATGGATCCATGAAGCTAAGGGCAATGTTGGTCCTCGGATACATTATCTTCCCTCTGTCTCATGGGCACAAAGTGCACCATCTTGGAATTGCATTATTTTAGAGAGGATGGAGTGCGCAAGTGTAGGTGAATCAGAAGAAAGTAACTTTCCTCCAAAGGCTGCTTGTTATCTTTAAGATCAAGTCCAAATCCCCTAGTATAGTTGAAAAGACTATGAGCTGTCCTTGCTCAGTATTTCTAGTTTCATCATTCATCACTCTCTCATATGAACCCTGGGCTCCAGCCTTGCTGAGGTGCTTGCAGTTGCAAGTATGTCTCATGCTCTTTCCTTCCCCTCTGACTTTCACATATCATGTTTGTAGTTGCTGGGAATTCTTTAAGGAAGTACGAGCATCTTCACCTCTGGAAAGTATGTGCCAGGCAGAGTTAAGGGCTCCTACTTTTGTCCATCCAAGGTACCTTGAAATATACTTCTTTATAACATATCCTATGTTATGGAATTTCACCTGTTTCCCCTCCACTAAATTGGGAGCTCCTGGAGGGAAACTAGGCGTGACACAATACAGACACTCCACCAATGTTTGCTAAATGGAGGATCTGATTATTAGAAATACAACCTAAGTGCATTTCCTGACGACAGTGGGCTGGAAGTCTTGCCTTTCCCGTGCAATTTTACCCGTGGGCCTTGGATGTTCATGCTGTAGATCCCTCAACTCTGAGTCTGAGAGTCTAATGACTCTTTGGAATTACATAGACATAGTCTTAGAAATTTAATAGAGGAAAAACAACTGTTAAAAATTCCTGTGGAAAAGTATTTCAAATTATATTTGCCTACGGTGTCCTTTAGTAAAATCATGCATTGTATTAGTGAGATTCCATTTTACTTCAGTCCATCAGTGAGAAATCCTGGGCAAGGACTTTACCAAGAAAAGAATGGTAAAGTAATATGATACTACTACATTTGATTTTTTTTTTAAGGTGCAAATATGTAGGAAAGAATGTTGCTAGATGTGTTATTGCATGATTTATAATCCTTTCAGTCCTGAGAAGCAAATTAAAGTCTAGCAGATGGTTCTCTGAAGCCCTGTAACGCAGTTTGTCTGTAACTATAGTTACATGTTCTAAGAGTCAGAAACATCTTAGTGAAATGCTATTGAATTGTAGAGCTTCTCTAAGGTGCAAAAAGGCTTCTGCACCCAGAAGGTTGGCTAGAAGAGGATGTGTGACTCTGAGGCAGCTACCCCTCTATCTCACTTCCTGGCAAGCATTTTCCCAGCTGTCAGAGGCTAACCTTCCCAGACAGCTCTTGTCTCAAGGAACAAACCACATAAGTAGCTGTTGTCCCATTTGATGGATGAGGGTTGATGTGAAGAAACGGACCCCCCTAGAACGTATATTTCATGAGGCGATAGGTTTTTGTAGGTTTTGTTCATAGAAGTATCCCAGCCCCTGGAATACTGTTGGCACACAATAGGCATTCAATCACTGCTTGTTGAAAGAATAAATGAATAAAAGATTCCATTAGTCTGACCTCTTAGAGTGCCTGTGTGTGATCTCCTGTGAGTTCCCCAAGCTGAGAAGTTCTAAGCTTCAGGAGGGATGGGATCATTAGACTCCTGAATTCTAGAGATGTAGGGTCTGTGCCTCTCTCCCCACCCATTGTCCACCCTGGTTCTTGCCCAGATTCTCATTCAAGTTTCATTCCCCTGATGGCCATACATTCTTTTTAGCCCCCTGAGAAAATTGTTTGTTTCTCTATGGCTGGAGATAGTTGCTGTTTACTTTGCATACCCATTGAACTTCCGTATTACACAATCCAGGCATCCTATACGGGTTGTAAGGTAGGTTCTGGCCCTTCCTCAAAGCCCCACCTCCCTCTGAGTAAATAACCATGCCTGTTCACTGAGCCCTAAGAAAAGATAAATTTTGAGAGAAACTGTAAGTCCACTGATGCCCTGGTACTGAAGAAAATGAGGTCATCTGAGAGAATTATGGGTGCATCTATAATTGGAGACTTGAGTTATATCTTTATACCTGTTGGTGTGTGTGTGTGTGTGTGTGTGTGTGTGTGTGTGTGTGTATTTTTTTATGATGCAGGTCTCCTTGCTTGAGACATAAAATCTCAAAGACTCAACTTCTCCCTTTCAATGTTGCTTTTCAGACAAGAGCCTTTAGAGATTATCAAGGGTCATTTTAATCAGAATGAAAGACATCTCTTATTACGATGGCTTTGCTGACAAATAATTAAGATGAATTACTACCATATACTTGTCCCAGCTGCCTCACTGGTGTCCATTTGGAGTAAGCATATGAAGCTCATAGTTCATGCCTCTGCTCTTTAAAAGCAATTTATAACCTAACTCACCATCCTAACTACCTGAGAAGATTTTAATCCTAAACCTGTCACCACTCATTATTTTCACGGGGTCCGGGCAGTTCTACATTAAAACAGTTTATAAGTAAAAGTTAACAAGGCCTAGAGAGAGTGATTTATGTTTCAGCATACGACACAGTCAACATACTTTCCCTGGCCAAAGAGAACCCAGAGCTCTCTGTGGACTGAAAGAAGAAAATTATCTCAGAAAGATGAATGGCTCGTACCTTCGGGACGGTGGCTGATGTGTGGTCCTGGGCCTGAGGCCCAGGTGTCAAGCAAAGCTTATGAATGTAAGGAACAAAGTACACCCCACCACCACCAACACCACCACCATTTCTTTCTGGCATGATGCACCCCCACCCCCAGACTACATCACTTCTCAGGTATTTGGCAGTATGAAGGCAGTGTAAGCTTTTGTCTTTCTGAAATGTTGATGAAATGTTGATGACTCAGAAATTATCCTTGATTCATCAAAGCCAATCATGAGGTATCACAACACTGTCCTGTTTGCTACTGACTAATATGGATGGTGAGTCAGAGGAGGCAGGAGGGCTATGTATGCAATACCACCCACCCCAAAAAAAGACCACTTAGGGAAGGTATAGCAGCAGATGCTTTCTTCAACCCTGACCTCTTCCTCCAATGTACTGATTAACACAACTTCTGAGAAGCTGTCCTTTTTGTAAAAGAACACCCCAGCCCCACGCCTGTTGTATTAGTTTGCTAGGGTGGCCGTAACAAGAGACCACAGACTAGGTGGCTAACACAGCAGAAATTAATTTTCTCACAGTTTTAGAGTCTGGATGCCTACGAGCAAGGTGTTAGTAGGTTTGATTTCTTCTGAAGCCTCTTTCCTTGGGTTGTACATGGCCACCTTCTCAATGTGTGGTCTTCCCTCTGTGCACACACACCCCTGGTGTATCTCTGTGAGTCCAAATTTCCTCTTCATATAAGGACACCAGTCAGATTGGATTAGGACACACACTAACAATCTCATTTTAACAGAATCACTTCTTCAAAGGCTCTATCTCTAAATAAAGTCACATTTTGAGGTCCTGTGGGTTAGGGCTTCAACATGAGAATTTGCAGGAGCTGGGGGTGGGGGGGGTGGGGGAGTGGCGGGTGGAGGGACACAATTCGGCCCATAACACCAATCAGTTGCAAAAGCACTCCAGCTGAAAATACCTTCAGAGGAAGTACATCGAGGTTTCTCTAACTCTTGATATGACGAAGATAATCCCATTTTGAAGAATAAAGGGCAACCCGTCTTGCAAAAGGAAACAGAAATGCCATCTTAAGAAAGCTATCAAAGCACTTACAGACAGCACAGCAAAACAAACTCCTCCTGAAGACATTTGTTATTTTTCCTTCCTTTGAGGCATCATTGATCAAATCTCTTTTTTTCTTTTTAAAGAAGAAGGGGGCTCAGCCTTTTCTTGTTTCATCCAAGTATACCATCAAGGCGACACCCTCTCTTTTCCACAACTGCATTCCATGTTGGGTACCCAACTTTCTAAATGTGAACAGAAACAAATTTAGAGTGCTCGGGCTGAAGCTGGTATGGTAGGTATTTCTCCATCCATTATTTCAAGTTATAATAAGTGAGTGTGATTGGAGCTGCTCCCAAGATAAGCAGGCCATAATATTTTCACTGTCACCATGATCACAGACTAAGATAAAAGGCCACCGTGCTATTTTTACTCCCTATTTTTTACTCCTGGTGTTAAATACAAGGAGAACAAGTGAAAAACAAACGGCCTCAGCCCCTGCAGCAGAATACAAAACGTCCAACCTCTTTCTTTTTTTTCAATCTGGCCTTGGTGCTCCTCAAGGATGACATGGATACTTTTGAGGGGATTCAGTGCCGATGAGATGCCTCTTAATTGTATTTGTAGCCCAGAACAGAAAGCATGCCCATTCGAGATACTTGTTGTATCATTTTTAAATCAAGGCCATCTTTTTCTCCGTGGTAAACGTGAAATGTTTTTAAAGGCCAGACTTAGCATAAAAATCTATTGGTTGCCATGGATACCACTTACCACACAGGACTGCGCTCTGTGTTCAACTGTGTGATTTTCTCTATTCAAAGGTTCAGCATTGTCAAAAAAACAAATTACTTTTTCTGTTGTTTATCTCAAAGTTCATTATGGGTAAAGCGATAAATAAGAAGATACACACGTACGAACAGGAGCGACGTGGGGAGTCACTTGGGCGCTAGGCCTTAAAATTCCGTATTTTATAATAATTATAGCCTAATTGGCTATTGTTAGGAAATAAAATGCATTTTGAGCTTTTTTGTGTATGTGAATATAAAGTAAAGAGGGTTCTTGGAAGTCAACTCCCAACAAAATTACATGGTAATAGGGCTTTCCACACCCACACAGCACTTAGTAACGAAGCTCTGAAAGAGAGAGATTTAGCTCTGATAGGCTTGAAACTTCCTGGCTTTCCCCTTTATGAGAGAAAATGTGGGTTCAGGACCTCATGCTCATTGAATTATTCATGCTATCTTTCCATCACGTTTCTTTAGGGTTGAAACCTGTTAGGCTGCGATTATGAAGTGCACAGGTCCCCCAGCTCCCACACAGCCCAGACACCCACACCGCGGGCCTGGCCCCAGCGCTCTGCTAATTAGCTGGAATATTTGCAGCTAACAACCCCTTCCAAGCCCCACCTCTTCTTTCGTCCCACCTCCACTCCCCAAGAAAAAGTAGGGGAAAAAACCAACACAACAACCTACAAAGAACTAACAGAAGTAGCAAGAGGGAGGTTTTTACATTACTGGAGGGTATTCAAAGATAATTTGGTGTCAGCAAGTTCCCACCGGCTGAATCCTGTAGTATTTTGCTCTAACTCCCGACGAATCAAGGGATGCTCTGAACATTGATTGGCACTTATTTAAGATGCTCTTCTGTCACCTCTCTAGCACTTTTTAGATTCCTTGACTCAGGCTATTTGCATGACAATGAGGTAAAGGGGAGACCTTAATGAAGGCATCTGTTTTTGAATATGCTTGTTGGTATTGGGTGAGTGTAATAATGGCTGGAGGTAGATGGAGTTCTCATTTGGATTCACCACCAAGTAATACACTGATGCCCGCTAATATGCAAATTCCAACTTGTCGCTAAAATTACCTATAGCTGGTGGAATTGTCTGAGCTGCAGAGCACTAGTCAAATCCCTGCCTAACCGGGGCATAACCACCTTGCAAGATGCAGTGGATTCACTTGCATACAGCGAACATAAAAGCAAAAGAAAAGCCAGAGTGCCCAAGGAAAGCACAAATGGCATTGATCATCTCCTCCCTGCACACTCCCCCTTGTGGGAAACTTGCTGGGTCTGACCTGGAGTTTCAGTCAGGCCTGCACCCAAGAAACCGAGATGAGGGAGCCCTGGCAACCATCAGTTTTGCTGGCTCGAAATCAGAAGGGGGTGGCTGTGAAGGCGTGCTCCATGAGGGCAGGGTTGCGGTCAGTTTTGTTCACTGCTGTCTGCTGCACAGCAGACGCACAAGAAATCTTTGTTATTAAGCTGTAGGCGGTTACAAAGAGGTAACTGTGTGGGCTGGATCTTTCTTGCAAGCAATGAACACCAACTCTGGTTAGCTTAAGCAGCAACCGCCACACCATAGGGAAAGGTGGAAAACCAGATAGGAATGAAGGCAGTTCCACGAGTCTAGGTGGCAGAGATCAATGGACGATCTCTTCAGGATGCTGCCACTGGGTTGAATCAGCTCCAACCATTTTCAGACGTTTTGCCGCTCACTCAAGTTGCAAATTTTCAGGGCGAGTGTTTGAGGCAGGCTGTCCTTAGCTTGGAGCATGGTGAGCATCGTGTGGCTAGATTGTGGCTGGAATACATGGGGCCTGGCTAGAAACTACAAGTCCCTGCCTCCCTGCAGCCAAGCGTAATCAGGTGACCAGGCAGTGGAATGTAACTCCAAGTGAGAAGTAGCCACTTCCTGGGCTGGCACTGCATCATCCTTCCTTTCCTTCCTGCTGGGTCGAAACGGCCATGACTGAGGTAACCTTGGAAACCATGCATTGAGGATGCCAGAGCTGCCCCACTGGCCTAGGCATCCAGATAACTGTGTGGAACAGAGCCTGTCTACTGGCTCTGGGTTGTTACATGACAGAGAAATAACTTTCCATTTTGCTAGAGACAATACAATTTGGAGTCTCTTTGTTATATAGCTACTAAAGCCTTCACGTTAATACTGGGAGTGGGAAGAGAAACATCACCCCCCCAAAGCAATCTGTGGGGTCACTTTCATCAGAAGGACAAATGGACTCTTAGAAGCAAAAACAACCAATGCCCATTATAGTAGCTGCTGTAATTGGCATCATGATCACCTCGCATAAGCTCCATTCGGTACCAGTGTTCACCATTCCTGCTTCTAGACTCGACTGTCTGATTTGAAATTCCTAACCCACCAGTGTCTCTTTCTTTGCCCCTTAAACACATGACTTGCCCCAAGTGTTTCACTCTCCTCCACTTACTGAAATCATAGACTTCCTCATTTAAGGGCCTGATGAATTAAATCAAAAGCCACTATAAAATGAAGAGATTTCAGGTTTTGTGCCTACCATCTTGTCTCTGTGGCGGCCCCCACTTGAGATGCAGACTAATCTGTAACACTGATTTGCACATGCCCAGCCTCATGAAGCACCATTTTGGACTAACCACCCCTAAAGAGAAGCCATCACCAGTGAAGTAAACAACTCATTAGTCTGGGGACAGAATGAGCAGCAGAGGCACAGACTCCTAATTTGTATTTTTATTTTGATTTATTTGTAATCAATCAACTAGTACCTACTGATTGCTTACTATGTGCCCATCATTGCTTTCATTTTGAGTAGAACAATGTATTGTTTTCAACATAAGTATTGTTGTTAGTATTTAATTTAAAAAGTTATTGAATTTTTTTCCTAGTTAATACACACACACACACACACACACAAATACTTATGCATTTTAACTCTTGCTGCATGTTAAGAGTAACTTCCAATTTCATACCGAAAGTCAAAAGGACAATGGGATTTGTTTAAAATAACTCCATTCTAGAGTCAAGTTTTCCTAAAATGTGCTTACTTCATTGGTGAGGCCTTTATTTTTTCCTCTTCAATTTACTTGTATCCCATTCCTGGGTCCATCTCTTTGCCCACATTCTGGCATTACATTGATTTCATCATTAAGTTCTCGTTAAATAAGTGAATTGGACGCACCAACCTCTCTGTTCACTTCCATCTCACTCAGTCTGCCAGTCCTTAGACACAAGCCTTCATGCTTTGCCTGAGGACCTGGTTCTGATCAGCCCAGCTCTGATCACCAGTGTCTGTACACACATCGAGAAAGCTCACCCAAATGCAACCCTTAGATTCCCCCTTGGCCACTGGCTGGCTGCCCCCATGTGGGCTAGCTTGCTCTCCTTTCCCCAAAAGAAAAAGAGAAATACCTCCAATGCTTCAGCATTCCAGCAGGAAGGTGCGGTTTGGATCTGAGGAGGACAGGTGGCCCTTTGGTGCAGGGAAAACCTTTGAACAGACTTTCTTTATGTAGAGGCAGCTAGAGCTTTGACCAGGGAGGAGGTCTAGACAAAAAGAAATGGTGGCTTTTTTTTGCATGTATTATAAAGGAATGGGAGTGTGGGGGAGGGAGTCTGGAACTAGAAGAGGAGTCAGGGTAGAAAGTCTGGACTGGAAGTTTCTGTGATGGTGGAACTGTCACACTTCTCTGCTGTCCAACATGGAAGCCACTAGCCACTGTGGTTATTGAACACTTTGAATTTTATTTAATTTTAATTCACTTAAATGTAAATAGCCACACACGTGTCTGGTGACTACCTATTGGACAGCACAGGTTTACATGGAGAAGCCTCAGCAAATTTATGTTGAAGCTTTAGGGAAGAACAGCCAGTGAGAAATTCCCGTGGTGAGGATGGCTGAAGGCCTTTGATTGGCTCTCCTGTGTCACGACAGTCACTACGCAGAGTTGAGAAGGGAAGAGGAGGGCAGTGAATTTACAGGGCCATGCTTAAGGAAGACAGAAGGTTGGTTAGCACAGGAGAGGGTAAGCGGGGAGACTCAAGCCAGACATGTCTTCCCCCATCTGGCACCTGGTTTTTCTCCAGGTCTCCCATGCCTGGGAGGCACCTGTGACCCTTGGCTGGTCTGAGATGAGGAAGGGCTGGGAAGGGAGCCAGCATTCGCAACAGCCCACGGCACTTAAGCAGCAGTGACCAGACAGGGAGAACAAGGTGGAGTTTGATCTGCTTTGGACGCACAGCCCGAGGACCCCTGCTGCCAGCCAGCCCAGTGCTGTGCGGGCACAAGACACAGCAGAAGAAGGCAAAACTACAGAGGAATCCCAGCTGCACTCTGCCGTCTGTTCCTCTCCTTTAACACATGTCCCAAGTGGCCACCAGAGGAGCGACTCTGTGGGTCCCCTTCCGCCCTTGCCAGTCGCCAACAAAGCCCCTCTGCGATGTGAGCTCCCACATGCAGACTCCCACTAGTTGCAAAGACACAGCGCCTCCAAGAGGGGGCACTTGGAGGTGGGCGGGGGCTGTAAGAAAAGGGATTTACCTGCAAGTACCAATGGAGCAGCATCTCCAACTCTTCCTAACTTGTCGTGGGAAAGGGCTACCCCAGGTCGGGAGCAATAACTACAGCTGCAGGTGATGACTCCAGAAGCAAAGAAGTCAGCACATTATTCATAGCCGTGGTGGTGACCACTGCAAGACAGAGATCTTTGCCATAGCGGGTAGGATGGCAAGATGGCGGAGAGAATTTTCCTTTTCATTTTATACCTCTTTGTATAGTCTGACCCTGAATCGTTTTTTTAAGAAGAAGAGTCTGGCCATGTTTACAATAATGTTGATATTGAGAAGAGGCGACAGGCCACAAGACGGTTCGTTTTTGAAGGCCCTTTGAGTAAGAACAGATTGTTGGAAGTCTCAGATGGCCTTTCTTGGGGTACGTGTCTAATCATGTTTTAATGAAGCTGGAGACCCCAGTGTGAGGAGGGCCTGGAAAACAGAGCGCAGAGTCTGGGCCTGGGCTCTGTTAAGGGACATTGTTTAGGGACATTCTGTGGAAAGATGTCACAGAGCCACCAAACAGGGTAGAGGAAGAGCATCTGAGGTCTTCACAGAAACGTCCTTTCAACCTTAGTCGGTAATTCAAACAGAGGACGGAGACAGTTAGACGTGAGCCCAGTAAGGACTCTGAACATCTGAACTACAGGGTAATGTGACAAAGCGAGGCCTGAGGAATGAGACTGGTTTGTGTCCTAGTCATGAAGCTTGTAGGACAAAAGTGCCACGCTGCGGTTCCACGGCTGAACTTTGAAGGATGTGGTGGGGAGAGAAGATGCTGCTGGCCACCTCCGGCAAAACAGCCCATAGGGCCTACTTTGGGGGCAGAAATATTAATCCCCTGTGTGGTGGAAGCTGGCAATTATCCTAGCAGAGGCTAGGAGGCCTCACCTCAGAAGCCATCATCCTACAAGGTCCTCTCCTCAAGTCCTCTGGTCTGCTGTATTTCCCCTCCTCCTCATCCTTCCCTCTAGCACATCCTGAATTAATCAAGAGAGGAAATGAACAGAATCATTTAACACCCACAGGATGAACTTGCAGCTACAGTGGTTATCTGATAAATTTGGAGGCCAATCAGTGTGAGCATCCACTGATAAGGGACCTGAGGCCCGAAAGTAGCACAGAGCAACGCGAGCTTTCTCGGGGGCTCCCAACGGCCAAGACATAGTCCTTCCCTCCCGCCCCTGCCCCAGCAGGAGGTCAAGGCCAAAGCAAGGGCCCCTGCTCCTCCTCCTGACCATGGGGAACTATCTTCTCTGGGTCTCAGGTCACAAGATGCTGGTCCCAAAGTGCCTGTGTAGCTACAGTTCTTCCTGGACCCCACTCCTGACAGCGGGCTCAGCTCTCCCAGACTGCCAATTCCAGTTCTCCCTCGAATACTTACAAGGGCTTAATTATTTTAATTGAAAAAAACAGGCAACTAATGATTGCTGCTCTCTCAGCCAATACATAATGGAACCCCAACGCTAAAGAAATGAAGGTCCCCCGTGAGTTTTTAAAGGCCTGCTGCTCAGAAAGCCTCTCACACTTGGCTTGGAGCAGGGAACTCCCAGTCCTTTTGGGAGGGCTAGTTAATGAAGTCAGTGTCAATTCATTCCTTCTACCTTTTGTGGAACACTCATCCCATAGCTCTGCCTGAGACAAGAGGGTTCCGGAGTGCCTATGATTTCTTGCTCAAGAAAAAGAAGAGCTTTTTGCATAATTCTGAGAGCAAGCAACACGACTCTCCACCACATCCTGGAAAATTCTGAGATACACAATGCATAAAATGAATAGAGGTCCCAGCACGCAAGCCGTGATAAGGAGGTGTGTGGCATTCCACAGCCAGTCCCCTGCCTGTGAAGCAACATAAAAGCCCAGTTAGTACTGCGTAACAGCTGTATTTTTCTTGTCTACAAATTCTAGTTGTAGGAAAGTGGCACGCAACAAGGAAACAGTGTGTCTGCCAATAATGGAAATTGTTTGAGATTTCTGAGGAATTGGGGAACGAGAGGGGGTTGCAGAAGAGGCAGCTTTGGGAGTTCATGTCTTCACTTGGGATTTTAAACACAGGCATGTTGTTCTTAGCTTATTAGCTCCAAAGAGGGATGAGAGGGAAGTTGGTACGTATGTGGGGCAGGGGATGTTTGGGGGAAGGGCATGGAATGTGAGGGTCTGTGGAGGCCAGAATTGCAACATGAGGAGAGATGAAGCAGGTAGAAGTCATGCCCAACCAAGTATCAGGACCCCCACCTGAGATTCTCCCCATATCTGGCCAACTGCCACCACACCCTGAGTTCTTCTGCTCAGAGGACCTTAGAAGGGCCAGAGCACAGACACATCAGTAAGAAGATTCTCGTAATAATAAATCAAAGTGTCCCCCATAAGGAGACTCTTTGTTGTTTTCTCACCTGCAGCTCTGGTACCTTCTAGATCTCAGTTTTGTGGTGGGAGACATGCAGCATGGAGTTTCACAACCGCCTAGGAGGTGGGCATGGGTCGGTATCATTATGTCTAGCTTACAGGTGAAGAAAATATAAGGCTTAAAAGGTTTACGTGTCCATGTCTATGCAGCTAGCACAGAATCAGCTGAACCAGGATCAAACCCAGGCCTGTTGCAGTCACTCTTTATCACCTACACTGCCTCATCTGTGGGTGCGCTCATTTTCCTCTATTGACCCATCCTTTTGGCCCCTCCCTCACTTTGCACTTTAGTACGTCCAACTGGCTCCTAACAGCGTGCTTGCCTCTGCTCTGCTAGCCACGCGGGCTCCTGTTTCTGCTTATGAGATCGGCTTCAGAGAGCTTGTGGGTGATTGCTAGTTTCCCAGGTTTCCAAACTCCTGACAACCTACCTGCCTGCTTTCTGACCCCAAATTCAGCCCGCTCCAGGTCCAAGAGCCCCCAAGTTTGCTCTGACTCTGTGCATCATTGGTCATGTTTGCTAGAGGACGGCCCATGACACTGGGCCATGTTTGGGGGGAGCCATGGCAGTTATATTAGTGGCTAATGGCTAACCGGGAACAGCTGATGACCAACCAGCCACAGCGGATGGCTATCTGATTACATCTGAGGGCCACCTAATAACCAAGCCAGCACCTTTCCACGTGAGGCCAAGAGCCTGGAAACTGCTCTCTGGGACTCTATCTCCACAGTGACTTAGGAGCTGTCCCTACCATGTTTCCTGGAAACTAAGACTGGAAGATAATGATTTTTCAGGATGCTCATAATATAAAATAAGCCCTAATGCATCTTTTGGAGCAAAAATTAATATGACACCGGTCTTATTTTCGGGGAAATATGGTAGGGCTTATTACGAGCATCCTGAAAAATCATGCTTAGGTCTTATTTTCAGGGAACCCGGTAGTTGTCTGGTCCTTGGCCCTGGGGCAATTAGGGCAAGTGTGTAATGGCCTGGAGTGTGAAAGGCCCATAAAGGAGTTGATTGGGGGTATAGAATTCATTGTCTGCTCAAGAAGCAGAGCTCACCAGCCTCTAGCCAAAGCTTTAAAATTGGGTAAAGACAGCATTTAAATAACTATATTACAGCTGGGTTGGGATGGACGCTTAACTCTTAAGAAGAGTTGTTTTGCTTTTTAAAAAAAATAATTACAAAGTAGTATATAGAGGCTGAAAAATTCAACAATACACTGAAAACCGATTTTAAGAGTGAGTCCCCAATATCACAGGGAGATAAATTTAACAGACAAATGATGCAGATACATTTAATAAGTATGTCTTTTTCTAGAACTTTGGCTATGCCCATAGGAAATGTGTGTACATAAACACACACATATATGCTTACGCATATACACATTGTTTTGTAGTTTTTAATAAAAATAAAAATAGGATTATACTTGTTGAAGTGCAGTAGTAACATAACATGGACCTTCTTCCATGTCAATACACACAGAAATATACCATTCTTTTTTAATGGCTGCACAGTATACCACAGTATGGATCAACTGTTATGTATTATGAATCGTTTTACTATTAATTAACATTTATATTGCTATCCGATGTTTCCTGTTATATTGACTCAGTAAACATTGTTCACACTCACATGACTTTTCTGGGGAATAAATTCCTGTAGGTGATATTTCTAGATCAAAAATTATATGCATTTCAAACTTCATTAGGAACTGTCAAATTTCTCTCTGAACATATCACACCAGCTTATAGTCCCACAACAGTTTACGACTAGACATTAGACATTATTGATCTTCATTTCTCCAATCAAATTTGTGTAAAATGTGTCTCTGTGTTTTCGTTTGTATGTGTTTGATTACTAGGGAGGTTTGTTCTTAAATATTTATTAGCTGTTTGACAATCCTCATCTAAAAATGAACTGTTTAGGTCTTTTCCCAATTTTTAAACTTTTTTGTGTATAAAATATTAACTTTTTATTATGCAGATTATAAATATTTTTATGAGTATCATTTGCTTTTGTTTGTTGTGTTGTTCTGTATAAAACCCTTTTATTTTATATAATAAAATCTGTCCATATTTTCTTTTATGGTCTCTGGGTTTCCTGTCTTGGATAGACTTTTAATATACTAGTGCTGGCAATATTCCTAGCACTGATATTATCCGGATGAGGTGCTATTTCTGCTTTCCCAAGGTCTCCAGGTTGCTAGGGGCTAGGTAGGCATGCCAAAAGTCACTGACTAAGTGGTTCTTAACTTCTCATGTGCCATACACCTCTTTGAGATTCTGCTAAAAGCAATTTTAACTATCATGTCAGAGGTTTTCTAGACTACACAAGGTCAGTCTATCGTGGAGCCCTGTTTATTCTTCCTCGGGTTAAGACATGCCCCATTTATAAGTATCTGACCTAGGTAAATGTTTTAAATGATTTCTGCCATTGAATGTATCATCCTCTACAATTTCACCTGGGAAGCTCTTTATGCAACCCCCCTTGTCCACACTGGATATTCATGACATTCTCATGGCCCCGAATGTAAGGGTGAGTGGCATTCCAGCTCAGGACTAATGTCCCACCCCTTCCCACAACAGCAGCCTCCTCCATGGCACCGACATGTTCCCCCAGGTCACTCAGACTTCACACCTGAGTTGGGACCCAGGGAGAAGACAGCTGGGGCTTTTACACACTACACACTTTGACGTGGCTGAGGGAAGGGAGGAGGATTTGCAAAGGAGTCGATGCCAAGGGCTGCAAGAGAGTCGTCAAGGAGATTAGAATCCACCTATCTTCAAAAAGCACGAATGAAGGACAATGCACTTAGCAGCAGCGTCTTGCAAAGGCTCTGGAGGGAAGAAGCAAGGAACTTGGAAGTTCAAGGCCTCTTCTGAGAAAACCAATAGATCATCATCTCAGGGAAGAGTCTCAAGGACCTCTCCAGAGTGCTGGGTCCCCCCACGTGCCAGGGAGGAAAAGAAATCCATCCTGGGGACCTCAAGTCCCTGCACATTTAGGAACTTCCAAACAGATGCAAGCACCCTCTGCAGTTATTTCTCTCTCGACAGAAAACTCCTAGACAAATTTAAATACTTTTAACAGGAGATTGAAGGGCTGCTCTCAGCTTGATAAAGGTCAGCTTTCTATGGTTTTGATTGCTTTCCACCGGGCTTGGTCACAAATGGGTCAGACTATAGAGATCGGTACACTCAGCACTTAAATTTAGGAATATCATCTAATGATCCCCCCCCTCACCCGCCACTCACACATACACTGCCCTCCATCAAGCGGGAATTCAAGTGCCTTCGGAAGCAGACCTCAGCCCTCTATGGATCTGTGTCTCTTGGGCTTCCCTTTCCACCTTGGATTTCCTTTGGGTGTCTATATACAATGAATAAAATGTTTGTTTAGCTATTTCTGCCTCCAAACAGAATTACTCTTGATCATAATCCTCCCAGAGCAACAATTAGCCAAGATTCAAATCTTACAGAAATATGGAGAATAAGCTACCCCCCCTGCCCCAAAGGAATGCAGGTCAATCCAATTTTAGCCAGAGACTTTCTTTCTCCCAACTGGCTCTATTTGTTTAATCTTCCATTTCTCATAAAACATTTCAAGCGAAGAGGAGGGAGATTACGACCCACATGGAGATCTCAGTGAAGTGAAGAGCTGCTTGAGTTCCAGGCATAAACAGGTGGCTGCTGGGGAGACAGCATTTTTCTAATGCTGATTCCCTTCCAGGTGATGGATGCATTGTACCAGAGAAACACATGCACTGATCATAATCCCTGCCCTCCAGGCGCTTTCAGTGTAAGAAGATTCTCTTGACAGAAACACAGGGACAAAACAGTAGCTAAGTGTCATTCAATGAACTTTCTCAATTTTTAGCTAAAACATTTGCTTCACACACCAATCTAACATGTAGCAGGCCCATAAAAGGTAAGCCCTGTTGGGAACGTGGTCTGGAAGAACTGCTGCTTTCCTATTTTCCTGGGCGCTAAATCTTGACAGTAATGGTGAGCTAAATACCTTAATCTGCAGTCATAATCCGTGCCAGGTGTTTTTTGCTTTGTTTTGTTTTGTTTGAAATCTTGAGATTTTATCCAAAGACAAAAAGACAATCACTGAGCCCACATTCTAGAATGAGAACATTCTAGAAATATATATTTTACTCCAGTGTTTATTCATCTATAGCTATTATATCTTGGGGCTTTGGTATCAATTTTCAGCTGTTCCTTCTCAGTGTACATATGTGGACCTGCAGTCAGTAGGTCAAAGAGAACAGGCTCTAATCCTGCTTGACCTTGAAGCCTCTTTGAGGCCTCTTGGTGGTTTTGCCAGCTCCCCTTTCATCTGTCCTGTGATACTGTTATCTTGTAGAGAATGAAGTTGGAGTATCTCTTTCTTGTTTCATTTGCAAGAAATCTTTAGTTTCAGCTTACATTTTCTATCAAGTAATTTCTTCAGAGGTTAGTCTTTCTAGTTTTTCAATTGTTTTTTTTTAAAACTTTTATTTGTTTTAAGTGTGTTTTTCCAGGACCCATCAGTTCCAAGTCAAGTAGTTGTTTCAATCTAGTTGTGGAGGGCACAGCTGACAGTGGCCCATGTGGGGAATCGAACTGGCAACCTTGTTGTTAAACACACCACGCTCTAACCAACTGAGCTAACCGGCCGCCCCCCACCCCCTTAGTCTTTCTAAAACCCCTACAAAATGCAGATGGCCCACAGCTCACCTCTCTCTCTCCTTTGCTTGGTTTCTGTATTCTCTTTTCATTCTCCACTATAATCAGCATTCTCTATACTGTAAAGATGCAAGGGGAATTTTACATTTCTTTTGGTGGAAAAAGTCACTTTCTACTTGGAGTATAAAATAAGAATTAATTTCTCCAACTTTCCCTCCTCGTGGAGCAGAAGTATGAATGGCTGGTGATTCCTGTGGAACACGATTAAACTTCACCCCTCCCCAATCCTACACACACTGTCATGCAGGGTGTTAGGCGGGGTCTCAGCTCCCACTCCCCACATTAAAACGCAGGATATGGTGAGGCCAAAAAGGAGCACCCATGGAGCCATAGCTAGGGGAGTCATACCACTCTAGTCTCGCTGGTGGCAGGGTTGGGGACACAGGAAGCAGGATCCACACGATCTGCAACCTGCTGTCCACTTCTCTGCCAACCAACCAACCCCACTTGCTAGCTGCAATCCACCCTGCTAACTGCAATCCGCTCTTGCAAGCTCAGCCACCATTTTCCTTGCTAGTCCCTATTTTTTCTGCTAGCATAGCCACAGCAGTTATATTAGTGGCCAATAGCTCACTGGTTACAGCTGACGGCCAACTAGCCACAGCTAATGGCCATCCAATCACAGTTGATGGCCATTTACTACCTGAGCCAGCACCTTTCCACGTGAGGCCTGGAAACTGCTCTCTGGGGCTCTGTCCCCACACACACAATTGCCTAAGACTACAGTACTCGAAAAAGAGTTCCTCATTAACATCTTATACTATATTGTATAAGCCAAGGGGCAAACCTGGCTAAAGTGGGCAGTAGTTTTAGTAATACAGATTCCTAAACCCACCCTGGACCTTTGGATTTAGGATTTTAGGGAATAAACCCCGAGAGTCCCAACTAGCCAACTTCATTGGTGATTTGCACAGAACAGCTATAAAATCTGGGATAGGTTACAACAGCAAAGAGTAAATGCACTGAGGATATTGCATAATCAGGCAAAGTAAGAGAAGCAGTGAAATCCTCCCACTCTTGAAATTGGGGAACAATTCATACAAGAATGGGTATTTCAGACTTGAATGAAAAGAACTCATGGAGGAGTGGGGCATTCTAGGCAGAAATGGAGCCAGGGAGGGTCCAGAAGTGAGCATGGAATAAAAGGGAACTCATCTTTGTCTCGGGAGGAAGAAAAGGGCCAGACTGAATGGCTCCAGAATCTGTGATCCTTCACTCTCCTGGGATTCTCAGCCTCTGCTGAGGAAGTGCTTTCATCCCCAAAGCCCTGAAACGGAGCAGAGGGAAAGTTATGTTGAAGTGATGAAATTCCCAAATGGGGAAGGGCCCTACCCGTCCCCTCCTACCTGGGGAAACCCACGATGGAGCTGCCCCTCCTGCCTGAGCAACTCAACACAAGTGTCTCCAAGTCCACCCACACTTGTTGAACATTAGAATCACATGCCAGGGCCTGGGCCCCGTTGCCCAACACTCTGATGTAATTGGTGTGGAGTTCAGCCTCGGCGTAGGTATTTTTAAGAGTTCCCACGTCATTCTGATGTGCAGCCAGAGCTGAGATCCATTGCATTGGCCAGTTGGAATCCACCAATTGGGAAATTTTTGCTTAACCCTGTGGCTCAATTTCCACACCTGTGCTGAAGGATGTGGCTGGGCTACTGCGGGTCTTCATTGCCACTAAGTATTCCAAGTCTACCGTCTACCATCCCTCTCCTCTTCACAGGCATTTGGTTCTCTCTGCAAGTCTCCGTGCTGCTCCCTGGGGTGCCTCCCTCCCACTTTCCCCTTCCTAGCTTATCTGTTATGCTTTGGTTCCTCTGAGCCCTCTGATCTCTGCTAAGTGACAAAGACTGCTAATTGCTTCATCAGATGAATTAATTGCTGTTAACACTACCTGGCTAAAGTGTTCACCAGGCCAGTTAGAATTGTTCCCCAAGGAGCAGTCTCTACACAGGGAATTTCAGGCAGGGCCAGCAGGAAAAAAGAGGGTCTCTTGGTCTCTCCAGTCTCACCTTAGAGGGGCCGTGTGAAATGGGGCCATGATTTGGTCTCTCTGTGATTCAGAGGATAGCAACACGTATCTTCTAGAATCATGAGGGCCCATTAGGGGGTGTGGTATATTGTAGGTGTTCTATAACTATTAGCCTCACTTTCCTTCCTGTCAAAGGCCAGATCCAATTATATCTTTTAATAGTCACATCTCACTTTTAACACATGGAGATTAAATCTGCAACTAAACCATGTTTCTTTCATCCTACACTTGTGCAGTTTATTTTTTAGATCTCAATATTGAATTTTATATGTTTTTTTCTGTCAAGTTTTTTCTGGTTATTTTCTGCCCAGCATCTCAGCCTTTCCACAGCTTCTGGATCCTGATTCTATTATCCAACATGGTAGCTAAACTTTCAAGTTTGTGTTAGCAGCAGAGATAGAGAAAGGGCTCTCAATATGTTCCCCTTAATCATGGATAACACTGTTGATAACAGAATGGGCAAAAGATAAAGCCTTTTTATACCCCAAGCTCCTAGCATGATGCTGACAAATTAACCAGATGTCTTTAGTTTTAATATTGGTTTCAAACCAAACAAACTGTACTCTCATTTCGTTTACATGCCCACATCTCTTCACTGTTACTTTTGAGGCAGAAACTAGTTTCCTTTTCTTTTATTCCTTTTCAGTAACAAAACCCTATCTTTAGTTGTACTGATAACAACGTCTCTTGCAGCTAGAAATGGCCATGTTCTTCTGTTCTGGCCAACAAATTGTAAACAGAATTGTTCTGTGGGACTTTAGGCAAATCTCCCTAAAAGTAACTGACTCAGCTGGGAGGAGCTAGCCCCTCCTCTTTCCTGGTGGTTGAACGTGGACCTTCAGCAGCCATCTTGGATCATGAGGTGACCTTGAGGATAAAAGATATAAGGAGCCTGGTCTGTGCTGAACATGGAACCACCATAGCAGCCCATGACTGCTGAAAGAGTTTCTCATAGCAGAGACAAATATGCTTTTCTTTTGTTTA
Source organism: Rhinolophus sinicus (assembly GCF_057876585.1). NCBI lineage: Eukaryota > Metazoa > Chordata > Mammalia > Chiroptera > Rhinolophidae > Rhinolophus > Rhinolophus sinicus. The sequence continues at coordinate 111,013,345 of NC_142515.1, read as the reverse complement.
AACTTTTGAATATAATCCTAATAAATGCACCTCATTAGAATCCAAATACTCTGTGTCTTTCTCAGAAAGAAGAAAGATAAGGAGACAGGAAGAAAGGAGGAGACAGAGAGCCTGAGTTGTCTAATGGAAACCTTGGATTTCTCTCATATCTGGAAGAGTTCCATATATCCATAGCCTTTCCAACCTTTGAAGATCATTATAAAACGGCAAAAAACAAAAAGAAAAATTTGTCAGCATGCATTTGAGTAGATCTCCTAATGTTAGGAGCTAGAAAAGCCTTTCTTTGGAGACCCAGGCCATTTCTAACAGTTTCCTTTGAAATCACTAATTATGCTCTAAAAGGGAAGGCATCATTGGAGCCAGAACCAGCAGCCAATTACCCACAAGAAATCACTCACTGTGTGGGCTGCCTTCTCTCTCTGTTCGCATAATTTCAAAATGTAATTTCTAGAATCATGCTAAATACTTGTAAACAGAGATTGGTTTAATTGCAAGGAAGTACAATTTCGGGATAAAAATGAGATTTGTTTCTCATTTGGTCGATAACAGAGCAGTCCTTTTTAGGTCACACTTGCAGTTCCCATCCGTCTTCCCACCCCAGTCAGGTCCCTCTGTAACTCCAATGAGAGGTGCTGACTTTAGCAGACGGTAGAGATTGCTATGGGGTGGTGGAAAGAGTATCGCACCTGTAGTCAGCAGACATGAGTTCGAATCCCAGCTCTGGCATTTACTAGGGTGTTATCATCTGCAAATAAATTAGCCTTCTTGAGCCTCAGTTTCCTCAAAAATGGGACTGGTGCACAGGGTTAGGAGGGTGAACTGGGTAATATGTGAGCATAAACTGTAAAGAGCTCTGCTGGAATGTAAGCTCTATGAGAGTTGTGGCTCAGCTTTGTTCCCTGCTGCCTTCTCCAATGTTCTGAACAGTTCCTGGAAGATCATAGGGGTGTGTATCAGTTACTATTGCCAAAAAAGTGTGGCATAACAAAAATTATAAAATGGCAATGGCTTACCCCCATCAACATTTGTTTTTCACAGGTCTGTGGAGTCTGGCTGATCTAGGCTGGGCCTGGCTGATCCCCACTAGGCTGGCTCTGCCTCTGGACTTTGGCCGGAGCAACGTAGGTGGGACAGCTCTGCTCCATGGCTTCCTCACATGCCTCTGGGGATGAAGGGCTAGTCTGGGCCCGTCCTTCTCATGATGATGGAAGAAGCACAAGAGGAAGCACAAGAATGCCTTTGTCTACTAATATCCCATTGGTCAATGGAGAAAGACACATGGCTAAGCCCAGGGCTGGGAATTTCACTGCCCATAGATCAGAAGGACACTACAAGTTACAAGGCATAGGGCACGGAGAGAGGAAAGGGTGGAGACTTGGGTCATTAATGCAATCTACCACAAGATGCAATGGGCTATTTATTGCTTGCATGAATGTACATGTTTTCTGAGTGAATGAAGACAAATGTGAGATACCCAAGGCTCTGAAAGCAAGCCCTCACCTCACCTATCAAGGCTATCTTCTTCCCATACCTGTAATCCTGTAACTAATGGGGGTGTGGGGACGGCTACATGACCTGACAAAGCCATGCAGTAAAAGAAACTCATCTACAACTTCTTCCCTCATCCCTCTTAGGGTCCCCCCCCACCACATTTCCTTTTTAGCCTTTCCTGTTACCTCTCTCAGCATCTAACCTACGTGATTTAGCTCATTCTTAACTGCTGCTAAGATAGCAATTGACCTAAGGCATTACCTAAAGATATTGAGCCAATTTAAGAAATGGATAACCAAGGAGGAGAGGTACACTTCTATCTCCTTTCATCACAGGGAATTGTTAGATAGTTTCCTGGGTTGAAATAAAGAATACATATCATTTAAAATGATAATAACAATTAAAAGAACTAAACACTGAAACTGTGAATAGTGGTTCCCTCAGAGGAGTTAGACTATGGATAAAGTAGATGAAGACCACATTTCCTTTATATTTTATACTTTCCTGTGCTATTGGGGGAAAAAACTATGTAACCATATGCATGTTATTTTTATAATGTATTTTTGAAAAGGTTTCAAGATGCAGTCCATGGAACTCCCTTCTTGTATGTGTGCTTTCAAGCCCCAGAGGGATGAAGGTATAAAGGTAAGATGACAGGTATCGGCTGTCGGAGGCAAATCCTACCCTGTGGATGGTGGCTTGCCTGCCCAACTCACAAGGCCTCCATTTTAAAAAAGAAAAAGAAAGCAAGTTGTGCTTCCTCATAATAACACATAGAAGGGAGCATGAATGAAATTAATATTCTTGTCTGCTCACCTAGAAGAAAATGTCACTGAGTGAGAAAGAGGTTACTTCCAAGGCTGAATGAGCAAACTATTTAGACAGATGGGGACGTCTTGTTGTACTCCTGATTTGAGGCTTATGTCCCTTGTCTTTCCATTTCTTCCTGCACCCTCCAGGCTTCCTGGAGGCCTGGGTTTGCACGAAGAGTGTGTTTGGGAGAACATATCTTGGGAAGACACTGTCTCTTTTTAGAATTTGCAATTTGGTTTTTAAATGTTGCTGTGCAGCAGGAAGGCACAGTAGGAAAAGGCAAACGAGATGATAGATTTTTTGGAAAATGCTGTTCACAGCTCTCATCGGGGTAAGGCTTGGATGGCTCTGTTCTCAGGGCTTATTTGTGCTGCAGAGTAATAGGTGGAGAACAACAGGCCCAGAGTTTTATTTTGCTTAAAGCCTGGGCGGGGTTGTCCAGCTGCTGAGTCCATCACTAGCATCACAGCTGATCAGAAATTTGCTCATTTTCTCCTGGGGAGAAATTTGGCCCAGCCTCCCCTGAAATAAAGAGAAGGAAACAGACTCTGAAACTCCTGATTTATTCCTGGAGTTCCTTATTTATGGCCAAGACAAAACACTGATGTGTATGGATGCACTTGTGTGTATGTGCACGTACTTTAGAGTGTGTGCTGGGGTGGTTGCACTTGGGAGGAGAAAATCTTTGAGCAAAATGCCTTTTCCAAAGGAAAACATTATCTACCCTGTTCTCCGGGCGTTTGGGCCACGGAAAACAGAACACACCACAAATGAAAGCTCCAGCCCCTGATAAACTAAGACAAATGACCACATGCCTCAAAGTCGCTCCAACCTTGAGATCAGTAAAATAGGCCTGGAGTGCCAGGTGACCTTGAAGCTCACAAGCTTGGCAAAAATCTGTCAGTAACAGAGAGCCACAAGTCCTCTGGGCCTGGGTTGGGTTCAAGCTGCAAGGACTTGCCCTTCCAGACTCTATATGGGAGTAAAGAGAACTTGCTTCAGTCCAGGTCTTCTCTCTCTCTCTCTCTCTCTCTCTCTCTCTCTCTCTCTCTCTCTCTCTCTCTCTCTCTCCTCTCTCACTTCCCCTTTGCTCCCTGTGCAGAGATTTTCAATCTATTGCAGCATCTCCCCATTAAAGTAAATAGTGCCTTCCCGAGGGCACATCTTCGATAATTCTGCAATTGTGCCATAGCCTGCTAATGCGTAATGCTGTAGTGTAACAGTCTATTAACACACAGCACTGCACATTAAAATCTCTACTGTATCACTGCAGACCTACTTAACAAAGGCAAGGTCCCCAGAAAGCACTACACCCTTGCTGAGAGTTGCTGCAACAGAACAGGGGAAATCTCTTATGACAGAAAAATGTAAGGGGGAAATGGAATAGTGATGGGCCCAATAAGAGCTCCCCTCCAGCCTCTCCCCAAGTGGGGCAGCCCCTGTGCCTGCCTGGAAAGAGCAAAATCTGCCGGTGCTATGGATTGCATCTAGAAATTCTTGGAAGTTCAATAATAAATCCCTTCAGATCAAATCTCATTACTCAGATCTTTACTTGGAAGCACTCCAGTTTCCTTTCTCTCCTTCTGAGAGAGAGACAGGGTTCAGGTAAGTTGGCCGAGCTGGGAAAATGCACCACCGGCTCCTCCCTCCATAACAGTTACCCGGTTGGAGGAATTCTTCAAACAGCTGTAAATCCTCCCATCAACATCTCCCTCCTTCAGAAACTACAATATATCCCCACATCAAAGCCTCCCATCAGCTGCCAACATAAAGAATCAATAGTTTAACAAAAGAGAAGCAACGTGAATGCTGGGTGTGTGGTGTAAATATCTGTACTGCAAATAATCCAAGTATCATCTTAGAAATGGGAGACTCAAAATCCTGCTGCTCTGGCCTCTGAAGGGCCCCTCAGTGGTGTTCCCACAGGGGAGCCATCAGAACACCAGCAGTGGCTTTGCCGCAGAGTTGGAGCACACGGGGAAAGAAAGGGAAGATGGAAAGAGGAAGATGGGAATTTGAGGATGAGATGGCCAGAGCCCAAGGCCTGTGTAGAGACATAGGGGAGAGAAATGTGGACGAGACACACATCCTGAAATGCATATCAGGAGCTCTGCTAACCTCCAGGCTGCCACCCAGCCACTGTGATGGCTCCAGCTAGTAACTGTGGGGTCTTCATCCAGATGAGGAAGAGAGTGGAGGATACCAGAATATGTCACCCCAAAATATGCCTCTCACATAAAATATTTTTGAACTGAATTCAATTTAGAAACAAGTAAATACAGAAACAACAAAAACAACAACTCCCCTTTTTCTTTTTATAGGCAGGAAATAAATTCTCCTTTTACTGGAGACTTTTAATGAGCATAGAGAAGGCACCGGAGGAATCTGCAAACGAATCTTATTAAACTAACTCTTATCTTCCTACTTAAGGAAGATAAAGACAGCCTCGCCCTAGATGGACCATCCCCAAACCAAACCCCATTTGTCTTGTCAATTCTTCACAAATGTATTGTTTCTTTGTCTAAAAGGTATAAAAGCTTCCTGTTCTGGTTATTTCTCCAAGTCTTTACTCTCTGTACATGTGAAGGCACCATGTATATGTACAAATTCAATAAAATGTGTATTCTTTTCTCCTGGTAATCTGTCTCTGTCAGTTTAGTTTTTAGAACCAGTCAGAGACCCTAAGAAGGTGGAGGAAAACTTTCCTCCCTACAACAGATACTCTTGGAGCTTCCGTCCAGTTCTTCCAGTCCATGGTCTCCACGTAAACCTACACTGTGTGTGTGTGTGTGTGTGTGTGTGTGTGTGTGTGTGTGTTAGAAGTGAGGTGAACTTTTTACTTGGAGTTTAAATGAAATGAGATGAGTAACAGTGAAGAGAATAAGTGTGAAGTCTGCAGTGTGTGTGGCAGCGTGTTTGGAAGAGGACAAATAAAAAACCATGAGGACAAAGTCATTTCCAAAGTGACAGTGATGTTTTTCTTTGGGTTTCAGTTCAGTACAAAGGCGTGGAGAACCTGCTCGAGGACTCTGTGTCGGAGAGGGGCCCGAAGCTCCACTGAGTCCTTCAGGGGGCCAGTGGCTTTCCCACACATTGTCTCACTGAGTCCTTACAAAGACTCTTCCAAATTGGAACTGTCCGCATTTTACAGGTGGAGAAACTGAGGAAGAAAGGGGTTAAGCAATGGGGCCAAGCATACACACTAGCAAGGGGCAAAAATTAGTATTTGAATACAGTTCTTCTGATCATCTCCTTATGTTACATCATGGGTGTAGCTCAGTAAAAACACTGGGCTATAAAACAGTGAACAGCCGGTGTCTTCTCCCCCAGGCCATGCAAAATCTGGGAGATGGAGGAAGAAAATCCAGGCATGCATACTGTATAAATAAAAGAGACAAAAAAGGGCAAAAATAAGTGTTCTTCAGGAAGATGGCAGCCTTGGATTGGTCTAAAGGACCACGGCCCACCCATCCTTAGGCCTAGGGATGACCCAAATCCCCTAACAGGGTTTCCCTGGGTCCCAACAATGCCCCAGACTTCCCCACATTCCTCATCCTCAGCTCAACCAGGGCAGGAGGGCAGAGACAGCCTGGAGAGCACAGGCGGAGGGGCAGGGGAAAGAGGAGGGGGAGCCAGAAGATACCTTTGTGGTGAACTGATACACAGTTGGGCTCGGAGCTAGAGCTCCTTGCTTCTGCCCTCTCCCCACACTACAGACTGATAATGCACACAATTGTCTGTGTGTGAAGGGATGCAGGGAAGAGGTGAGAGTTACACCCATACACCCCGGGAAGGGGCTTGAAAGGAGGCACTGCTGCACCCTTATCTCTACCCCCAGCTGTGACGCCGATTGATGCTATTAAAATTCCCAGGAACCTCTGCTATCCTGTGTGTGTGTGTGTGTGTGTGTGTGTGTGTGTGTGTGTGTGTGTTGAAGGCGGGGTAAAGGGATGTGAAGGGAGGGAGAGGGAGAGACAGAAAGCAGCCTGGGAAATGCTTGTTGATTTCCTTCTCAAAATCGTCCATGTGGGAGGGGTGATAACTGAGGAATGAAAATGCATGATATGGGGGATTTCATGGCTGTTGCCCACGATAGGGCGAGGTAGGTGCCGTCTAAAGACCGAGGCCTAAAAGACTCTTAGTTGCTACCTTACATGCAAGAATTTAGAACCATATCTCTAAATTAGAATAATCAAATTCATGCAAAAGTCTCATCTCCTCTTTAGGTTTCCAATATGGATTTGGAGGAAAATTTAGGAATAAAAGATCTGACCTCAAGTCTTCATCAGCTGTGTGACCTTGGGAACGCCTTGTGATAACCTCTAGTCTAGATTGTTCATCATCAGCTTCACAGTGTTGTCATTAAAAAAACAAGACAGTGTAGGTGAAGGCAGCTTGCCCACTGTGAAATGCTGTAAGAAAACTTTATTTATGACGACCAAAGTTCAGCCTGGAGGGGCTCAAAACACCAAAGGTCACTTTAAATGGATGTTGCCACCTTGCCCAAGCCACTCTTGCTTCCTCCCATCTGACCTCACAGGGGTCTGGCACGTGGTCCAGGTGTCCTTAGATGCCCTCAGCAACTTTCATGGAGCTCTGCCAGGGGAAAGCCAATGAACTTACTCCCCAGAGACTGACAAGTAGCCAAAAAAGGGACCCTGAAAACCCCGTCCCATAATGAGTGCTTTGTCAACATGTCCCACTCAGGCAGGAGGCCTGGAGAAGAAATTGCAGGGCTGTGTTATTGTTCCTCTGGCCAAGCAAGGTGGATAGACCATGGAACCTTTTTATAGGAGACGCTCATTCCCTCTTTGCCAAGGAGAGGGGCCCGGTCCTGTCCTTGTCCCAGGAAATGGGATGCTCAGCTTGACATCATCCATTTCCCTCACTCCAAAGATGCACAAACACTGTATCCTTAGGACTAGCTGGAGAGACAGCACATCAGCAGGGGCCACCCCCTAGAGCTCCATGGGCCTTTTTTTGGCAAGTAGGTTGGGGTATAGACCAGCATTCCCCATCACCAATCATGATGAGTGGTTTTATAAACACTCCTCTCTATGAGTGACCACCTATGTGCCTCTTGAGTACTTAATTCCCCACAACGGACATGGTAACCCCCTGGTTCCCGCTTCCCTTATTGCTCTCTGCCCCTAGCTTCCTAAGGTACAAAATACACAGGCATAACCAGCGCTATCTCTCCACCCTTTCCCTCTGGGAACACTCAGTATGCCCTTTAGACTTGGTTCCACACCCCTCAGAGGCCCTCCTTTGTGGTTTTCCTTACTCTTCTACTAAAACCGATTTCATGGAAAGAAAAGGACATTACCCACTGTACTGGGACGTACAGACTCTATGTTCCTTCTCTGATTTCCTTACCAAAGCTTCCACCTCTCCCTCCTTCCCCCCTCCTTCTCTCTCTCTCCCTCTCTGTCTCGCTCTCATTCTCTCTCTCTAAAGACAATATAATCAATGAAAAGACTTAGAAAAAAAATGAACTGCCGCGTGCATAAGGAGTCTTGAGTTGGACTTTTCAGCTGCATTGCTTCTCTCATGGCTGTTTACTTGAATTTGCCTTTGAAAGATGGGGCTGTGTCAATAGCAGCCAGTCATCCCATTAGCCAAGGTGACAGGCAGAGCCCACACATGTAGATGGTGCACAAGTGAGGCCATATTTTCTCCTCTCCTGCTTTAGACTGTCTGGAATTCCACTCGGGCTGCTGGGAAGCACAGATCAGCTCTGCGGCCGGTATCCGGTAAATAACATCTCCGATACATGAACCGCGGAAACTCTGCTCTCCTGCCAGGAAATGAAGACAGCAGAGGAGGCGCCCTGAATGTGCGAGGAACGATGTTTGTTTCCATTTCACTGCCTCTAGGTGTTGTGTTTGTGGATTTAGGGACGGAGGGACCACACTAGAATGGGCTAGGTGTTGAGTTGGCCCAGCCACGTGGCCAGGGAAGGCAAAAAACGTCCCATGAACCTTATGTGTCTCCATGCTCATGTGAACTTAAAGCCCAACATGCACCACACTGAGTTCATCATCTTCCCTCCAAAGCCTGTTCCTCCTCTGGTGGTTCTTCTCTCCACCTATGGCACCGTCATCCACCCCGTCTCAACTGAGTGTCGGGAACTTGCGTCACCCTTGACTTCCCTCTTCTTTATCCTCACATCCCATCACCAAACCTTGTCAAATTAATTTTATAAGATGATAGTATCTCTGGAATCATCTCTCCTCCCACCTTCCCTTCTCCGTCGCAGTCCAAGCACCTGTCACGTCTTACCTGGATGACTGTAAAGGCCTTGTTTTTGCTCACCTCCCACCCATTCCTGACCCTAGAGCAAATTTAAGTTTTTAAAAAAATACACTACAAATCGATCCTGCTGAAAAGTCCTTGAATGTCTTGCCATTGCCCTTTAAGTTCGAGCCCCAAGGTCCTCAACCAAAGTCTCCCAGGTCTTCTCAGTACATTGCTGCCCTCCTTACCTGCCTGTCACCACTCCCTGCTCCTTTCAGCCTTTCACTGTCTCCACGTGTGATTCAGAGCCCTTGAAGTGTTCCCTCTGCCTGGGAAGGCCTTCCTCAAAGCCATTCCCCTTCAAAGTACCCCTCAAGCTTGGTGCTAGGTATTTATCTTATTTTTGTATTTCTTACTTGATTCTCTGCTCCATGGAAGAAGGAGCTATGTCTATTTTAGTTACCGCTGCATCCTTACCACCCAACATAGTGCCTGGCATCTAATAGATGCTCAAAAAAATTGTGTGTGTATCTACATGTATGTATACATACACATATATGCACATATACACTTGACCCTTAAACAACATGGATTTGAACTGCAAGTGTCCACTTATATGAGGATCCGTGTACCTACGCAGTTCAAACTCATGTTGTTCAAGGGTCAGTCATACATTGAATCAAGGAGATTTTGGTAAAACTACTTTGGAATTATGAAGACTATATAATACTGGTGGTTTTTAGTTCTGCTTTCCAGCTCAGAACGAGCAGGATAGAATATTCTATTACCATGTGGACTTGAGTGGAACTTATTTATATCTGTGTGTTAAGGCTTCCAGGTATTTGCATCTTAAGCTTTTTACTTATACCCGCAGAATGAAGGGATTTGTGCTTCTTTAAAGGAATTTCAGGCAATAGCCACCAGGTGGGTTCATTAAGGAGGCCACAGTACATTCTCATTCCTATTTTTATTTCTTTTTTTGTAGTTTAGAAACTGAAAAATAAAGAGACAAGCAGCCAAGGCCAAAGAAAGAAAGTGGGGAACTACACTCTGGCTTTGGAGCTCTGCTCTCATCCCCTGTAAAGGGATTAACCCCAGGTTCACCATCTGGGGGGGGCGGCTCCTGGCCTGCGGGGCAGGCAGCTCTGTGGGGAGAGAAGCGCCAGGGCTACCCTCGGACATCCCGAGGTCAAAGCCTCTATTAACCCTGGGACTTTGTAGAGCCACTCAGTTTGTGCCTCAGTTTCCCCGTTTGTAAACCAGAGATGAAATCCCTGACCTCACGGGATCAGTGTGAGGATTAAAGGAGATAAAGTGTATTAGGAAACATGTTGTGAGATATAAATAGAAATTAAAGGTGACATGATGACACCACTCAACTAAACTTCCTAAGTACAAAAAGGAGGTCTGCAATTTATTTACCGTGAGCTGCCCCCACCTACGTAGCTCTGTGCACATAATCATCTATCAGCCCCTTCAAGACCATTGCTGAGCATCTGTCTCTCTCTCCTTGCTCCAGGGGACTGTAAACTCATCGTGCATCTCTAATAACAGGCAGTGGTAGACACCCAGTATGCTTTGGGTAAATGTTTGCTGAATGAATATAGGGCAGGAAGAAAGAAGGAGGTAGGTCTGAAGGAAAAGGTCAGTGTGTGTGGGGAGGGGGGTGGCTAGATCCTGAGGGAAATTTACATTTTCTTAGAAGTCAGGGAGAATAACTAAAGGATCCAAATAAACTGGGGTGCCTCCTCCTAACTCCCTTGGCTCAAACCCCAACTGCTAGAACTCTCCTGGATGGGGGCCAGCACTTCAGGGGTGGGGAGGGAGTGATTATTTGTCTAGTCTTCATTCAGTTGCAGTGGCCTCTCCTTGGGGGGCCCTGCTGAGCTGCTAGGAACTGTGGTATAAGAAGCATGCCCAGATTTCCAGATTTGGGAACCTTTTAAGAGATGCATGCCCTGGTCTCGCACCCAAACAAAGGCGATAGAGCCAAAATACCACGACATGTTTCTTCCCCATCCCCAAAAGAAACTGAACATCTCATCATCCATTACTTATCTGTTAAGCCCCTGCTTTGTGCTGTAGCAGGTGCTGGAGTGATGTAAAGCGATCACACCCTTTGCCGGTCTCAAACAGGGGATGCATGACTTCTCTTCCATGGAGTAAACCACAGGGGAAGGGACAATGACACAGGTCCTGACTTGGGAAAGAACACAGACCTTTCCACCTGACAAGTTGGGTAGTGCCCGCCCCCCGCCCCCAGACTGCCCGCCCCCCCGCCCCCAGACTGCCCTCACATCACCCTTGGCCTGTGGAAATCAAAGGTATATCATGCCAGGAACCCAGGGCACTCCACTGAACTCTCTACCTTGCTGGGAAATCGCAAATTTCTAAACAAGATGTTGGCTATGCTGCAAACTTTGGGAACTACTCAATATCTTTCTGCAGTAATCCTTTTAGAGCCGACAAAGAGACTGCATTCCTTTAAGATCAAAAATAATATTTTTAAAGGGAAATGTCTCTCTCTTGTGACCTGAAATTAGGTCCCCATTGGGCTGGAATGGAGCCCATTTGTCAGTGCTACTTGAGGCCCAAGAGGTGACGATCTAGCTATATTTCCAGGGTCAGGGAAGAATGGTCTGAGGATACCTCTTCCCCAAGAGCCGCCTCTTCCTAACGTGCCATCCAAGTTTTGGGTGGTGCAGTTGGAGGCAGAGCGAGAATGTCCCTGCACTGGATGGCTGAGTGTCCTTCAGCCAATAGAAGAGCACTTTGGGGCAGATGGAGCAGCCACAGAGGAAGACGGTAATTCCTCCACTGGTCCTGTGTCCCATATGGAAAGTCTCCTGCTCTTCAGCTATTTCCGCACACAAAGCAAGAGGCTCTTTGTGATTTGAAAAGGCTGCGCCAGAGCGGCAGTGTTGACTGAGAGCCGTCTCTATCGGAGCCCCTTTCTCAATACATTAACAAGCAGGGCCTGCCGAGGGTCCCCAGTTCTGGCAGAGCCCCCTCAAGCTCCATTTCTGGATGTGCTACGGCCAACTAGCTTCCTACAAGGAACCCCTCCCTTCCCAAAACTGGCCGGTAGCCTGATTGCCAGGCCTTTCTTCCTAGGCCTTGGGGGAAAGAACCAAAGGAAGCTGCCCCTGCTCATGCCTGCGGTATTTCTGAACAAAGAGCCCTGTGTGAGCTGCAACAACATGGCTCTGGATTCCCAGCATGGGCACTGCTCGGCGTGTCGGGCCAGAGGGCCCGCAGCACGGCCGAGGGCGTGCTTTGGAACACAGATTGCTGCTGAGCCTTTGGGGCAGTGCCCGTCATGGGGCTGGGCCTGATTCTGGCAGCCTGACATTCGGCTGTCAACAGCTTGCAGGCCTGTTGGCTGCATGGCCAACATCCTGGATGGTGATCTGACCAGAGTCCCAGTTTCTCTTTGCCTATCGGAACTCTAGTCTCGGGGTGCCAGGCATGAGATGACTGCATCTGGACCCCTGAGATGTTCCTTGTTGTGGATCAGCCATTCAGGGAGCTCAGAAAGTGCTGCTGGAAACTTCTTTAGAGCCCTCTGCTTACTGCCCTTCGTCCAGACTCTCTCTGCAAAGTGGAGCTTCGTTATCCACGGAAAGATGCATCTAAATGTTAAATATACTGTCTTGAAAAAGGACTGAAATCATTCACTAGATTCTGAAAAGGTAAGAAAAATTGATGGCCTCCTCCTTTATTTTCTAAACAACCCTCCTCCCACAATAATAATCAGTGGCATCGTTGTGGGACCCAGTCTAAAGGGCACTGTCCCAGGGAGCTGATGCATTTTTTATATTTTCCCCTTTCATCCAGATGCAATATTTTGGTGTAAGCAATATGCAAAAGAAACATGGATTGGTCAGTGTTAACATTTGCTGTTCACTTGTGTCTCACACTCAGTAATATCCTAAGCAGGGAAGTATGTCCTTCTTTAATCACATCTGTGCATCCTTCCAGCTTTCTTGTGTCCTTGCTTCACCTGATGCCTCCATCTTCTCCCCACTTATCAGGCGTCTCCTGCCCTCTCTTCCTGCAGTCTCCTACCTGGACCTAGTGGCTCATCAGGTCTCACCAGATCCCCCAGCGCCCCTCAACACTCACCAAAAAAATCTTAGCTTTCATGCATGGCAGCCCCCACTGCCTTTGCCTTAGCTGTATCTTTGGGACTGAGAACTCCTGGAGGAAATCCTGTACAGGCTGGGCCACCACAAGTTCATGGCCCCAACCCCTGCTGGGCCCTCAGTGCTGCTGCCCACCTCACCTTTACCTGTTCTCCAAGATCTCCTCCTCTGCGACCTAGGTGACCACTCCAAGTGTTCTAACACTCGCCTATTCAACCTTTACTCTCATACTCAGCAAATAAACTTGTCTCCAACTTCAGGGCCATCAGGCTTACTCTCCTTCTACTTCCCACCCCCTTTTTACAAACAGCTCCTCATCCAAACCCACCCTCACCTTCTGTCTCAGAGGTGTGTCCCCCCTTCTGTGCCCTTTACTCTCTCGATGCCCACTGGCAGACTTTGATAGTTATCCCTTATTTCATTTTTATAAAATTTCTTCCATCTCCCATTTAGCTTCTAAATAAAGGGAGAAGAAGTAGGGAGGTATGATGCATTCAGCAAGGTAGGGAAGGTGGAGAAGAGGTGGTTTATTGGAGAAATTGCCCCTGATTGTTGTTATGGAAAACAGCATAGTAAGCTCCTTTACTTCCTGATGGGGACATGTCCCAATAAGCTTGTCTTAAGTTGAAAATATCCTAAGTTTGAAATGCATTCAATACTACACTATAGAGTATCAACTGTTTACCTTCGTGATCACCACGGCCCATTATCATGAGGGAGTATTGTATTGCATATTACTAGCTCGGGAAAAGATCAAAATTCAAAGTATGGTTTCTACTGAATGGGCATTGCTTTTGCACCACTGTAAAACCAGAAAATCGTAAGTCAAACCATTATAAATCAGGGACCATCTGTACACTCAAGTCTCATGCCCCAGGTCTTCCTCTAGTTACTTCTCAACCTCCTTTCTCCCGCTCTCTTCTAAACTTCTTGCCGTTGCCACTCCACTCCTTCCCCTTCTCCTCTCCCATCACCAAGTCCTCCCAAGTTTCTCTGAAACTTCCCCTTTCTCTCCCTACTTTACCTACTACCACTCTCTCGCCTGGCCCTATACAACAGCCTCGTAGGTGTTTGCCTTGTTTGCAGCCCTTCCCATCTTCCACCTAGCTTCCAGAATGATCCATTTGAAAGGCAAAACTGGACTTGTCAAGCCCTTGCTTAAAATCCTTCCAATGTTTCTCTGTGGTCTGAACTCTCTGCAGAATGTACAAAGCCCTCTAACCAGAGCTGCTGTCCTTCTCTGCGGCCTCGCACTTGCCGCTCCAGCAGCACCAAATTGCCAGCTCTTTCTCTTGCTTCCCCCTTGCCTTGGAGTGCCCTGTCTGCCTCCTCCTCTGCTGCCCACTCATCTCTCCACTTGGCTGATCTTACTCATCCCTTAAGACCAAATGAGTCACCTTTCTCCATTCCTCCTCACAAACATCTTGTATGTGCTCCCATAATACCCTGAGCCTATTCCACTGTTAGAGGCTGAATTCTGTCCCCAAAATTGACAGTTGAAGTCCTAACCCCCACTACCTCGGAATATGATCTTATTTGGAAACAGGGTCATTAGAGATGTAATTAGTTCAGATGAGGTCCGAGTGGAGTCAAGTGAGGCTCTAATCCAATATAACTCATGTCCTTATAAAAAGGGGCAATTTGGACACAGACACACCAAAGGAGAAGGTCATGGGAAAATGAAGACAGAGATTGGGATGATGTTTCTACAAGCCAAGGGATGCCAAAGAGTGATAGCAAACAACCAGAAGCTAGAGGAGAGACCTAGAACACACCTTTTCTTACATCCTTCAGAAAGAACCAGCCCTGCCAACACCTGGCTCTCACACGTCTAGCCCACAGCACTGTGAGATGACAGATTTCTGTTGTTCAGGCCATCCTGTTGCTGGTACCTTGTTACGGCAAGTTATGGCGGCCCTAGGAAACTAAGACATTCACCATTGCCTTGTTATATTGTATTGTCACTACCTGCATATGTCCCCGTCTCCCCACTGTGAACTACCTAAGGGCAAGAAATGTCTTATTCATCCTTGTATCCCCAGTGCCAAAAACAGTGTCTAAAACATAAAAGACTCAAGTATTTGAAGATTGAACTAATGAAAGCACAGCATCCCCCAAAAGTTAGACAAGCCAGCAGACTGAGAAGCTTAACTGATTTACTGCCCCTCGGCTCCCTAAGTTTCTTTTTTTTCCCCTATGGATTATTGCTGAATCTGTCCATGTTTTCCTGTTCCTCGTGGGTGGGTGTGCTGTTGGTTTTCCGGTTGGATTTTCAGATGCATGTTCTACCTATTTCTGCCCATTTCGTGCCAATGGCTACAGGTCCTGCTGTACCGCTTTCTGTCAAGGTTCCAGCTCTCAGTAGGTTTTGGCCACCCTGCACTGTCCTCTGGTCCCTTCAGGCCTAGGGATGGGTAAGACATTTCACTGTAGCTAATACCAGGCCTTCATTCTTTATTGTCCCCTTAATTCTGCCTGCTCCTCTGTAAATACTTTCATAATTCAACTCTGGCAAGCCCTATGTTTCCTGATGGGACCCTGAAGAATAGAGTTAACAGGCAGGTGAGTGGGGACTGTGATGAGAACCACAGTGAAAAAATAATCACTAGGTTTTTTTAAAAAAAGTAATCCTTCTGATGCCCTCCTGAGTATGTTTTCAAAGCACCACATACCTATTTTTACATAAAGCCTGCTAGTTGATCTTATTTATACATTTGGCTAAATATAGAAAATGTTTAGTTTAATTTGACTGCAATTTTCCAGGCACAGTGATGGGCACATTGGGAGTCCGGAGAGGATGAGATTGTTTCTGCTCAAGAAGACCCAGAGGTGGCCAAGACATGGAAACAACCAAAGTGTCCTTCAATAGATGACTGGATAAAGAAGATGTGGTATATATATACAATGGAATGTTATTCTGCCGTAAGAAAGGATAAAATAGTACCATTTGCAATAACATGGATGGATCTTGAGATTATTATGCTAAATGAAATAAGTCAGACAGAAAAAGTCGAGAACCATATGATTTCACTGACATGTGGTATATAAAACTGAAAGCAACAAAGGAACAAGACAAACAAATGAGAAACAAAAACTCATAGACACAGACAATAGTTTAGTGGTTACCAGAGGGTAAGGGGTGTGGGGGGTGGTAGATGAGGGTAAGGGGGATCAAATATATGGTGATGGAAGGAGAACTGACTCTGGGTGGTGAACATACAATGTGGTATATAGATGATGTATTACAGAATTGTACACCTGAAACCTATGTAACTTTCTTAACAATTGTCACCCCAGTAAACTATAATTTAAAAAAAAAAAAAAGAAGACCCAGTGTTTAGTGAGGGAGACAGAAACATCATTGACAGAGTGCGGGGCTATGGGAGAACCAAGGAGGGCACCTGGGAGGGCATGGGCCTTGGGCCAGATCCCACAACTGAAGAAACACTGAAATGTGGATTATCTCCTCAATATAGACATTTTAGAGCAACACTGGTACTTCTACTTCAGTTCTTTTCCATAGAATCATCTTCAGGTTTTTTTCATCAGAGAGATGGCTTCTGACAGCCAAATACACACAAGACGATCATGTAACTTGTTTATGGGGGTGTCAAAATTCCGCCTTATATTTTCTCTTTTCCTAACATTATAGATCCCTTGAGTTGGCAAAGACTAAATAATCACCTACCCCAACAATTCCCAATTCTGGATGATCATGAGAGTGCCTTTTTAAAAATACAGGTTCCTAGTCTCATAGCTGTCTACTGAATCAAAATCTGAGGAGAGGAGAGGGAACAGAGGGAGAGGGAGACCTGGAGATCAGGCATTTTGCTTTTTGAAACGCTTGTAATGATTCTCATGTTCAGTCTGGTTGCAAACCATTGCTCTGGATTAGCTCTTACTTACAGTTAACTGTAATTTAGACAGTTAACTGTAAGTTTTTCCAAATGTGGTTCGTTAGCCATCTGAGTGTGTCATCCTGGCAGAAGGATAAATGTAATGATCAATGGGATACAATTGAGAGTCCAAAAGTAAACCTTTACATTTATGGTCAATTGACTTCCTACAAGAGTGTCAAGGCCATTCAACAGGTGAAACAATAACCTTTCAACCAGTGGTGCTGGGACAGCTGGATATCCACATGTGCAAAAAATGAGATTGGATGCTTACATCACACTATATACAAACGTTAATTCAAAATGGATCACTGACTGAAATGTAAGAGCTAAAACTATAAAACTCTTAGAAAAAAACTATGCATAAATGTTTGTGACCTTGAACTAGGCAGTAGTTTCTTAGATATGACACCAAATGCAAAATAGATAAATTGGACTTTATCAAAAGTAAAAACTTGTGCGTCAAAAGGCTATCAAAGGAATGAAAAGATAACTCACAGAGTGGGAGAAAATATGTGCAAATCATATATCTGATAAGGGATTGATCGCCACAGTATATAAAGAACTCCAACAACAAAATACCCAAATAACCCAATTTAAAAATGGGCAAAGCACTTGAATAGACTTTTCTCCAAAGAAACACAAATGCTCAATAAGCACATAAAAAGATGTTCAATATCACTAGTCATTAGGGACACGCAAGCGCACAAAGCACAATCTATCACTCCACGCCCTCTGGGATAGCTATAATTAAAAAGATGGACAATAGCAAGTGTTGGTGAGGATGTAGGGAAATTGAAACCCTCAGAAATTGCTGGTGGGAATGTAAAATGGTCCAGCTGCTGTGGAAAATAATTTTGGCACTTCCCTATGACCTAGCAATTTGACTCCCTTGGGTATATACCCATGAGAATTAGAAACATCCACACAAAAATGTGTACACAAATGCTCATGTCAACATTATCCATAATAGCCCAAAAGTGGAAACAATCCGAATGACCATCAACTGATGAATAAATGAACAAAATAATAAATTCATTATTATATAATGAATATAATTCAGCCATAAAAAGGAATGACATACTGATACTTGCTAGAATATGGCTAAACCTTGAAAACATTATGCTAAATGAAAGAAGCCAGTCACAAATCACATAGCGTATGATTCTATTAATAGAAAATATTCAAAATAGGCAAATCCATAGAGGCCAAAAAGGAGTTTAATGTTTACCAGGGACTTGGGGGAGAGCTGAACAGGGAGTGACTGCTAATGAATATTGATTTCCTTTGGGGGGTGATAAATGTTCTGATTTAATTTAGATAGTGGTGATGATTACACAACTTTGTGAATATACTAAAAAACCACTGCATTGTACAGTGTAAAAGGGTAAATCTTATGATATGTCAATTATATCTCAGTTTAAGAAAAAAATTACCTGATCACTTGGGTCCTGGGAATTTGCATTTGAAACAAGCTCCCAAAATGATTCTGTGGCTCACTGAGACTTGAAAACTGCAGTATCTCATTTGTATCACTTTATCTCCTGAAAATTGGAAGCTTTAAAATGTCTTAAAAAACAAAACAAACAAAAAGCAAAAATCAGACCACCTAGGGCATAGTAAGTGACCCTTCATTGAACAAATATTTAACTGCTGCCTGCTACGCAGCAGGTAGCACGCTGAGCTCAATGAGCGAGTCACACACCCTGCCATATAAGACTTTAGAGTCTGGGAGGGATGGAGGCATGCAAACAGTTACAGTACAAAAAAGGCAACAGTGACATCTGCTTTCATGGACGTTTGTACCGAGAAGGACAAGGTCAATATGAAGCCCAAGAGTCAAACCGGAGGCAATATTTGAGGGGAAGCGCAAGATGTGGGTACCCAGAGAGGTGGAAGAGAGTGGGAAAGAGTGACAGGGAGGTCCTCCTGGCAGAAGAACAGAGAGTATAAAAGGCACAGCGGTTTGGCAGAGCTTGGTGAATTAAAACAACTGTAGCAGGTTGAAACAAATGCCCACAGGAAAAGAGGCAGAAGAGGAAGCGGAGAGTTACAGCTTATTGTGCAGGGAGGAGCCACGGGAGAATTTAGAAAAGCAGGATACAGTCCTAGTTTGGGAAGATCAGTTCTTATGGCAGGTGGGAGAGTGGGGCAGAGGGAACAGGGGGCTGTGAGGCTGGTGGGAAAAAGGCTTTGTCTGAAATGCTGAGGGTCCAAACTGCAGCGGTAGAAGGGAAGGGGGGAGAGAGATTGATTTCCTACTTGTTTAAGAAAGATGGACTGCACTGTAGGAGGTTTAGCAGCATCCCACACCTCTACCCACTAGATGCTAGGAGCATCTCCCCAGCTGTGAAAAACAAATATATCTCCAGAAATTGCCTGCAATACAAAATCTGGGGGACAAAATCTGCTCCAGTTGAGAATCACTGGTCTAAATTACATGAACCCCGCAATGGGATAGGGTTACATCTCCCTCAAGGAGAACCATTCATGCAAGGTGCTTTTGCATGCCTAGATGAGAGGAAGCTGGGGCTCCACTGAGCTCACAGATCTGGTGGTGTGGCCATTTTTGTGCTTCTTTGCTAACAAATGTCTGAGATGTGCTCTGATTGTGAGGTGGTTGGGGAGTTGACCCATAGCCCTACCTTCTTCTAACAGTTGGGAGATACCATTAGCTACCAAATAGGTGGTAGTTGTGAACAACCAACCTGACTTAGGTCAATTTGCCACCGAGTTGTCCAAGGTGATTTGCTGTTTACTAGCTGGAAGAGTGATGCTGTTCCCTAAAACAGAGGATGTCCAGGAGATTTTTTCATGGCCCAGGGCAAAAGGAAACGGTAGCAGAGCTAGACCGGGAACTTTTAGAATGCACACAATGGAATTCTTCTGGGTTTCTCAAGTGCTTGGTATATAGGAATTCTCACCGCCCAGACTCATGGGCCTGTGATTCTCCCAGCATGGCCCAAGCATAGTTCCTCCCAGCTTCGAGGCCAAGCAGATCTCCTCAACAAAGAGTTCTACCTTGATGGCCATGGCCCCCAGGTAAGAGTCACAGAATATCTGAAAGGGGAAAGGAGCTTAGAGAGATCTCACCTGTCATTGTTCACAACAGTTCTGTGCCCCACGTCAGCACTAGGTCTGGAAACCATCCCCACCTCTCTGCCCTCTGCCAATACCCTGGTCCCAGCCACCACCATCTTCCACCTGGACGGCTGCAATAGCCCGCTAATGAGTGTTCTAGTGTCCTCCTTCCTCCCCTATTCACGAGTCCCCACACAGCCTATGCAATGATTATTCATAAGTAGATCCATGTTGTCATCTCCTGACGAAATCCCTTCAACGGCCTCCCCTTTCATTTAGAATAATTCCAGTCCTTACTCGGTTTATAAATTCTGCAAATTCTGCCTCCCAACCTATCCAACCCTTTCCTCTCCGTTAAACTCCAGCCACACTGGCTTCTTTTGGTTTCTGAAATGTGTTGGGATCTCTCCCATCTGCGGGCCTGGGACTTTTGTGGTCCCTTTTCCAGGAGGGCCTTTCTCCAGGTTTTTCCATGACTACCTCCCTTTTCACCCACCAGGCTCCGCTCAGATGATACCCGCTGACAGGCCTCACTTGCTTTCCCTTTTGGGGGAATATCCTGGTATCCCCACCTTCACTGCCACATCACCTCCTTATGCCTTTGTTGCCACTTTCACCGTAGTAAGTTATCTTATTTGTTTGTGGATTGCTTGCTCCTTCCTTTAATTGAGAGGAAGGGGTTGCCCAGACCTTGGTTAGCATTAAATCGCAGGGGCTTGTTCCAGGTGGTTAGTTGATATTTAGTGAAGACACGAGTAAAATTAGGGTTTGTGTCACAGTAAATTCATGTGACTTGTCACATAGGCAGTGATGGCCAAGACAAGATCTCTCTGTATCTTTGTCTTCACTAGAAATTAAGTACTTTGTCTTTACTGACACTGTGAAGGCCTCCTTGTAGGTGTCTCATCGTTTTGGAGCCTCCCACCCATCGCCCTGCCCCACCAAAAAAGTGGAAATGTCCTTGCTTAAAGCAGACCCTGGGTCTTTCAGCTAGACTTCTCAAAGCGTTTGCTTCTGCTTCTGTGGTTCTCCTCTTCTTTCCCTCCCTCCCTCCCTCCCTCCCTCTCATCCTCTTTCTCTAGCTTGTTCCTGAAAAGTTATGTGTTAACTGAATAGCTTAACATTGAATCCTTCTTCCTATGATCTTACAGAGTGGTTTCAAAAGCCTGGTGATTCAGTTCTAAAGGCTCTGACTGGCTGCCCGTTAGCTTTTGGCCTCTTTGTAAAATGATTAATGATCTGTAAACAAACACTTACATAGAATGGTTAAAGTACCCTCTATTTAGAGGCCCCTTGTGGTGAATCCTTTTTGTAAATGGAAGAAGTGTCTGGTTTATCTCCTCTGTAAATATGGATTTTCCTATTTTGGAAGCTGTGTTGGTTATACCTTCCCCATTTATATGAATCCAACACATGCTGCTACCACCCCTCTCTCCTTTCACCCGATCGTCTCACCTAGTCATGCACACAGCTTAATTGAGCCCCTACAACATGCCACAGAGATAAACGAAACAGCCCCTGTTCTCAGTGATTCCCCATTTGGCAGGGCAAATGGACATGATAATGACCACGATACGGTGTGATTTAAGGAGAGCTCTTAGCTAAGCCCCAGATCAGGGTGTATGTTCAGGAATGTCCCTGAGCTGTTTGGGGGAAGATGGGTGGCAGGGAGCCAAGCAGATGGAAAGCGAGTCGCCAGGAAAGGCCAAGGACCACTGTGTTCAAAGGCACATTGTGAGAGTGGCTTTTCAGAACGACTACAGCCCGTGCGGATGAGGAGCGCTGAAGGCGGAGGCTGGAGGCTAAGCAGCTCCACACAACCACACAGAGGACGTGGGAGTCCATTCTTAAGGGGACGGATTGACGGCTGTTCCAGGGGACACACAGGAGGCCACGGACAGACCTGCACTGTTAAAGGATTGCTTAGGCAGCCCTTGTGGGGAGTGGATGGAAAGAGGGGTCGGCTCAGCAGCAGGGAGACCTCTCAAAGGACATTGTCTTAGACTCTTTGGGCCGCTATAACTAAACACTGTAAGACAGGTGAGTTATACATCACAAACATTGGTTTCTCAAGTTCTGGAAGCTGGCCTATTCAGATCAAGGTGCCATCAGATTTGGAGTCTGATGAGGACCCACTTCCTCACTGATGGATGTCTTCTCTATGTAAGCCACTACTCACAGGTATCTAATCATTTTGGAGTCCCCATCCAACCCTTTGCCCCCAGAAGAGTAGAGATGCCTTTGTTTAAAGGCAGATCCTGGATCATTTAGCTAGACTTCTCAAAATTGCTTCTCCTCGTTACTGTGGGTCTCCTCTTCTTGCTCTCCCTTTCTCACTCCCTCCCTCTCTCTCCTTTTTTCTCTCTGGCTTATTCCTGAAAAGTTATGTGTGTCTCAGGGAGGGAGGGACAAACCAGCTTTCTGAAGTTGCTTTTTTACGGGTTCTAATCCCATTCCTGAGGGCAGAGCCCTCGTGAGCTAGTCACCTCCAGTTGATAAAACATACATTGGGGTTTAGGATGTCAACATATGCATTTGGGGGAGACAAACATTCAGATCATGGCAGACATCAAAGTTCTCCAGGTGAGAAATAAGGAGGCTTTCAGCCAGAGATTTGTATCCTTAGACACAGTGGCACCTAGGGAGGGGGGTCCCCATTGGGCTCCGCAGAATCTAGAAACGCTTTTGTAAAAAATGTGGTGTTTGCATACACCTTTTCCTGAGAAGAGGATCCATAGTTTTTATCAAATTTGCAAAGGGATCCATGACTCTGAGCCAAGGCCAAGGCTGTGGCAGTGAGGATGGAGAAATCAAATGTGATAGGAAAGAGATTTAGAAAGATTCACTGAGAGGTGTGACAGATGGGATGTGGGTAGAGAGGAGAGGGAGGGGATGAAGCCAAGCCCAGGCTTCTGGCTTGGGCCATGATTAGGGAAATTGCGTATCTTTTACCTAGAATCCCGGTGAAAGCACCATTTGGGGGCAGGGGGTAGGAAAGGAGGAGGAAATCAATCATTCATTTATTTATCAATTATTTATTGATTTCTTACTCTGTCTCAAGTACTGCTAGGTGCTGAGGATTCGGCGAAATAAAGAAACATATTCTAGTGTGCGTAAACAGACAACAAACACATTCATGTCAGGGAATGATAACTGCTTTGAAGAAAAATAATGCAGGGAAAGGGGAGAGAGAGTGATGGGGGTGCTATTTTTGATCGCCTGGTCAGAGAAGCTTCTGTGGGCAGCTGATAGCTCAGCAGAAACCTGAGTAAGGTGAGAGAAGTCTGGGGCTATTTGCTCTTGGGCCATAAAACTTCAGATGGAGGGAACAATCAGGACAGGCACCCTGTGATAAGTGCCTCCTTGGCTTCTTGGAGGAACGAACGGCAAGGAAGCCAGCGGGGCTTGAGCAGAGTGAGTGGTGAGGAGAATCCAGATGATGAGGTAGAGGACGGGGCTAGAGGTTAGATCCTTTAGACTCCAGGACCTGGAAGACCATAGCAATAATTACAGACGTTTTCTAAATGCACCGGGAAACCACTGGAGAGCACTAAGTAGGGAAAAAGACCCCACTTCAGTGTGGGACATGCTGAGTTTGAAAGGGTGCATGAGACACACAGGTGGAAGGGTACTGCAGGCCTTGGATATGAACCCGCACAGGCTGAGGATTCAGGATATATTTGTGAGAATCGGCACCATATATATATGTAGGTGGCAGTGGAAATCATGGATGTGGCCAGGTTTGCCTTGGAATGTTGTGGAATCTGATGAGAAGGGGAGAACCTGAGGAAACCAGCAGTTAAGGGGTAGAGAGAAGAGAAGGAATTTTTGAAGAAGCTTGAAACACAGGGGCAAGAGAGGGAAGAGAAGAACTAGGGAAGAGGGTGTCATCACTGTAACTGGAAAGAATTTTGAAGGTCAATAGTCTCAGACGCTGCAGAGCAAGTAAAATTAGGCCCAATGGATATGCTTTGCATTTCTCAGTCTGTAAGATAATGCAGAGGGATTGGAAGTGGGAAGATTACAGTGAGCTAAGTAATAAATGAGCAGTGGTGACTCAGTGTAGACATCATCCCAAATTTATAGGGCTGGCCCAGACACTTAATGTCTACACTTTATGGGCCATGCACATTGGGCTAATGGCCAAGCTGCGGGCTCGGTTATCAGGAGGACAAAACCAAAATATCTCATGCCAAGGGGTGGACAGATCAGGAGGCTGTGGTCACGGGCTCTGTGTAGACAGGGGAGGAAGCAAAACCGGGAAGATTCTGATAAAGGGGAGCCGATGGCAGAGCAAGGGTCCGAAGCTCCTGATAAGCTGGAAGTGTAGGTAAATGGGTGTAACAGGATGGAGGGGATGGAAGATTGGGGGACTGAGGTCCAAAGAGATATTGGAGTTATTGATTTGAAAGGCAACATAGAGAAAAGTTGAGGGTGTGTTTTTAGGAGAAAATAGGCAGAGTGGAGCAGAGGTAAAGTTCACCGGCCTCGAGGAGAGAAAAAATAATTCTGTTAATGTAGGCTAATGACGGGGAAGGCTAGTAGATGACAACCTATGGAAAGATGGTTTGCCTAAACCATTTAGTGGGTCCTCAGCATTGTAAAAAATGGAATGAAATAAAATTAAATAGAAATATCAGAGTGACCTATTCTGAATTTTTTAAAAATGTTTTAAAATACTTGTTTTAATTGTGTGTGTGTGTGTGTGTGTGTGTGTGTGTGTACACTGGGTCAAAATGTAAAATGTATTTCTTATTGTGTGCAATGATAAAAAAAAAAAAAAAAATGAAGCTGAGATGACATGACGTCCGAAGCAGAGTTTTTGCAGGAAGGCAGAAGAATATAGAAGGTGAAACAAGAAGCTTCAGCCTGAGTCAGAGCCACACAGAGCCCAGGAGACAGGAGCAGTGCAGTGGCAGACCCACAAGAGTAGTGGGTACTTGGTTTAGACGTGCCAATAAAGGAAGCCATTTCTCCGAGGCCCAGAAGCTCTGAGAACTGAGCTCTCCCAGAACAAGGTATGATTATTACAAATGGTATTACTTGGGGATGTAGGATCGAGTCACAGTATCCAGGAATCATAACACCAAAGCAATCAATCCAATACTTCCATTTTCAGAAAAAAGCAAGGTCGGACTTAAATTTAGTTTTGTCAAAACACGGCAAAATCTACCAATTCAGCACTATGAATGCTGCCTTCGTTTCTTAGAGGCTTCATCTTTAAACTCTTGTGTAAGTAGAGAGGGTAAATGTTGATTTTTCCCTCTTAGTGTAAATTTCATTTGACTTTTCCCTCTTAGAGGCCTTCCTATGATCGTTTCTGCCCATTTTTCTCCTGCCTATTTCCTTCCTGTGCTGTGTGGAAATTTGCCTGTGGTACCAGGAACCTGTGGATGAAAGACTTGGGTTGAGTGACAAGAATGAAGGCAAAGAAGAACAGGTCTTTGATTTTCAAACACAGCAGGGAGTGTCCCTGGTATCTGCACATGGCCTGTGTGTCAGCCTGATCATTGCTCTGAATCAGCAAAAATTTCCATTGCCTTCTGAGCAAACTGAGATGGGTTTCCCAGTCTCCTTTGCTATTAGGTGTGACCATGTGACTAAATGTTAACCAATGGCGTGTGGCAACTGGGTATCCATTCAAATACAGTTTGCTTTGGAGTGGAAACAAATTGGTGATTTCATTTTCTCTTTCCACAGAGGCTTAGTGTATTTCATGTTTTGAAAATACGCTTTCTTCGTTGTTTTCACTTTAATTTGCATTTTAATTTTCTCACCATCACTGAAAAAGCAAGCAGTGGCATGCTCCCCGCTTTCCCACCCCACTGAAGTCTAGATCAATGATACCTACCCGGCAGTTACTCAGGAAATGTTGCCCAGCTGATTGCTAATTTTGCTTTAAGAAATTACTTTTCCTCACTTTTGGAAGTACTCATCTTCATTTACAGCTGAGACAAGGTCAGTGTTAATGGAAATCCCCAGTGATGGTGAAAAATAACAACAGTTCCCAAGCATTGGGCATTGCAACATGCCAGGGAGTGTGCTACACATTTTATATACATTATTCCTATGTAATAATAATCCCACAAGGTAGGTATTAATTAGTACATTATTTCAGTGATTTTGAAACAGAACCTGATAATAGCGACAGGACTTCGTTGGAGCCAAGATTTTAAATCAGATGTGACTGGCTCCAAAGCCCATCCTTGACACATTTGCTTCACAAATATGTGCTTTTCAGTTGCTCGCTTTACATCTGCTCATTTCTTTCTTCTACTTTCCTTTGAGGAGATTTTCCAGGCTCTGCTCATTGACTGGTTAACACAGTGTACCTTGCATTCAGCCGGGGTCACTGAATTTTAACAGGAAGTAGAACTCAGGCCATTCAGTTCAGGGAGTTTCAGGGCCTGCGTTGATGGGTATTAGGATCTATAAATATTTGCACAATCCTTCTAGCAAACATGTGAGTATGACCTGCTCACAGTTAAAGAGCAAACAGCAAAAGGCAGCACCTACCCGGCTACTTTCCATTGTCTGCTTCAAAGTAAAAGATTTCTGGTGGACTTTGACATTCTCGAGGTCATATCCTGTATTGGAAAAGAACTTGGCACCCCCATTCTCTCCTCCTATCTTGCACAGGCCTGAAACTTGAAATGTGTCTGTTGAATGACTGTGGAATGAATTGCCAAGTTTACATTTGAACAACTTTTATTAAAAATTGGGTCCCCGTGCTAAGTAAGGACAAGGGGACCAGGAGGCTGTGACCAGGAGATACCCAGGAACACTTGGGTGTGCAGAGGAAAGGAAGGACTGATTGATGGCTTTCATGGTCATTTTAAGGCTTTCTGAATTGTTATAAAATGGTCTTGGCCATGCTTCAGGACTAGAAACATTTGACAGTCTAGTTTCCCTTCTTATCTCGGGTCAGTTTCTAAACTTTCTGGGACTAAAGACCTGCCCAAGGGCATGAGTTGGCAATGAGTACCTTCCAATGCTAAGACACAGGAGCTAAGAAGATTAGCTCTGAAATCGTACCGTGCAGGTTAAAATCCTGTCCCAGTCACCAGCTGGCTGTGTGACCTGAAGCAAGTGGCTTAACCTTCCTGAACCTCAATTTCCTCAGCATAGAAGTAAGGTTGATGCTATTACCTCCCTCACAGGATCATTTAGGGGCTAAGTGGCCCCTGTAAAGCATTTAGCATAGTGCTTGGCACACAGAAAGTGCTCAGCGAACGTGAGCTACTGCTAGAGCTGACATTTATTGAACTGGGCTTTTCGTCCTGCCCCCTCATGGAAGTTTTAACTCATAAAGGAAGAATTCTGTACTGGGTGCTGGGACTGGCACCAACAGGAAAGGGCCTTGCCCTTGGGGAGCTCAGAGTTTCTATTCAGGATTTAAATATTAAGACTCATAGGCCTTGAGCAAGTGACTTCACCTCCCTGTGCCTGAGCGTCTACGTGTGGAATGAGAGTGGGCAGCAAGGATGCTTCCAACCCAGCGTGTGCAGCAGCCTCGATGTTGGTTGGAACTCAATTACAGACAGAAGGAGAAAGAATGATTAGTCACCATCCCGGCAAACAGAGGAAAGTCACCATCTCCTTTTATTAATAGACCTGGCTATGTAACACTGTAAAAATAGGGTAGGTTCAAAATGTAAGTTCTTTGAATTTTAGTTGTTGTTGCATCGGATGAAATGTGAAAAGAGAATTGTGTTATGTATAGACTCTGCATAATGGTGTTCTGTCTCATGTTGCAAATCAATTACTTATTAGCTTTTATGGCCAAGGATAGGAAAATATATTACTATTCATTTGAGCCTTTTCCTTGTCAATTCTAAGAGTATAGCATTTGTTCTTGAAGAGAAATGAGTCTCTTCATTCTTTCATTTCAAAAGACCGATGTCACGTTACACAAAATTAAAATGGGAAAAAAGCAGGAAAAAAAGAAAAGAAAAAGCTTATCATACTACTTGGCCACTGTTCATGTTTAGGAGTCTACTTCCAGTTTTCTTCTGCATATTTTTACACTGAGGCCTGCTGCTTTCACTGAACACTACAACGCGCATTCACTACATAGAGTTCATAATCATTTTCAATTATGAGGTAATATCCTAGGAGGTGGATCCTGGTCTGCCATTTCCCTATCTTTATTAGAAGGACACGGGGTTTGGTGCCGGGGCTGGGTTGAGGTGTGGCTCTGCCACTTCCTGGAAGCGTGACCTTGGCCGAGCCACTTAATCTCCGCAGGCCTCAATGTCCTCAGCTACGAACACACGGGCTGTACTAGTCCCAGTCTCGTTGGGTTATTGTGAAGACTGAACGAGATCATGTTCGCAGAAGGCACAGCGGTATCTGGAACGCAGTAGGGTTGGCTGATGTCAGCGGCTGCTGCTGCTGTGCAGCCTTCATTCCAATCTGATGAGTGATTTGATTTTTATAAACATCCCACAAGAAAATGCATGTCAGGCCATGTCACTCCATCTCACTGGGCCTGGTTCCGCATTTGCCAAGGGAGGTGGTCAGACTACAAAGGGTGACCTTGGAGGCCCCCATGGTTCTCCATCATTACTCAAAGCAGCGGGAACCACGGCAGGGAAATGACCTACGGAAACTTCCAGCCTCGCTCACGAAGAAAGAACCCCGCAAAGGCCTGAGGGCTTGTGCACATCAGTTTCTCTTTTCATCCCGATAAACAGTTGACATTTGTTCAGTGGCCTTCCTTGTAAAGGCCTCTCCTAGTTCAGTGTGTGTGCGCCTCAGATCTCCGTTTTTCAGATGGATGCAGCAGCCAGGGTGCTCACCAAAGGTGTTACTTATCCGTTTCACATTTCTAATGTCGTTTCACTGCTGTGATCATTTTCCTATGTGGTCATTTAAGGAAGATAAACTGGACTGCAAATCTCAGCAGAACAGGCATTGCTCTGAGTCCCTAAGGGACAAAGACTTTCTTCCACTCTTAACACCACCTGCTGCTGCTCTCCCTGTAACCTCCCAAGGAGAATTTTTAATTAAAAAAAAAAAATTCTGACACCAGAGTAGTTGGATGGGCCCCTCCCTGTTTGAGGAAAGGTTCCCCCTCACATTCAGACTTCTCAGATTCCAAAACCAAGTGCCAAAAGGACTGGAACTAATGGTGATGTGAGGATCAGAGCTGCCACTGCAAGGAAACATTAGCATAGAACTGCCACCTGCCCCCTCTGACATCGAGTTCCCAGGGAGTGGCAGTGGGGCCAGCCTTCCTACCCACTCACCCACAGTGCCTTCCTGATGGGCACACTATGCATTAGAAAGGAAGCCCAGGATGGAGAAGAGACCTGGCCTGCATGGGCATCTACTGGGAGGAGTACAGTCAGAAGTCAAATATGCAGGCTCTGGATCCAGACTTCCTGTCTTTCCTGTGTGAGCTTAGGTAGGTTACTGAACCTCTCTGTGCCTCCATTTCCAAAATGAGAATGAGAGAAGAGTATCTTATGAGGTGAAAGAACTAAATGAGTAAATGCACGTAAGAAATGTAGAATGTGCCAGACACATGTTCAATGAAAAGCAGCTCAGACCATGGGTAACTAAGGATTATGTGCTAAATGTATGAATCTGATCATCACTTTAGGGGCCCATCAGTAGTAGTGGAAAGTGGTGGACAGTAGTAGGGAAAGCATGTGAGAAACAAACCTGAGTTTGAATCCCACTCCAGTTTGTGTTTAACTTTCAATAAATTGCTGGACTTTTCGCACTCTCAGTGCACTCATCTGTCAAATGGGAATTTTTTAATCTATCGTGAAGGCTGCGAGGACTAAGTGGGAGAACACATGCCAAGTGCTTAACACAGTGCCTGGGATGTAACTGCTTTGGATAATGCGAGCTCCTGGTGTGGCCCAGCCTGCTGCGAGCCAGACTCTCGCCAGGGTTTTCAAAGGCAAGCCCTGTCTCCCTTGCTCCTGGTTTTTGCTTCGCGCCTGCCAGCCTAGTCTTGGCAGTTCCTGGGGCTTGGGTCATCCGAGCCATTTTGAAAGTCTTTATTTTCCTCCAGCATCTCCCTTCCTCCTGGTGGAGGGATGCCGGCCACCAGCTGGGTAGCCTATGTGTTTGGGGGTGCACTGCAGTTTTACAGTGCCCTAGAAACCAGTGTTTTGTCCTTTCATAAACCAACCATCAAGAGCCCTTTCATACATGCTCCCCTCCCCCCAGCTGCAGTCTGGCTCCCCTCCACCACTCAGACACAAAATGGTTCTTTCAAAGCCAACAGGGTCCTGCTCTCATCCTCTTTCTGCTCACTTCTGGGGAGGGCTGGGACCTGGGAACAATCATTCCTTCCTGGGACTGTTTCTTCAGGTAGCTTCTCCTTCCACTGTTACTTTCTGGCCTCCTCTTTTTCCTGAGGCTTCCCTGTATAGCCCATCCTATTCCCACCTCCCCAGGTGAGCCTTCAGGGCTCACATTTCTCACAAAGCCTTTCAGAACTTTCCAGGTTCCAGAGAGCTCCCTCCTCTGAATTTCCAAAACATTCACCCTTCATATTGCTCAATAAGCCCCTGGAAGGATGGCTACTACGTGAGTTTTCCCGTGAGTGGTGCTTCTCTATTCCTCTGGTTTGCAAACTTCTTGAGCTCAGACATGGAACTTTCTGTATGAGACGGGCTCCATCAATATAGATCTTGGTTGATATACTATGAATAGCTCCAATTTGTTGAGTGGGGCCAGGCTATGTATGTATGTATGTATGTATGTATGTATATATGTGTGTGTATGCATGTATCTATGTCTATATCTATTTATATCTCTATCAACCATCTATCTTATTTGGTCATTACAACAGCTGCATGAAGTGGCTATTATTATATTCATTTTACACTTGAAGAAATTGTAGTTCAGAGAGAAAAAAAGAGCTTGACCAAGGCCAAAAGGCTGGAAAGGAATACGGCCCAGGATCAAAATTCAAGCCCATTTCCTAGACTTATGCACTAAACAAGCAGTGTCTACACTTTCCGTACCAGACGTCCCTTTCAGGAAATACATATGTGTATCTTTGTATCTTTGTAAATTTATAATTTATAAAATTATATGTATCTACCATAGTATTAATATATTTGTACATTATAAAACATATCACAGAAATTTAAATAAAAAGATAACTTAACCCTAAGTATAGATTGAGGGTTCTAAATACCATTTCCCACTAAAAGGAACCCGCTCCTTGCAGAAGTCTGGGAAGTGAGCTGAGAACATCTTGTCATACCAGAAAGCAAGGAAGCTATCAATTATTATTGAGGTCACGTCAAAAGGACTCAGGAGCCAACTTGAACAGATTTCCATTTGTCAAAAATGGGACACTTTGAGCAACTCCAATGGGTTAAACCACATTATATATACTGAAACTCATATGCTTATAATACTAAAAAATACCCAGGAGATCACTTTTGGAGAATACTTGGTGATCAACTTATTATTTTGAAAACTGGTATAGAAAAAGAATTTTTCCTGTCTTTCCTATAAGAACTGTGCCTCAGGGTTAGCAAATAGCCAACGAGAAAATTCTTTTTACGGAAGTAAGTATTCCAGCTAAGAAATGAAGACAGATAGAATTAGAACACCACACTTTGTAACCACTAGTGAATTAAAGGATTTGGCAATGATCATTGAAGACTGCTGATATCACAAAAAGAAGAGAAAACCCATGTTATATTCTCTCAATAGATGTCCATAACACGATCTACGAAGTGTTCTTGCCAAAAATATTCAATTTAGGGCCTCTTGATTTTTCATTTACAGGAAATACAAGGGATGGAGTCACATGATAAATGATACCATGGGAATCAAATCAGCAAAATTCAGCCTGTCAAAGATTAGCCAGGAAAAACAATCCAAGTTCTTCAACAAAATTTTGCAAAAATAGAAAAAAAAGATTGAGAGGGGGACCAGTAGAGTAAAAGGGACTTAAGGACATATTTATTCATCACAAATACATGACATTGTTTCAATCTCATTCAAAGTATAAAAAAAAATGCATAGGACAATTGAGGAAATGGGAATATTGATTAGATATTCAATTATACTGAGGAATTATTATTGATGCTTGGAGTACAATGGTGGTTTGTGGTTATGATTTTAAAGAGGCAGGACTTGTTTTTGAGATCTATACATTGAAATATTTATAGCTGTAATGATAAGGTGTCCAGCAGAACACAGAGCACCGGTTATCAGTTCCAAGGTCAGACTCCAAACACTTCTGCCCATTGCATCATGGTGTCAGAGTTGCCAAGGAAAATAATGGATGGAACAACACTTTGCTTACAAAGTAGAAACAGCGATATCAACTTCAAGAGTGCGTGTTGGTCTCCCATGGCCATCGGGCCTCTCCCATCAGCCAATGAAGGGCATTTGTCCTACATGCACCCCTCTCAAAGTGGAAGGACCCTACACCCTCCTCCGTGGAGTCTGAAATACTGAGGCAGGGGAGGGTGGTGCATGCCAGAGGGCCATCGATGTACATACTTAAGCAGAACAAAGGAATATTCAAGGAGCCTGAAATAGGGAAACATATTCTCCCTCAGGGCAATAAGCGATAAGCCCAATACAGGACACCTGGGCTCTTTAACTCTTCGTATGGAGTGTTCCAGGCACAAGGCCTACTGCTATGCAACCACGTGGGGGTCAGAAGCCTTCATGCATGAGACTGCCTTCGCCAGCATACAGTAGCTGGGAGGCGGAGTCAGTGGATGAGTAGAGGCAGCAAGACTGGCCATGAACTAATAATGTTCAAAGTCAGATGATGGTCATATGGGTATTGGGGAAGTTCATTTCATCATTCCACTTTTGTATTTGAACTTTTAATGGCAAAAAATGGCTTTGTAATGACAACATAAAAATATGTATAAAAAGTGTTAACACTTTCTTCTCTTCCAATGGACTGTTTGGAGGTAGCCCCTCTGGGTGTGCCACCCCACTTTGGAGACCAGTGCTCTAGTCTGCACCGCAACAATCACCTTGCAACCCAGGGCCCACAGGAGACGTGACTGTTAGAGCAGTCTCTTCCCCCTAGGAACCAAGGTCCACCTCCTAGCTAAAGGCCTTCAGAGAAGGAGAATGAATTCCTTCATTCTGTGCAACCTGTGTCCCTTTTATAACAATGGAAGGGATCTGCTTTTCAAGATCCCTTCAGAAGGAAAGAGTTGCATTGTTTAAAGAAAAAAACAACAACAACTTGGTGTTCAATAAAAATGGAAAAGACAAAGCTCTCTTTCAAGAAGTAACAACTCTGCCAGCTTACTCCAGGTGAAAAATAATGCTGTTGGCAATGAGACTGGGGTGTTCTATCACCGTCTCAATAAACTTTCTCTCCCCTGGGTAGTATTTTATAGTTACTGCTTCTATGCCCCATTGCACAGGCATAATTTGTTATTTGTTTACATGTTTCACTTATTCTGCTAAGGTGGAAGTCCAGTGATGCATTATTACTGAGACACACACACACAGAGACAAACTCAATGAAATCTGACAAGATTCTGAACCTTCACCTTTTCAGAGCACAACTGGCCTCCCCAGGATCTTTGGGCTCTTAGATCAAATGTGCCCTATGTCCCCACACATGGTCCCTTCTCCTTCTCTGACAAGGAGCAGGATGATGCCGGGATGCTCCCTGTGACGGCTCAAGTTCCATATTCCCTCCTCTGCTTTATCTTCCTGCATGAAGATTAAATTCCTCTCATTTTTGGGTGGACTGTCAGTTTGCACAGCACTTTTCTCAAGACAGTCATGGGAAGGAAATAAAGCAAGGTGTGTTAGTATCTGCCCTTTATCTCTGTATGAGACTCAATGAGGTCAAGGATGTGGCACGTTCAAGGACCTAGCAAGAGAGGAATCTGGCCCAAGCTAGCTCTGACGGGACAGGAATGACCCTGCGTGCCCAGTTCCTTACGAGCTCTCTGACAGGGGGGCAAGTCACTGAATGCATAGGTGAAAAGATGGAAATGATAGCACTTACTGCACAGGGCTGTTTCTGAAATGAGAGATTATTTAAAATGCTCAGCAGATAACTGACATGTCATAAATGTGCCATCAATGCTAGCAACACTAGTGGTCTTCTCAAAGCATTGTGTCTGGAAAGCTCTGGGACCTTATAACAACAACAGCCGCATCAATAATAGGTAACTCATGTAAATAATAATAATAATAATAACAATCTGAATAGGTGACTTACTACATATAGGCACCGTTTGAAGCCCTTTTCGTGAGTTAACCCATTTAGTCATCACAACAGATCTATCTAGTAGGTATTATTATTACTCTCATATTACAGAGGGGAAGCACATAGGGCTACTAGGTTTAAGTAAACTGACAATTTCCTTGCCTTTTAAAAGAATCAGCTTACACTAAAGTGTTTCCTTGCTCTGGCATGTTTTCTATCATCATTCAAAGCATCCAGCCCTGTGCCTGCCATCGGGGTCTCCAAAGCCCCCACCGCACTTGCTGAGAGCTCAGCACTTCAGCTCCCTAACTTTCCCCTCTAGTAGTGAGATTCACCATTTTATGTGCCAGGGATTCTTTGGGTGAGGAAGTCAAGGCCCAGGAGAAGTAGCGACTTGCTTAATTCACATAGCGAGCTCTGAGGGTCAAGTCTGTGATCTTGCCCTCCCCTCCGCGTCTCTGGGCTGTAATCCTATAAGAGAGCAAAGGGCCCAGCTGCCTGAAGCCCCCAGGCCTTCCGAAGCCTGGACGACTGCACTGAGCTCCTGCAAGCACCAGGGCTAAGGGGATACGAACATTCAGTAGGGGGCACCTGAGAGCCCAGATGGCCACGGAGCCTGGGAGAGAGCTGCCTTCTCCCCTCCCTCGGGGCCCAGCCGACAGGGAAGGGCTTGGAATTTAATCCTCTGCATTCCACTCAGGGTTCCTGTGACATAATAAAGCCCAAGGATGGATGTGGAGTGACTTGTCAGCAGAACCCCCAGAGAGATTTTCTATAGATAGCCAGGGCGTGTCTCCAGTTCTGTTCCTCTCTGCGGGAGGAAAGCTCTTTTATGCCTGGGCTGGGCAATGCTGTGTGCAGCAGGTGGGTCGGGTGGGGACTGGCCAGGCCCTGGGCCCCGAGGACTCTGTAAGGCTAGATGTGTGGCAGCAGGGGAGGGGGGTGCAAGGGAACCCAGAACAGGAGCCAGAATTCCAACTATGGCGTTTGGGAGAAAACTATTTAGTTATTTGCCCTCACTGACCTCACCCCACGTTGGGACTTGGGCTGCAATGAAATGTCCCAAATACCGAACCTCATGCAGCCTTTGATGCTGGCTCTGAACAGATTCCACGGCCTGAGCCAGGCTCTCTTTGGGGAGAGAGGCGTGTTTGGAATGTTGGTGTGCCAGTGCCCGATTGGAAGTTTGGGGTTTCAGAGTTCCTTAATTTGCATGGCCGAGCGCATGGTTTTTACTTTCCACAATAGAAGGCTGGAATTTGAAACTCTGTTTACCTTCCAGATTCCAAACAAGCAACATTCCTATCAATAATGTCACATAAATACTGGCATGATAGCATAGAATCCTCTCATCACTAATATTTTTTTCATCCTGTCTGCTGGTGGAGAGGAATTCTCAGAAGCCATGCATATATTTTACATAAAATAATAGCTAAGCTGCCAAGGGCTTTAACGATATAATTTCATGATGGGCTTCTGGGCTTTTTGGTTTATGCTGCCATCAGAACCCCAAGACAGAATTAATTCATGTAACTGGGACAGCCCAAGTACCGTTTTTCCATGCTGCTTATAAGTGAACTCAACTATTTTAATTGCCCAAACATTTGGTGGGTAGGATATAAGGTGGAGGAAAGCCTGTCTGATATATTCATTAGCTTCAGAATACATTCATGAGAGGAAATATACTGTTGTTAAAAACATGAACATTTGGGTCAGACAGCCTGGGTTTGAATCTTGACTTGGCTTTAAAGCTGTGACCGATGAGCTCTGAGGCTCCATTGGCTCATTTGTAATACGAGCGCATATGTATTCCTAATACCTACCTCTAAGGGCGGCTGAGGGGATGAAGTGCCACCAGAACTGATGGAATGGATGAATATACTACCTGTAAGAGGCCCTTTGTACAGTGCCTGGAGCACCATAACTGTCAGTACGTGGCTGCTTTATTATTAGGTCCACAGCAAAAGCAAAGCATCCCTGAAACACCACAAAGGTCCAGGAATCTTAGCCACGTCCAGCCAGGAGCTTCTCCTGTTAGCCCTTAAATTCCCCAGATGCTCCACATTTGTGAATTGTATTATTCCCAGCCAGAGAGCGCAGGGTGGCAGCCCCCACCCTGTCTGGAATCCCAGAGCACCTCTGGGATTCTGACCTAGCACAGCTGCCTGTCGCAAATAATTTAGGAAACATGAAACAACATATTGCAGTTCCACAGAAAGGTCTGAAGAGTGAACTTTAAGTGTCTGTCATGGATCCGCTTTCTCCTGCACAGGAACAAAAGAATACTGCCCTCCCGCCTCTCCAGGAGAGAAGCACGAGCTCCTCAAACACAAAAACATGAGGTCCATGAGGGTCCATTCCCTGCTAAAGTCTGTTACACAGCTACTTTCCATGGTGTCTAGGACTTCTGGGTAGACGTAAACACAGTTCCGGTCTGAAAGTAGACCTTGGCTTTGTAATACCAAATCACGTTTTCAAATGTTGCCTCCACTATGTATTAGCTGTGTGACCTTGGACAAGGAACTTAATGTTTCTGAATCTGTTTATTCTTAAAGTCTGTAATCTACAGAAAATGGTAAGCCCCTCACTGGGTGGTCAGGTGGATGAAATGGCTGACTGCATGTAAAATGCTTGAGACAGCTTCTGACACATGGTAGACCTCCCAGAACCTTGTCTCCCTTGCAGACAGCTAAGGGAACCAAAACAGAGAGACAATGCCCACTCAGTTCCCTCCTACCCTGTTCCAAGAGAAACAAGGAAGAAGACCACAGAGCAGGAGATAAGATTGAATTCTACCTTAGAGAGAAACAGATGGTGATGTGAGGTGACCTGCCAGAGACCTCAGGGGGTGGGGGTGTCAAGACTCACTGAAATGCATTATCTTACAGCCCAAACCCAAGGAAGCTGTTGGACCTAGCCCAGTTATTAATAGCACTCTCCTGAGAACTTCTCTGAGTACACCAACTTAGATGACCTGAGGAGGTATTTTAGGGAACTAGATATTACTGTTAACTATCAAAGGAAATTTTATCTCCAAATTTTTTTTTTTTTTTTTTTGCTTGAAATCTGGTTACCCCATTTCTTAGCTGTGACCTCCAGAATGGGAAGTCCCACATCATCAGGAGTCAAGTTTAGTGTCTTTAAATATTCCCACCCACTTTCCTTATCAAGCATTGTAGCAGAAAATCATTAAATCTAGACGGGGAGTGACATGTCTCACAGGCTGGTGACAGCGTCCCATGTAGGATATGCATTGAGAGTTTTCTTCATAACTGGAGTGACTTCTGCTGCCTAATAGCCAAGAATTTGTGTTGGATTTATGCAATCTAAAGTCTTTGCTACTTATTTTATACAACTTTTTCTTATGTACTTCTGCTCTCTTTGAAAGTATTTTCTTCTTACCTCTGTGAGTAAACTCATCACAGTCATTTTTAGGAACTGTGAACGTAGATGAATTTATTTTCAGGTCAACTCTGTAGCTGCCAAGTGCCCAGAACAAATCTTTGGAGAGAAACAACCCTCGCTACAAAGGAAAATATACGTAGACTTGCTTGTTTTCGCTTCTGAAGCGGTACTGTGCCTGTTAAGTCCTGTGTATTTCTACACAACACCTAGAGTAGTTCTCTCTAGCGGTTGGCATTCCATAAATAGGACAGTCTAATATCAGGTTCAGGGAGGCACTCAGAGGTAAATGGAGGGGGGGAGGCCGTAGAAAATGGATTTCCCTCATCTTAGTGATCCATTTTTTGGGACTGATATCATTATTCATCCCGGAGGGCTAAGGATATAGTTTACAGGAAATCATTCGGAGAAAGTGTCAATATAAAAGATGCTATGTACAAGAGCCACTGGGCCCTCTTTGAGACTGTAATCACCAAGGAGATTGAGCCTCTGCTCGGTCGGCTTTGTATCATGCCCAGCACCATGTTACTTATAAATAGGCTCAAAAATAAGTGCTATTAGACATTGACAATGATGCTAGAAGTACCACTGGGCTGGGGTTGCCTCCATATTTGCAATGAACCATCTTGTCTCTTTGGTAAGTCTCTTTTGGGCCTGGGTTATATTTGTAAAATTACTGGTTCATTGC
This sequence comes from Rhinolophus sinicus, assembly GCF_057876585.1. Lineage (NCBI taxonomy): Eukaryota > Metazoa > Chordata > Mammalia > Chiroptera > Rhinolophidae > Rhinolophus > Rhinolophus sinicus. The sequence continues at coordinate 110,975,410 of NC_142515.1, read as the reverse complement.
TTCCCAAACTGTTAACCATAGCTTGGACCCCCCTCTCCCAGCCCCACCACCTCATTCATTTACTTAATAAATATTTACTAAGCACTTACTATGGGCTAGGCACTCTGCTAGGAGTTGGGATACAATTTGTGAGAAAAAAAGATGCATTCCTTGCCCTCATGAAGCTCATAGTCTAGTGGGAGAGACAGACACAAAATAAATGACCATACAAATAGAAATACAATTAAAATTTGTGCTAAGTGCTCTGAAGAGAAAAACAGAGCTCTGTGAGCGTAACACAGAAACCTCGTTAGGGACTGGGGGACCACAGGAAAGGCCTGTGGCTATGTTTTCAATATCCTCTGAGAAACCACATAATGATAATAAGTTACTGTGAACTGAATAATGCTTTTAAATTATTTGTAGTGTATCAAACACAACAGCATCGATATACACGTGGACAGGGTAGTTTGTATGTCTAAGACAGCTGAGTCCATGCATGCTTTGTATATGAATGCATGCATGGAGACCTGACAGCCTGCAATGCAGCAACCTCGCAGGGGACTGAGGATCACTGAACTAGAAGATCCCTGTCTCCCACTAGCTCTAAAGGCAGCCTGCAGGGCTCTTCAGCAGAGAGTTTAAAGAAAAACAGTTGGTCTCCCAGTGAGGATTCGTATCAACACTCAACAAAGGCCCAGTCAGCTCCTTCCTCCCCAGAGGCCAACACCCATCAGCTGATGACTGGGGACAGTCCCTGGACAGACGTGTAGGCCAGCTCCCCACCACCTGGCAAAGTTTACTTGCCTTCAGGCTGGTCTGATCTAGAACAAACCCAGCATTCAAAAACTATGCCAAGTCCGCTCCACATTCAGGAACTAGGAGGCAGTGTGGGCCTCTTCAGCAGCCCCCACCCCCGCCGCCAAACTCCAGTGTAGTCAACCTGTATTTTATTTCTCAGGGCTCAACCAGGTGAGTGCATGTCCCAGAAGGAAACATATATTTCCTCCATAATGGCCTCCTGGCTATGCAAATGGCTACACACATTTGATTTATATTTCCACATTATGGTCTTTAAGGCTTTCTGTCAAGCTCCCCATTGGAAGTAAAAAAGTTTTCAATATTCGAATCCTTGCTTAATCAGAAAGCAGTGAATGCAGGTAAGAAGCTGGGTCCAAGATGCGAATGATCCTCTTTAACAGGCAAAACCACCTAAGGACGGATGAGGAATTCAAATTCTGCCTTTGACTGTGTGTCCTCTCCGGGAGGAGGAAAGAGAGAAGAGTGGTTCAGTTCATGCCAGGGAACAAACTGCCAGGACTGCCACTGGGGCAGCTCCAGCCTTGCCTGGCGTGCATGTGTAGGAAAGGAAATTCTTTTGTAGGATTGGTAATACCTCACTTAGACCCTAAATCCATGGACAACAGAGATGGCATCTTAGTCATATAACCCCAGTCGTGGCAAGCTCAGCGGGCATATAGCTCACTGTTTGTTGGAAAAGTGAATGGTTCTGGAAAGGTGTTGGGAATGAGGTCGCTGAGCCAGTCAAGTGGAGAGAAATAAGCCTCAAAAGTAGCAAGAACAAATCTGAAGGGAAAGAAGCAAAGGAGGGCACAGCTAAGAAGTCAGACAGCAGGCAGAAGGGAGGATGGGGATTGCACTGCTCCATTTAACTGGCCGGGGGCAGGATAAACAGGACATGCCTTCAGAAAACCCGGTGCAAGCACGGTACATCTCCATACACTAGAGCTGAGTGCTCCTACTGCAAAAGGACTGTTCCCTAGTTAAAAGTTGGACTTCACCATCCTTTCGGAGAGGAAATACCTCACATTAGCTTGAAATACGATTGTATTTGCATTTGTAAATTGCATTTACAATTTATTTTTTAGAGACTGCAGCTGAGGACATTCCAACATGTAAAGCACGCATTTATCTGTCATATGAGCTATTTATGTTTTTATTTAGATCCCATCAAAGTCTAAAACAGGGTCTGAAGTGACGAGGTACCCACAGATAACTTGGTGACTACAGGCGAATGGAAGAGTTGAAAACAGTGCTCTACAAAGCATGTTCCCGATCACCTCTGTTCCATCCTCACCGTGGCTCTGTGAGTCTGGCACTGCACTTGGCGTTGGAAGAATTGTGTTCAAATCTCAGCTCTGCCACTTACCAGCCACGGGCCAGTGTGAGTTGGGATACATCACTTAACCTCTCTGAGTGTCTCAGCTTTCTCTCACTTTATGGTGACTATTGCATTTAACATGTAATCAATTTTAGTATTTTTATGAAGTGGCAGTGAAACAGATTTCCAGGACTTGAATTCAGATTTTATCAGAGTGATTCATGTGCATGATTAAAATGTCAAATAGTCCAAAAGGTTTTGTACTGTAAAGAAATAGTGCCCTGACCCACCTCTCCCCACCCTCATTCCTCTCATCCCATAGATGAGAGCCTTTAACCAGTTTCTGTTTTTAGTTCTGCTTGTGGTTTCTTCTGCATCTCCAAATAATATGTTTACACTGCTATGTCTTAATCAACAACCTTAGTAGACATTACCTATCCACTTCCTTCTAGGGTATATAAAGTTTTAATTCCTGTCCCCCACTCCCTCCTAAGTTTGGAAAGTTTTAGCTATTATAATTTCTCTGTTACTCTTGTAACTATAGAGAAACCTCTAATTTTTGTTCCATCAACAGTCAATGATACCTCTGACTACCCATTCAGCAAGACGAAGATAGAAACAGAAAGTCTCTTTCTTCTACCGCTCTACACCCTCTACCTCCCAAAATCTGTTTATTCTATAACCACAATTAAGTTTCCCCTGCTTTGTTTATAGGTTGATTCTAAAAACTGAAAACCAGAAAAGAGTGCTTACATTCTGGCTATGTTATAGAGCTAAGTATGCGCCATGCTTACATTCCTTCTCTATGGTTCCAATGTCATGACCCCAGGGCCACTCAAAGCAAAATGTTTCAGCATTAAGAACAAATAGAGTCTTCTTTCTCACACTCACCCAATTGCTCAACATAGTGCCACATTTCAGTTTAGTTCCTACTTTAACTATGACTTATCTGTATAATTTTTTTCTTTTTCATGGAGTTTCTGACTATCTTTTTTCTTGTAGGTAAAAGAAACATATGTCTTCTTTACCATAGTCAGTTTTTCCTCATTCAAGTTATTTCTTGGAATGCATCCCATTCTTCTTGAAATAATTTTTCTTAGAGTTCACAGATATTCTCTTTTAATGTAGACTAATTGCTTGCAGGGTCAGCTGACAAATGGCATCCAGGAATTTCCTGGGTAAATTCTATTATTTCTTATGTAACAAACATTACCTTTCCCGGGATTTTGCCTTAGTTTTGCTGAAGTTGACACACTCAAGTAACGTCCTCAGAAAGGAAATACAGTAGTAAATTTCTTTCATTCTTAAATATCTGAAGCTGAATTTATTAGGTGTTCACATTTAAATGTTTGTTTGGTTTGATATAGAGTTCTAGTTTTAACATAATTTGCTCTCAGAACTTTTAAAGACTTTATTCTACTGCATTTTGACATCTGTGGTTTTGGATTAGAAGTCTGATGCCAGTTGGATTCTCTTTCTGTGTAGGTGATTTACTTTTTCTCTTTGGAACTTCTTAGAATCTCCTTGTGCTTGGTGTTCTGACATTTCACAGTGAGTATGTATGTCTAAGCAGGAGAATTGTTTCTTTATTCTTGCTGGGCATTTGATAGCTCTTTTGTTTTGAAAACTCTGAGCCTTTTCTTCTGTTTCCTTGATTATTTTACCTTTGTGTTGTCATTGTTCTCTGTTCTGAACTCCTAAAAAGTAGATGCCAGGATTCTGGAATTGATCGTCTGTGAATTTTTTCTTCATATAGTCCATCTTATTCTCTTTTACTTCTATGTTCCGGAAGATTTTTCTCAACTTTATATTCTATCATTTCTATTAAACTTTCAATTTTGCAATCATATTTTTTAAATTTCTGAGAATTCTTTCTTAGTTTCTGATTGTTCCTTTCGCTTAGCATTCTGTTATCATTGATACATGTAATATCGATCCAAATCTTTCTGGAATAGGGTGATTGTCTTAGTCAGTTTGGGCTGCCGTGACAAAAATATCATAAACTGGGGGGGCTCAAGCAATAGACATTTATTTCTCACAGTTCTATAGGCTGGGAAGTCCAAGATCAAGGTGCAGCAGATTCAGTATCTGGTGATAGCTCTACCTTCGTGACCGAATCACCTTCCAGAAGCTCTCCTTCTTCATACCATCATATTGGGGGTTAGGATTTCAACATACAAAGTTTGAAGGGACAAGAACATTCAGTCCATCACAGTGATCGTATATCTTGGTTTGACAGGCATAGCCATGGTTTATACCTGCTGTCCTGGCATAAATATCAACAGTTCTTCATATAACTTTCAAAATTGCCCCAGGTTGGATGACAAATTACATGGTCACATTACTCTGAAGATAATGAGATGATTTTTTTTTTTAATGTTATCTTCTGTTTTGAATTATTTCTGTTCCTTCAGGGTGACTTTTTCAGGTTGTTGTTATTTTTAACCTTAATTGTCCATTGGTATTTAAGAATGAGAAGGTAGGAATTGGGATCTCTGGGTACACAGAGCTTGTTGACTGATGGAATCTATTCTAGTGGGATAAATAGGGAACTGACTCTGTTCTGGAAACCTCCGAAAACAAGAATAAGAAGAACTGTATTCTGCGGTACCCAAAACTGTACCAGCTGTCCAAGTTCTTCTCAGACCATTTAAAACATTTCTTTAGGGCTCAATTAATTATTTTTTAAAGTGCTGATAATTTCATGCTGTCATGCATTCTGCGGAAGAGGGGAGTAACAACGATTTCATATGTGGACCTCGAATAAGCCCCTTTCTCACATCCAGTTCTCCGTTCTCCCGTCTGCCCTACCTGCCACCTCACACCCAGAACCTCTGCCAGGCTCTGCTAGGCAGTTGGACTTCCTCCTTTACTGCAAACTCCATCAAAGTTTCTGGCGTGCATGTTTTGGCAGAAATCTTCTAAAACCACTCATTTGCTGATAATGCCCCTTCTCCATACTCTTCACTGTTACGCATTTTCACTTTTTTCACTTTATTATTCTTTTTGTGAGGTGTCTGGGGGGATGAGCTGTGCTCAATCTAACATCTCAAACAGGAATATAGCTGTATCTTTCTTGTTATCCTTTATAATGAGGATAATGATGCCTTTCCTATTTATTTTTTTGGAAGATTTATAGTTGAACCTCAATATCCATTCTCTTTCGTTTGTAATGGCGTTCCCATTTTTCGGCTGGCACGTGGCAACCTGGGACAATTCTAGCCTCCCTTGCAATTTGTTGTGGCCAACTGACTAAATTCTGGCTAAATGGGGTATAAGTGGAAGGACCTTGTAGCAGCTTCCTGGGATGGTCTTTAAGAGACAGGAATTTTGTCCTGTAGGCACTATGTTGGTCTATGCAAAGACCCAGGGTTTCTGGCACCATGGCGGCCAAATTTTGTTTTGTTTAAAACATTGCTATTTTCAGTTTTCCTTCACTACAGCCAAACAAAAACCAAACTAATACAAACTTAAAAATGATCTGTGAGGTGCTAAAAAGATGATAAATGTGAACGTGATTGGTAAACTGTAGAGGGCTATTACAATGTCAGATGTTATTAATATTATACTTTATACTAGCTTAGATTTTAAGCTTCTCCTCTGGGCTGGTTACTTTTTAAAGGGAAGCTACCTTATCTAATTAATTTTTATCATCAATAGCTGGCATAGAGTAGAATTCAATATGTTTATTTATTAAATAAAGGATTTCAATAATAGTACTTTAAAATAACATCAACACCTTGTGTAAGAAAAGGAGGGAACTCAAAATATTAATTGGTATTAGAATAAAGAAATACTTTAAGAATAAATAAGACACTAATAAAAATACAAGATGAAGAGAAATAGAGAGAAGAGTGAGACTTCTTTTTTATTTCTGAATCATGTAACTAAAATGTATATTTGAAAAGAGTAATTTAAAAAATAAACAAGCATGGAGGTTAAAAAAATTATAATTTCTTATAATATAGCCATTTCTAAGGGACTGCAGGTCCCATGAGAATTCCCAGACTTGTGAACACATTGATTGTACTAACTTGCTTAGGGTAGCGTTTCAAACTTATAGAATTCGGGATTGTTCAAATTGCTGAGGACCTAAGGTCTGTTTGATCCAATCCCCCCATTTTGCAGATGAATAAAGTAAGGCCCAGGGAGGTCCAGTGACTTGCCCAAGGTCACAGTATCCTTCATAGCAGAGCCACATTTTACTCTAGTTGGCCAACTTCCAACCAAGTATTCTTTCTACTGCTTTGTTCTCCCTTAGAGTACTTAAGGGATGATTTAAGCAACACATAAATTCATTCCATATTGCTTAAACCAAAACCCAATACACTAATCAATTTATTTATCAAATATTTATCATGCCATCTTATACCCTAGACCCTATGGTAAGGCCTGGAGTTACAAGCAAGTCAAGGAGGTCCTGACCCCTCTGTCATCTGCCCTCTGTCTCCCAGAAGAGAGGATAGCAACTGAGCTTCCACTGCTATTTATTTATGAGATTAACAAAGGTAAACCCCCTGCAAAATGTGTGCTAAGTAAATTCTAATTATGCTACCCCTCGTGCCTGGGCTGCAGGATGCACAACCACTGTAGTTTACTGTTGTCCTCCACCCCTTGGTCCATAATTTTTTCAAGGCGTCAGTTTGCTTAACCGCGTGGTCTGATAGGGGAACTCATGCTGAAATACTGTGGTTCCCAATGCGGTTGGTGTTGTCCCCTCAGGAACATTTGGAAATTGGAGAGTTTCCTTGGTGGTCATAATGATTGGGTGTCCCTACTGGCATTTAGTGGACCATGGCTAAGGATCTCTCTCACAGTGAAGAATTGTCTGCCTCCCACACAAGTTTGTCTTACTGGACAATTACCAGGTGAAAACCTGTTTTTATTCATCTGAGGCTAGAACCTTAATGAGATATTTATTTATTTTTTTTGACAGTTCGATGTACACTTAATCTCCCAAGAATGCGACCACTGTGTAAATCAAGAGAAGCCTTTTCCTTATTTTGTTTGGAACTTTAACCAAGGACCATTGGCTATTTTGGTGAACACATCACTGGCAGCGATACTTCTCATAGTTTCGAGTCACCAGGGTAATGTGCCCCCAGTGTACATTTATAGCTGCTGCGTTCATGGGGATTTTATATGGGTGCAAGCATCTGAGCATTTCCTCACTTCTAGTAGCGTGCCCATGTGTGTGTTGAGATCCATGCCATTTTATTGTGAATCACCTTCCTTGTATATTCTGGCCCATTTTTCTGGGTTTTAGGGGAATGCCAGTGACATGCTATGCCTCTGGCTCAATTTTTCAACCATAGAGATGTTTCTGGTCAAACACATCACCACCATCATCATCATCATCAAATCAATTTTCTGAGTGTCTAGATATTGCTGTGAGGCATGCATGATATTGGTATATTGAAATGATGTATGTGTACAGGTTATATTATCTATGAGTTTTGCTTCAGGAAGTTAAGGGGGTATAATAAGTAATTGCTTTAGAGGATCATCGGGCCTGATTGATCAGAGAACCCGCTCTTAGGCACCGCATAGGAGACACTGTCTGCACTGCAAACCCACAGAATCGTAGTGAGTGAGCAGAGCAGGCAGGAGCAGGTCCTACCCCCATCACAGCCCGGCTTAATGACCACTTGCAGGTAAAGAGCAGGTTGTGGCTGTACTCTGGGAGCAGCTGCAGGAAATCAGTCTGGCTGAGGGCATGCTTTTCTCTGAATTGCTGCAGTCAACTCTGGCTTCGATTTACAGGACTTGGCATCTGCACTAAGTACATGACAGAGCGACAGAAGTCTTTCCATTTGCAAAACACCTGGGAAAACCGCCTAATAAGCCTACTCCACGACTGACACTTAATGAATATGTAACAGAAGTATAATTTGTTTGAAGTAGAGATTCTGGCCTATTTTTCCCTGGGTTTGGGGGAGTGCGGATACAATTCTACACCTCTGGCTTGATTTTTCTAACCATAGAGATGTTCCTGGTCAAACACATCTCATCATCATCATCTAATAATTTTGCTGAATGTCTACTTGCTATTCATAGCAGCCGTGCATGAGATTACTCATATTGGGAGTGCTAAGTATGATTATCACAGTTTTTATTATCCAACATTCAGTTCATTTATTCAACGTTCAACAAATGTCTATCAAGCATGTACTTTGAGCCAGACAGTGCCAGGTATGAAGAAGAAGGTGCAGTTCCGTCTCTCACGGAGCTCACAGATTCAGGGAAGAAATGGATATTAACAAATAATTATGCAATAAGGTGGACATTTATAGCTGGTTTCTTAAGAAAAAAAAGCGAGAATAATTGCATGGATACCCATAAGCACCTGAATTCATAATTCTTGCCTCCCACCCCAAGGTTGTTTCTCTCCAAAAGTCCTGATCTTAGTTATCTGTACTTTTCTACAACCAACTTCCCAAGTCAGAAAACTGAAACATCTTAGCACTTGCTTCTTTCTCACTTCCCACCCTTGACACCCAATTAAATCGCCAAGTGTTGTTACTTTTACTTCTCAAATGTTTTTCTAATGTGTCCTTTCCTCTTTGTCCCCATAGGTCCCTTTATCATCAGCCCGGACACTTGTAACAGCTCTGTGACAGGTCTCCCTGCCTTAAGCTTTGCACTGCTATCCACCACGATTCAGGTACAGAGAACAGAATCCTCTCTATTCAGTTTGGGCAGAAGGTGATTTGTTAGAGGGCATTAAACAGAGGGCTTACAGAATGGCTGGAAAAGCTGAAGACATAGTTTGAGCTTTTGAAAACAGCTTTGAGAGCCACATTGCAGAGCCTGGGTACCAAGGGAATCACTGCCTCTTTTACAATGAAGAACCTGCTTGCCAAGTACAGAAGGCTGTACTTCAGCTGCCAGCTCCAGAACCGTGCCTCCGCTGCCCTAATCAGGATGCCAGCATGATGGGGAAAACATGAAAATTAGGTAACAGCCATGATTACAAGCAACCGTGACCGTGGAACCACTGCAGAAAACCTACCATCTTCACAAGCGAGCTGTCCACACGACCAGCAGAAGTCAAGCCTCTGCCTCATTTCCACCTTTCAACTCTTGGGCAAACATTTCTGGCAGATAAAAACCTAAATCATATCGAGAGTGCTAGCTGCAGTGGAGTCTTAGAAGTGTATTCTTTAGCTTTTGAGCTACTGTAGAACTGCAGTATCCTAGCTGTGTTCTGCATCCCTGGCCTTAGTTTAGGAGGCAGAGTGAAAGTACTGGAGACTTTTCATCTTGTTGCTCCACCTCCTTCACCACAGAACAGTCCTGCTTCTCAGGTTGAGCACCAGAGAGAATAAAGGCAGGTACGCAGGGATAATCCCACCTGCCATTTTCTGAAGGGAAATTGTTCTTGAGAAGCCGGCATTGGAAAGAAATTGGGGGAAAGAAAAAACAAAGTAACTACATATGCAAAAATAACAAGGAAACTGCTGTTCTCGCTAGCAACAATTGTGAAGAAGATATAGTTAAGAGTTATACCTTGCTTTCCGCAATGGATAGATATGAATTGAATTTTTAAAATCAACCTATTGGTTTAGATGATCACTTCTGAAACCTTGATCTCTGATTTATTACTTTAATGTTTTTAACAACACATTAGCAGTGTATTCCTCTGGCCTTCCTCCCCAATTAATTTTCTGCAAGCAAGCATTTAAACGTTAAGGAATCTCTTTGTAACGCAAATGATTCATTTGTAGTGCAAATAACCCCTTCAGTTTATCTAATATTGATTTTACCTGCTGTTATTATAGAAATTTATATTTTTTAAAGTACTACCATACTAGGTCCCATGTCATCTGACTAGTGGCTGAAACAGACTGTGTTTTCCATTGGAGTGTGCCATGTTAAGTTACATGTCTGCTTTTTTTTTTTTTTTTTAAGGTGATGTCAGCTGTATCGAGTTCTCTGAATTCAAACATATTCCAAAATGATCTGCCTGCAGAAGAACTGAGCTACGGTCTTATTCAACAATGCTCAATCTTGGATGTTCATCAGACGCATCTGAGATGTTTCTTAAACATGCCAGTCTGGGTCCCACCTCAAACCTGTCAAATCTGAATCTCTGGAATCATGGGAGGGAAGGTATCTGCATATTTGTAGGGTTGTCAGCTAATCCTATAAGATAACCAATGTTTAAGAACCACTGGTTGACTACCCGTTTTCAGATGAGCACACACGACCATCAGTAACCAGACTCAGAAAGCTAACATGCAGCCATCAGATATAGATCATACTAAATATGCCATTACATTTGGAATAGACAAACTGATCTGGGACTTTGTCTGTGAGAGGATGGTGATCCCAAAGACCAAAAGGAATTTTATTAAAGCACTTCTAGCCCCCATAAAACCATGACATAGCTTTTCTCTCTACCCTTAGATACATGTCAATGGGAAAGGATGCAATCCCCCAAGGACATTCTTAAGACCTACAGGTAGTTGGTTCTATTAGCATTTGAGGAAGGTCTTAGGAATCAACTTTTGGGAAACTCAGAAGTTTAATGTGGCTGGATCAATGCTATGGACTCACCAACCCCATTTCTCATCTTCCTGGCAGCATCACCAAGCTAACTTGTAGTCTTCTTGCATGTAGATGGGGCCATGAGATTTGTCCCTAATACTGGAGTCTGAGAGGAAATGTGGTGTTATCCAGGTGGTAAGAGCAGGGCTGCCTTCTTCATGGGATCTCTCTTCCCTCATCTGCTGGATGCAGAGAATACAGTGAAGAACTCCCAGACTTGAGGGGAATGCCACAGACACAACGTGCAAGGAGCCTGGATCCCTCAATGAGTAAGTGGAACAGAGCCCTTACCCACTAGTCTCCAACCCCCAATGGGCTGTGATGTCAGTGAGGTTAGAGAAAAATAAAATTTGGGTGCTAAGTCACTGCTGAGCATTGGGGCTGCTCGTCACAGCAGACTGCCTGCCCTGAGCAGCATACATAGATCCTCCAGGGTTTTACCCTTCATCTTCTCCCCAGTCAATAAACAGGATAAGTGATATCAGAATTAGGACCCAGGTCTGCTCTTTATAGTTGTGAATAGTCATTGTCTCCATGGAGGCAATCTCCTGACTGGAAGGTTACGTTTTTTACTATCTTATGCCCACTCTGTTCCCTATCCCTTTCAGCACTTAGAAATCTATCCCTTCCTCTTTCCCTCCCCACTCCATGGAACCTATACTAGTTTTCTAGTCTACACTTGAATTTTGCCTGGAAAATGTTGACTGCAAATAACCATTGATACGAGGCCTATTTGTGTTCTGCCTCTCTGCTGACATTTAAGTTCAATATTTAATCAAAAGGGAAGAAAGTGGGGACAAATTCCTCCAATATGAGTTTCCAAGATCTGGTTCCCCAAGATGCCTAAACTTAGAAGCCAGGTAAAAGCCTGCCCATTGAAGCTGACCTGTTTGGGTAACAGGATCCCAGGGTTGTCCTATCATTCTCAGAAGCCATCTTCAGTCACCAGGTGGCCACAAAGGCAGTCTCCATAGGCCAAATATCCATCACCAACTGGTGGTAGAAATTCCACTTGGAAAGCTTGCTCTAGTGTAAACCCAAACATTGCCTTCTCTGGAGCTCTTGGCTGAGCGAGCTGTGGTACATATGAAAGGTGGAAGGGAATGTGCTTGGTGGGCAGAGAGGGCAGGAAGAAATGCCTCAGACTTCATCACTTACGAGCTGTGTGACCTTGAGGGAGTTAATGAAACTTTCTGGGCCTTAGTTGTTGCATCTGCAAAACTGGGATTGCAACTACCTCAGCGGTCTATTGTGAGAATTAAATAAAACAATGCCTGCGAAGGACTTAGGGCTGGCACCTAGCAAGTGTCGATGAACGTTAGCTGTTGAGGAGGTAATTGTGTTTACGGTTGTTATCATACCATTTAAGCTTTTTCTGGTGACTTCTGGTGACTGTCCAGCTGCTCCACAGGAAGACCTTGTCCCGAACAACAGCTAAACTACAACTTTCTAAAATTTTAGACATAGAAGGAACCTTTGCAAAACCCCTGTTGTAAAGGTGAGGGACCTATAGCCCAGAAAGGTGAAGGGGAGTGCCTAAGTGATGTGATGGTGTCAGTACCAGAAACGAGGCTTCTACTGCTCACAAACGTTAGCTGTCCACCTCCCCCTTCCACAGGGCTTTCCCTGCAACCCTCAGGTTCTGAAACTGGATTTCTTGGATTCAAATCCTGCTTCTGCCAATTATTACGTTGGTGCAAAAGTAATTGAGGTTTACAAGGTTAACAATAATTGCTAAAACCCCAGTTACTTTTGCACCAACCTAATACTAACAGTCAAAGGAAACATCGTTAACCTCAGTGCGTCTCAATGTGTCCTTGTCTGCAAAGTGGGGAGAATAGCAGCTTGTACCTCAGACTGTTTTCCAGAGGAGTGACTGGAATAGTCCCTGGTTCATAGTAAACTGTGCTTAGCAGTCCCAGCCTGTGAGACCTGGCTGAGCCTGCCCTCACCTCTGGAACATTGAGAACTTCAGGACACCCTGGACCATGGCTCTAATGACATGTTATGCTCCATGGGCCAAGGCTGCCCCATGACCCTAATAGTCTTTAGAATTTCTAGCAAGTGTTCTCCTAGCAGCTCTGCTGAACGGCACAGTCTAATCCTGCCTGCCAGCTTTTCAAAATCAATCTCAAATGACTTCATGAGGGTGACCGGCCAGGATCAACAGTCATGTGTGATGGACAAGAAAATAGAGACCCAGGGAGAGTGAGTCCCGTGTGTCATCATGTCTGCTGAGTCCCTGACAAAAACATAGTTCGTCTGAGCCCGCCTGGGCCCTGCTCGGGAGCCTAGGGACTGCTCTGAACTGTACTCCTACACACACGTCTGCCCTCACACTTCCACCCCTGGAGACCCTGAGGAGCTTGGGCCCTGGACTCCAAGCTGGACTTTCCAAGACCTCACACTGCTTTGACTTGTCACAGGCAGAATGCGCTGCAGTCAAAACACTGCAATGGAGCCCACAAAACTCCCTGTCAGCAGAAAATCCTCCTACCTGCAAGGAACAGGGTGGAAGTGAGAAGAGGGGAAAAAAAATCCTTCCACAAACACTCTTCAACCCTATTGGATAACGTAGAAGAAATGTTCTAGCAGTAAGAAAGATCAGCTAAATTCAGCTAAGACCGGGAATAGGATCCTGGCACAGGCAGGCTGGGTGGTCTTACCCTACTTGCCCAAATCATGAACTGCAGATCTCATCTCTCATTGCTCTTGACTCAGCCCTGTTTCCCGGGCTCCTTCTCTCCTAACTTACTGATCAAGTTTCCACTCTAACCACTAGTGTGCCCCTTGCAGAGAAGGCACGTGGGGCCCTAAACAGGACCACAGATTTCAGGCAGTTCTATTCCATGTTTCCCTGCCTGTCTCTCTCTCTCAGCTACAACTTTTGCAGTGGGGTCATCCACCTCTTACAATGGCTAAATGAGAAAGGTCCTTACCTGAGCCCTCAACCCTGACCTCAGCCGGGACTGACCCCCTAGCTGAGGAGACAGAGTTCCCGGGCAGCACCTCACATACAGGGTCCAGCAGAGGGAACTGGCCTGTGTGGTTGGGGCAGAACCACCAAGGACAGAGATGGTAACAGCCAGTGGGCATATCTCAGAGCCCCTGAGCGCTGAGACGAGACTGGACTCAACAGACAAAACATAATCCTTGCTGTTTTCAACCTCATCAGTTCATCTTGCTCATAATAAATTCCAGCCTTACATCGTCCCGAGCTCCACCCTGAAGCTTCTGCCTCCTGCTCTCCCCACCTTTGAAAGCAGTGCGTGTTCTGGGATGCGATCAGGGGGGTAAGTTCTGTGCCCCAGGGAAGCCCGTTATCCTGTGCACTAAAGAAGGGACCTGACCCCGGTGACTCCCAGCTCCTCCCCCTTCCTCGCTCCCCCCTCTTTAATCAGTGAGACAGCATTATGATTCTGGTTAGAAATGATAAGCCACGTGGCCCGCGCATCAAAGTAATCCCCGGGCTTCGGCGGCAAATAGGACGCCGTCTGGGAGGAGGCCTTGAAACGGCAGCCTCAGGATGTGATCTGCAGTACAAGCGCTGCCGGCACCGCTCAGCGCTGCGCCTTGTGGGTGATTTGCAGAGAAGGGGGAAAAGCCCACGACAACTCCACATTGTCTCTGTTTTGTGAGCAGACGAGATAAGCAAAACCATCTCTCTATAAAATTCAATTATTATTTTTTTTTCCTGGCTAATTCGTTTAGCCTTGTTTATCACAGAGGCTGAGACGTCAAATCTCAGGGGGCGGTGCTCCCCCAAGGCGATGCTGTTGCACAATGAGGCAACAAGCCGTCTTGCTCAAGGTCACCCATCAGTCATGTGGCACCGCCAGAGCGACTTCTTGGGAGCAGGAGCGGCTCCTCCTTCCTGGTCCCTGAGAGCTCACGGTGGCAGCCAGTTTTCCCTGCACAGGGCCAGCTTTCTGCTCTGTGATCCCATCTTTCTTCCTTGCCTGCCTGCTTAGTTGAAGACCACCCCCTTACACATACACACATACATACATACACTCACACATACACACACACACACACTCCCTTTTAATAAAGGATTTTTGCACTTGAAAACCTAGAGTCTCTGTCCATAGAATATTGTAGCATAGAACCTTTTGCCCAAGGCAGCCGGATGTTAAAGTCATTAATTAATTAAGTCTTGAGAACACTTTCATCACTGCTTTTTTCCTCTAGTGGCCAAGAGACTAAAAAATACGGCGCATCACGTCTAGGCCAAAGGAAAACACATTTGAGAAGGAAATTCCACCACTCCTAATATTCAGCACCTGAAGTCTTCTCAGAGAAGGCAGGACTCCAGATGTAGGTGTCTGAGCATATGGGGCTGCATTGGGGCGGACGGGAGTGTATCTTGGACTCAACTCAGAAGACCTGAAAACAAACCAGAAGCAAAGGCCCTTCCTACCTGTGTGACTTTGAGCAACTACCGTAACTTCTTTGCACCTCAGTTTCTGTATCTGAAGAATGGAGCTCTTAATATCTACTGCACAGGGTTGCTGCAAGAACTAGCTATAGGCATTTATATGAAAGTTTAGAACTATAGAAATGTTTGTACCCACTGAGTCACATGGGTCTCAAGGAGGCAGGTGACTTGCTGAAGCATCCTTCAGAGTCCCTGGGTACAGCTAAGCAGCAGCAATAGAAGCTAACTGAAAACTCCAGAACAGTCCAGAGCTAAAGGTCTCACCTTTAGACAGGGAAGTGGCAAACTTTCAGTCCCTTCCTTTAGAAAACGACAGAAACTCTTTTCAGGCGTCTTAAAAAATAATAATAATAACTTTCTAAGATGGATTCAGGTGAGTTTCTAAATTTGTTCCTCAGAATTCAGCTTTAAAAAAGCCTAATTTCTGAAGCCAATGTGTCTCCCCGAAGTAAGCTGAGCATGCGCCAACATCTCCTTTTTGCTTCTTTGGTGCCATCCATGGCTGGTACAGTCTGCCCTGAGATTGGGAGCAAGTGACAGAGCAGGCTTTCAAAGGTGCGCTGAATGAGAAATGTGCAATTTAGGCAAAGCATTCACATGTTTGAATGAAGGACAGGAATTGTGGGAGCTGCTGCCGGTGACAGGAAATTGATGTCCCCTTTGCTATTTAGCTAGCAGAAATTAGTTCTCTAAGATTGGTCTTAGCAAAAGGGACAGAGGGGCACATTGCTGGAGGAAGAAAGTGAATTCTCTTGAGTTTCCTCTGGCTCATTTGGACTCCCTTGGTACATCCCTTCTGGTAGTTTCCGCCACGGGTCTTTGCTGGTTATGTTTAGTAAATCTGATCCAACCTCCAATGCATAGCACAAAGTAGCAGAAGCATTAACAAAGGCAGGCAAGGGGCGCCCAGCAGAGACCCAGATCTTTCGTGAGAGTCTGAGACCTGAGAACAGCATGGACATATCTTGGGAAGAAGGGCTTAGTGGGGAGAGGTGGCCTGTTACTATTGGCAGGGCAGATCCCCTTAGCTAGTATTAGGGCATCAGTCCCAGCCACAAGAAGGAAGTAGAATCACGGGCAGGAGGGAGGGCTATGGCCCAACCCAGGAATCCATTCCCTACTTCACACGGCCCCTGTCTGGGGGCAACAAGCCAGTGAGACTGTGGGGTCCCATTTGGAAACAGGCTGGCTAAGTACAAATGTGTCTCGGATAAGGCAGGGCTTGAGGGCTCCTGGTCAAGACCTGTTAGTCCCTCCTCAGGGAAGCAGTGAAGCAGACATGCTTTGCTGGGATTACCAACCTCAAAAGTCTGTACCTCTCCGCTTGGTCTGTTTAGCCAAAAGAATTTAGCCATCTGACCTGGCCTCATGCTTTTACTGAGAGGCTCTAGATCCCTTTGCACTGACTTTTTTGTCGTTGGTGGTGATTTATTTTTACATCTGTCCCTCACATGCCAGAAATAAGCACCCCAGCACAAGCGGAACTTTATGGGGAAAACACACCCACACACAAAAGTGGCCCCAGTAAATCTCATGTGATTCCAGTTAGTTGGTTATAGTCATCGCAAGTTCCAGGTGCGTGTTCATTCTCAGTAGGTCTTGACTATGGGTGATGGTGGGTGGGAGAGAGCAGGGGTTAGAGTGGGGAGGAGGGAATTGTTCATAGACCCCTCTGGGAATCTGGTGCAAGCTATAAATTTCAGCTATAGAAACATGAACTACTACAGTTATCTCCAAATTTAGGGAGGTGTCTAGGTCTGTCATCTGTCCTTGGAGCAGGAGGACATTTGTACAGAATTTTGGTAAAGGCCATGATTACACACACACACACACACACACACACACACATACACACACACACACCCCTTCACTTGGGCAGGGTGAATGACCTCTTTGATGCTTGTCTCTTTTTTGTTTAGGGAAACAATGCTTTTATTGGTAATGGGAACTTCATCTATAAATGAATGGATCCAGACCATGGGCTGTGCGTGTGTGTGTGTGTGCACACATGCAGGTGTGGGGAGAGGCATCAAGATTAAAAAAAAAAATCACTCCTCTCACCCATCTGATGGAAATTGATTTTTCTTTGATTTAGGGCTTTAAAAATAAAAACAAAAAATGTAAATATACTTTCATAAACTACTCCTTAAAAGCTCTCTAAATGGCTTTGTGCCACTATTTCACATCACCCACATCCATACACGCTGTCGAATACCTACTACAGGGTAGTGCCATTTTCTTGAAGGTTAGTTCCCAAATGAGCTATAGAAAAACGTTCATGAAATGCTTAAAGGAGTTGGGATTTCTGGTGTAGAAGAAAGGACTGCCTAGTGATTTCTTACCTGCTCCCATACTACTTTGCAGAAGAATAAGGATTCAGCAATTCCAGTTAGTTGGCTATAGATTCAGAACTCATAAAATTTAGGAAATTCCAGGGCCGATGGCACCTTTCTAGGGCAGCTGTGTTTGAACTGAGTGCTCAGAGGAAAAGAGAAAGCTGAGGAAGAATGAACAGATCTGTAGAGAAAAACAGAAGCAAAGTGCCAGGTAGATAGGGAGGGAGAAACAGCAGGCTCAGTGCCTGGGGCCAGCAGAGGCAACGTCCCATCTTGCGGGCACACGCCGCTCTCCCCATCAGGAAGTCGGGGTCTGTTTAGCCTCCCTTTGAAGCCCCGCTGGCTGTACGATTTGCTCCAATCAGTAGTATGTGTTAGAGTGATGCTGTGTGACTTCCAGGATGGGCCTTCAGAGGCCTTACCATTTCTGGTTCCATCCCGTTGGAAACCAATCACAGTGTAAAGATGTGTGGGCTAGGTTACTATACAACAAAGACCACGGACGAGAGAAAGTTTATACGAAGGGGAACAGAGGGGTCCCAGCCCACAGCCACACCAAGCCCCAGATATGTGAGAGACGCTGTCTTGGATCCCCAGCCCTAGTCCAGCCACCCTACTTGTTACATGAGAAGGGAGACATCCAGCCACACTAGGCTGCCCATGTTTGAGGCATCCCAGCTGAAACCCCAGCCATCGTAGAACAGAGAAAAACCATGCTAAGCCCTGACCCACAAAGCCATGTGAAAAGAAAGTGGCTATTGTTTTAAGCCACGAGGTTTGGGGTAGTTTGGTATGCAGCAGTAGATAACCGCTACCCAATACCCTTTCCTCTTTCTTCTTTATCAGGTTGTACTCCAACTAGCAATATGTCTATTTTTTAAAAAAATGGCTTCCTCATCTTTCTTTCAGCTAACCTTCCTTTCATATTTCTTTCACGTAAGCATGTGACAAAATTCTGGCTACCGAGAAGTCATTGGGTGGAACCTCTAGGAGAGCTTTCCAAGGGGTTAGATGTGTCCGGCATTCCTTTTCACTTTAACCTTTGCCCCTTTACTCCTCCCTCTGTTCCCGGACTGGGATGCAGACTCCATGCTTGGATGGGCAACAGTCACCTTGCAACCATGAGGACAAAAATCCCACCTCTGGACTCCTAATGACATGGATGACTGCCTACTTTATAAATTATTTCATGAAAAAAATAAGCTCTTTTGATTGTTTAAGCCAGTATTACTGATTGTTTTGCTTTTAATTGTTTTGTTGTTTGTTTGTTTGTTTTGGTTACTCACATAAAACACATTTGTAACTTACAAGTTACAAATTCCAGGTCCTCCTGAGACCCTGCTGCATTTCTGCCCTTGGAGTCTGTGAGATACCCCTGTATCTTAATAATCACCTAGCTTGAGCAGGTTTCTGTTGTCAGCAATTAAGCAATCCCTTGATAAGACAAGGATACATGAGTGAAGGGTACAAAGAAATAATTTTGCAAGGACAATATCCTCTTTCACTGATGACAAGGCCAGAAGCTATTTTTCAGTAGCTAGAGGGGTTAGTGCTGTGTCCTACTCAGGTGATAAGCCCCTGGGAAGGTTTCCTGGGGCCGCTGAACAACCTTCTTTCTTGGAAATGGTTGGAGCAGACTAGACAGCTAGCTAGCTGCCTTTAGGGACTTGATTAATTAAGTATGGCCCTCCCTGTAGACAAGAGCATTCAAGAGCTAACCTTGGATACTGAGATGCGGTGCCTTTGTATAATCAAATAGGCAGGTCGAGCAAAGAGTTAAAGTCATGCCGTGGCCATCTGTCTGCATCTGGTGAGGCTTCAAAGGAGACATCAAGCTACAGGGAGCCTTTGGCATTGGTCCTTCTATTGGTATTCTGTGTCCACCGGCTTCAGTGCTCTGCTTAACGGCATAGAATGGAATCAGCCCACTGCCGCTCATTAGTTCTGGTGTCTTGGGAGCATCTTCCCCATAAAATCCTCCAACTGGAGGTTTCCCATTTCCTGCCTTATTGAAGCAATGGCATTAAGATTTTTAGATCTGACTGCTCTTGTCACCTGCAGGGGAGGTTGACCCCGGGTCTGATCACATGCTGCAGAACATGGAGACTCTGAGGGTTCTGGATCTGTTTTCGTGTGATCTCCAGGTGACACCATTTCAAGTCTCCTGCCACGGTGTGGTTAGGGGTGGCCTTTCAAAAACCCAGGGCCAGTCCTCCTCCTGAGAGGCTGGTGGGGCCCAACTAGCTGCTGCCCTCCTTGCAGGATCTTTCCAGTTTAGAAAAGGCCTCCAGGAAAAAAGCAAGCATTCATTTCCTTCACAGAACATCTTTTACACACCCACAAACTTTCCTCCAATAGAACTATTGATATTTAAGTCTCATCTCAGTGCCTTTGTTATTGTTAACATTTTAGTTATTGGGTGGGGGGAGAAAGATGAGAAATAGAAAATTTGATAGTCCTTTTAGTTCTTTTTAAAATACCTTATGGAAAAGTGTTTTCTAAAGGATGTTGGTTTGTTACTATCCAGCATTTGGCCCCAAAGAGAAAATTGCATCCTGATAGAAAACTAGGAATTCATTTCTGAGCACGGAATTGCAGGCATTTATCTGGAAAGATGCTCAGCATGTATTTTAAGTGAAAAAATATGGGTTACAAAACTTTGCATAGAACGATCTTAATTTTGCTTAATTAGAGAGAGGAAAGCAAGAAAGCAAAAAAGAAAGGAGCAAGGGAGGGAGGGAAATCACTTTAAAGATACAGTTATGTATCTCCAAAAAAGACTGGAAATTTTAAATCTTAAAAATCATTATAGTATTTATTGGGTGTGGAACTACTTGTGATTTTTTATTTTCTCTATTTTCAGAATTTCTATCATGAACAAGTACTACTTTAATGTTATCAAAAGTGTTATTTTAGCTGATATTAATCTCTTATACAATATCCAAAAACATGATATTATTGGTTTCTTTTTTGTTTGTTTGTTTTAAGATTTTATTGGGGAAGGGGAACAGGACTTTATTGGGGAACACTGTGTACTTCCAGGACTTTTTTCCAAGTCAAGTTATTGTCCTTTCAATCTTAGTTGTGGAGGGTGCCGTTCAGCTTCAAGTTGTTGTCCTTTCAGTCTTAGTTGTGGAGGGCGCAGCTCAGCTCCAGGTCCAGTTGCCATTGCTAGTTGCAGGGGGCACAGCCCACCATCCCTTGCGGGAGTCGAACCGGCAACCTTGTGGTTGAAAGGGCGTGCTCCAACCAACTGAGCCATCTGGGAGCTCCGTGGCAGCTCAGCTCAAGGTGCTGTGTTCAATCTTAGTTGCAGGGGGCAGAGCCCACCATCCCTTGCGGGACTCAAGGAGTTGAACCAGCAACCTGTGGTTGAGAGCCCACTGGCCCACGTGGGAATTGAACCAGCAGTGTTCGGAGTTAGGAGCACAGATCTCCAACCACCTGAGCCACCGGGCTGGCCCATATATTATTGGTTTCTTAACATATGCATGGGTTGGTGGTTTATTTTCCAACTATAGCTAGTCATGCTTTTGTTAATGAATGAGGCAATGAATGGAACAGATAAACTAAAGCACATCAAGAATTCAAAAATATTATCTTAGACTCTTGTTTTCCATCCTCCAAGATTATTGGTAAGTTTCCAGTTGAATTTACCATACTTCTGTTACTAGTCATGGCCCTTCAATCACGTAACACACATTTTTCGTGTATCTACTCGCCTGGTGAACTAGAGAGACACTGGCTAGAACCCACACAGTTTCTCTGGGGTTTACTCTGGGTTAAAGTCCATCCTGAAAACCAGCATCTGCTGCTGCTGCTGGTCAGAGGTTGCTGGAGTGCATGTGAAAAAATGCCCTGAGACCCTGGATCAGCTCAGGGCAAAGAGTGCCATGATCTATTGGTAGGTCTGCCATGGCTGTCGGAAGGAAAAAAGGGAGACAGGTGAGCTGGAGATTCAGCATTCCTGGTTGATGCTCATGGTCACGGCAAGACAGAAAAGCAGGAAAAGAGCAAAAAAATCCGATTAACCTAAGTAAGAAATAATCCATCCTTGCCTAGGAGAGAGCAGGCTTTGCGTGTCCCCACTCCGCCTGTAATGCTGCTGGCTTTCCAGTTTGCTTTTCCCGTACACTGCAGTTCCTCACAGGAAGCTGAGAGCCAGGCCTGGCTCAAGTATCTGCCCTTCCTGCACTTTCCTCCCATGTCCCCATCCACAGGGAGCATCTTCAGAGGCAACGACTGTACCAGCACTTGGAGCCATTGCATCCCCACTAGCATCCTATTTGTAACTTGGACAGTATAGACACCCACTGGAATCTTGTTTCCTTTCCATTCGGGAAAGCTAAGATCAAGGTTAAGTACTCCATTTTGATGAAAATAAAATAAATTTGAAAATGCTGGAGATATGTGGTCTGCTGGTTCCCACCACTACAGCCACAACCATTTACAAATCTTTCTAATGTTTTGTTAGGTTCTGGATGCAATACCCTGCAGTCACGCAGAGCTGCCCATAATGGTTATTTATGTGCTTGGCAAGTTTATTTCTCCCATTCTGCTAGGGTCATTTATTTCCACGGAAGGGTGATACATACAACATTGGTTTTCATGAGGTGCTGCATTGACATTTTTGTACTGCAGGTGCAATGGGGCTGAGGGAGACAGACCAAGTTCAAGGGTGCCCAGCTTAGGGATGGATCAGAGCTCAGGAGACTGGACTTTCTCTTACTCCTTCATTCATGCCCTCTGCTTAAGTTGTTGTGTTGTTGCTGTTTTGACAAATTCTACACATTGTTTTGTTTTGTTTTATCATTTATGCTTCCCAGAGTGGGGTCCCAGGAGCACCTACTTTAGAGGGGAACTTTGCTCACCTCCGCTTGGCTCCTCTCAGCTCTCAAACACTAACATCCGGAGTGAGGACAACTAGCAAAGGAAGACCTGTGCGTGAATTAACTCAGTGACTTAAACAATTCCTTGGGAAAAGGGCAAAAGCCATAAACTCAGGCCAAACCTCTTTCCAATTGGGGACACACCCAACAGGATGGATTCTCCCTCGGCCAGCTTCTTGAGAAGCTGAGGTGCCCAAGGAAAAGAGAGAATTTTCTTTCACGGAGTAAATAAATAGTGTAGGTTAATGTTTGATGGGTTGTGTAAAATCCCCAGAAGTCTCAGGGCATTAAACAGCACAGTAGATTAAATGACACCAATTACCATTATATTACCATGAGAGAATGATTAAAGTGTAAACCATCACAACGAATTTGAGCGATCTACATGACTCAATCAGCAAAACAGCCACACCATGAGAAGCTTTTGAAGCTAATAGAGAAGCCCCCCTGCATGTCAAGTAGCAAAATGTCTAAGTTACAATTCAACCTGCTCCAGGAGCGCTGGTACTCTCAAGCCTCATAAGTACATATCAGACTCTAAAAATTAATGCGATGGTATCCTAATAACTTACATTGGAATAGCTTTTGGCAGACGCTCAATATAGTATCTTTCATTAAAAAGTTGACACATATTATTGCAGAGCATTTCTCCTCCAGTGACAATTCATCATAAGGATAGAAAATTCACAACAGAGAAATATCATTATTATTAATAAGCACTTATTGGGTCCCCACAGCATGTGAATGCAGAAGAGGATATAGACATAGAGGGAGATTCTACACCCAACTAAATTAAAACCTAAATAAAGGAATATTAACAAAAAATTATGCATGAGGTTGGTTGTGTGGGTATATGGAAAGAGTGCTGGTTATGAAATATGTTGCAGGCTTTCCAGGAGGTGAAGGAAGGATGAATCTGAATGTGTACTTCGGTTGGTAATGACAGTCAACGGAAAGATATACTCTCCTAGCTAACTTTATTTGCATCCTAGTCCTGCAGGAATACAATTACAAATGCAACTGTATGTAGAATTTTTTTCCATGTAAGCAGTTATTTCTAGGATGGTCTCTATTGGCCAACCTGTCCTGATATTTTTATATAGAAACTGTCAATGCCTCGGCCTCAGTGGAGAGTCCTGACATACCCAGGTGAACAGAAACACTGTGGCATCATTGCGTCCTTTCCATCTTACTTTAATTTCCTCAGTCAAACACAACTCCTGATAAAGAACCATGTATTTACTCTGCCCAATCCCTCTGACCTACTTTGACCAAATGAAAAAACATCCATATTTGAAGTGGTTTTTTCCCCCCTGACCAGGCAAATCCTTTCCAGAGGCTATGTTAGCCTCCACTGCAGTTTCCGTATTTCCATGCTATAAGGCTTGTAAATTAAGGAGGATTTGGTCTAGGTGGACACGCCCTCTGGGACACTTTTCCCATTCGGCCTGAATTTTCCCTCCAACTGTTCTAGCGTTCTTTCTCAGCTGTGTCAGATACTTCCTGACAAGGGAGGATGGCTTGGTACAGAGAACATGGATTTTGAAGGCCAGTGGCTTCAGAATATAAGGTATATAATCAGGCTCTGCCATTTAACCGCTGTGTGGCCTTCGACAAGTTACTTTACCAGTCTGAGTCTAGGTCTCCTACATGTAAAATAAACACGATAATTCCTCTCTCTAAGGGTGGCCACAAGGATTACATGAAATAATACATGTCAAGTTTTGGACATGAAATTAACGAGCAACATCAATTACCAGTATCTTGCGTCTACAATACTCCTGGGTCCCAGAAACCTGGCTGCCTTACGCTCATGTGGATTCATCACATTCAGTTATTGAGGAGGTCTTCTGTTGTGTGTCTTTAAATTAAGAATGCAACAGTTTAAAGTATATAAAGGATAAGTGCACAAAATGCAGACCTATCACTTTATTTCTCCATTTCAAAATATTGGCTTACTCGGTTTAACTACGTATTAGAAAAGGTGAGTTCTGAAGTGGGCTGAGAACTTAGTGACAACATTTTTCTTTTAACAGAATTGAATTTGGATACTAAGACGAGACTGAAAAAAAAAAGGTATTGTCTAATATTACAAAGAAAATAATGCTTTTGATGCTCTATACATGGCCAATGGGGTGAATAGGAATGATTTTTTAACTGTGTTTGTTAAACTTTAGTGTATATGGGAATCACCCTGCTATTCCCTGTGGGTAATGAACAGCAACCTGAATTTCTGACAAGCTTATTATGTGATTCTGATGTAGGAGAACCACACATTGATAACCACTAATTCAGATTCCTTTATTAGAAAAAGAGGCCAGCCAAAAATATATTGTCTCCTTTTTCTTCACATTTACCTTCTTCTTCCTTCTCAGCTTCCTCCCCTTTCTGTCTGTCTGTTTCTGTCTCTGTCTCTGTCTGTCTTCCTCAATATGGCTCAGCCATGAGCCTGGAGAAGAAATGGATACATTCAAGGGTAGCAGCTGAGCTGAAGAAATATTACTGAGCGGCACTTACTGAATGAGAAAACCTGTGGCAATCAAAAGATTTATTTCCTGGAAAAAGTTAAACTCTGCAGCAGCAGAAAAGCTCCAAAAGTTAACTATTTGGTGAAACTCCTGAAATTCCTAATGTCCCAGTCAAATCTGGAAGGTAAGCATCTAAAGAGGACCAGAAGATAAATAAACTCTAGTTAACCAAAGGCCACAGAAACAAGACTGGATTCAGCAGTGTTTAATGATCAGTGAAGAGGCACCTCAAACTACAGAAGCATTTAAATATCTCCAAAATGGTGGTTTTCACACTTTTAAAAGCTGTGTGTATCAGTCAGGATAGGCTGTATTATATATACTGCAATGACAAATCAACCCTGAAATTATAGTGCCTTGAAACAACAATCATTTCTAGCTCATGCTGAATATTTAGGGTTGGCTGAATGCTCATCTCTGAGTTATCCTTGACGTCCTTACCCAGGGACCCAAGTTTAGAAAGTAGCCACTATCTGAAACATTACCAGTGACCATGTGTCTCAGTCTGCTTGAGCTGCTATAATGAAATACCCTCACTGGGGGGCTTAAATAAACAACAAATGTTTATTTTCCACAGTTTTGGAGGCTGGGGAGTTCAAGATCAAGGTGCTGACAGATCCAGTATCTAATGAGAGCCCTTTCTCTGGTTCGTAGATGGTTGTCATTTTGCTGTGCCCTCACATAGCCTAGAGCAGAGGCATAAGCTCGCTCTCGGCTCTTCTTATAAGAGAGCGTTAATCCCAACATGAGGGCTCCACCCTCGGGATCTAATTATCTCCCACAGGCCCCAGCTCCAAACAGCTTCACACTGAGGGGTAGGGATTCACACTTGGGTAGGGATTCAACATAGGAATTTGGGGAGGCCCCAAACGTGCAGGCCATAACACCATGGCAAAGGGAAAAGGCAGTGGTGAGGGTGGTATGGAGGGTTTGCCTTGGGAATTAAATGTTCCAGAATAGAACGACATCCTCATCAGCTAGAATTAGTTCCATGGCTCTACCCAACCATCAGAAAGTCAGGAAGTATAACTCTACCACATGCCTGGAAAGGGGGAGAACCAGAATACTTGGTTCTAATGAGACTACACTATGGAAACTTTTTTTTCCAAATAACATACTAGGCAGGACCCCACAATATGAGATATTCAGCTGGAGCTGCTCTGATTAAGGCTGGGGGGTGGGGGGTTGAGGTTGGAGTTCAACCCTCCAGGTACCATCCTCAGTGGCCCCTGACACATCTCTGAGGACCCAGGATTCCTGGGGACAGTTCGATAACCAGTGTTCTGAAGCATGCACTGCACTGTACATCTTATTTCAATAATGTTCTCTATTTATGGATGATTATTTTAATAAATGATTTGATTTTAATGGAAAAAATACAATTAAATGGAAAGTACTGCTCAGTGGCAAGCCTTGCTGTTTGAACAGCGTGGCTATAAACAAAGCATTATCTTTTTACATATTGTAAATGCAGACAAAATGCTTATGAACAAATAAACATCTCTTAAGAATAGCCTCTGGCTTTTATGTCCAGCCCAATCAAATGAAGCAAACACAAAAGTCAGTATTAAAAAGCATACCCAAGCTACAATATGGATGAACCTTGAGGATATTATGCTAAATGAAATCAACCAGACACAAAAAAAACTAATACTGTCTGATTCCACGATGTAAGGTATCTAGAGTAGTCAAATTCATAGAAACTGAAGTAGAATGGTGGTTGCCAGAGGCTGGGGAGGGGAGAATGGAGAGTTGTCGTTCAATGGGGACAAAGATTCAGTTTTATAAGCTGGAAAAGTTCTGGAGATTGGTCGTACAACAGTGTGCACATACTTAACACTACTGGACTGTACACTTAAAAATGTTTAAAGGGGCCGGCCCAGTGGCTCAGGCGGTTAGAGCTCCATGCTCCTAACTCCAAGGGCTGCCGGTTCGATTCCCACATGGGCCAGTGGGCTCTCAACCACAAGGTTGCCAGTTCAATTCCTCGAGTCCCGCAAGGGATGGTGGGCTCTGTCCCCTGCAACTAAAATTGAACATGGCACCTTGAGCTGAGCTGCCACTGAGCTCCCGGATGGCTCAGTTGGTTGGAGCACATCCTCTCAACCACAAGGTTGCCGGTTTGATTCCCACGAGGGATGGGAGGCTGTGCCCCCTGCAACTAGCAACAGCAACTGGACCTGGAGCTGAGCTGCGCCCTCCACAACTAAGACTGAAAGGACAACAACTTGACTTGGGGAAAAAAAAGACCTGGAAGTACACTCTGTTCCCCAATAAAGTCCTGTTCCCTTTCCCCAATAAAATCTTTAAAAAAAAAAAAATGTTTAAGATGTTAAATTGCATGTGATGTGTATTTTACCACAGTTCAAAAAATAAAAAACAAATAAAGTGTATCCATAGTTCCAAGCTCATTCTTGAAAAAAAGGGACTTATTTTTTGTTATACTTGCTCCCTAACTAATATTTAAAATACTTTTTATTTCTCTTCTACATCTCTTTTAAAATTAAATTTAAAATGTAACCTTTTGCCCATAACAATGTCCACTCTTTATTTGCTGGAATCTTTACCCTCCATTAAATCAAAATAAAAGGTTTAACTCGTTATTCCCAGCTCTGCCAGGTGGAAAGGTAGTCCTACCCAAGAGCGCGATGGGCTGGTGCCCAGAGTCTAGAGAATCTGTGCTTTTTGAGCTTTTCCAGCCCAGAATGGAAGGAGATGCTGCCATTTCTAGAAGTTCTGCCTGATGAGAGTCTGGTATCTTGGAAATGTGCTGAACTTGCTTTTGTGAGGGATGGCACACTCTGAAAGTCCTGCCTGCAGACACCTGAGTGGGCTGTGGAGCAGGTGCAGCGTGATGGCTGGAGGGGCCCTTCCAGGTACTGACAGAATGTCACTCATTGTCATGGGTAAGAGCATGTGTTGGGGTGACACACATGAGCTTTGGGGTCTGAGGGACCAGCCGTGTGATCTCAGGCTGGTTGCTTAACCTTATGCTTCAGTTTCCCCACCGATAAAATAGGAATAAACTATGATTTAAGGATATATGAGAGTTCCTTCACTTACTCAAATACTTGAGTATCTTATTGTATGCCAAGCACTGATAGGTGTTGGGAATATGTTTAAAAAACAGACAAAAATCCCTATCCACATGGAACTTAGATTATTTGTGAGGAGAGACTGGCAGTAAACAAGTAAGTGAAGTATACGACCTGTTAATGGTGGTGAGTGCTATGGAGATTGATTTTGTGTGTGTGTGTGTGTGTGTGTGTGTGTGTGTGTGTGTGTGTCTGTGTGTGTGTCTTAAATAGGGTGAACAGGGAATCCCTCACTAGAAAAGCAATTCTTGAATAAAGGCTTGATGGAGGCAAGGGGACAAGCCACGTGGATATCTGGCAAAGAGAACAGCAAGTGCAAAGGCCCTGAGGTCAGCATGTTGGATGGGAGCAAACAGAGGCAAATGGTCAGGGCAGTGACACAGTGCATGGGGGCAGGACACTTAGGGTGCTAGAGGCCACTGCAGAGACTTTGAGTCACAAGGAAGGATGCTGGGGCCATGGAAATAACATGATCTAGCTCACCTTTAAACTGGGTCTTTTTGGCTACGTGGTTGAGAGTAGACAGAAGGGACAAGGTCAGAAGAAAGAAGACCTGTTAAGGAGCTTTTGCAATGGTCCAGGTGAGAGGTGATGAGGCTTGTGGCAAGGTGACAGCTGTTGAGGTGGGGAGATTAAATTTAGATAATACCTAAACTTACCACTGTTTCTGGCACATGATAAAAGCTCAATGGGTGGTAATGTGGTTATTATTATTAACAAAGTACTCGAGGAAAAGTGAAATTAGGGTCAAAAAAAGACACAATGTTCCATGTGCCAGACATTATCTGGAAAAGGAGAAGATAGAGCCAGAAACCTGGGATAATGACAGCCCAGGCATCAGAGGTAATCAGACAGGCACTATTTTGGGATGAGGAGAAAAGATTGTTCTAAGCTTCAAAGGCACCATGTGGGTGCTGCAGCAGGGATCTGTCCCCATGCCAAAGCCTCCAGAGAAGCAGAGAATTAAGGAAAGTCAAGGTCAGCTGGATTCAGGGACACAGAGAGACAACAGTGAAAGCATTTGGTGTGCACATTTTTATGTACCTAGAGATAGAAAGTAGAAACCTCCCCAGGGAGTTAGAAACTGCATAACCATCTAATGCCATATTTTAACACTTTCATTTCTCTAAATTAATATAAAAGGAGCAAAAGTAAAGCAAGGTTGCCCTTTTAGAGCCCGAACGACCTCCTGCCCTTTCGATTTGGGGTAGACGATACTGGGACTTCTTGCCATGGGCCACACTCCAAGGGGAACTCCATCTGAGAAAGGAAAAGCTCTCAGGGGCCCATTTCCTTGAGGTATTTGAGACTACCCCTGTCACTGACTGGGTCAGACGCCTGAATGTACACACATATTTGAAGTAAAGGACAGTCGCCAATTGCTCCCCAGACTCACAATTGCCTGCCACACTCTGTAACCGCATGAGAGGCTCCCAGCGCGGGCAGGCTGAGAGCCCCTGCCACAAAGCTCCTCCTCTGGAAAGAACACTGATTTCAGAATTGTAAGAAATGGCTGATGTGCAACAATGCCTCTCTATTTTGCATCCATCCCCATATAGGTAGAAAACAGCTCCAGAGCAGCACTGTTGAGTAACTCTTCCCGTGATGATGGAAATGTTCTACATCTGAGCTGTCCGAGAGGGGTACCCCTGGCCACCAGCAGCTATTGAGTGTCTGAAATGTGGCTGGTGAAACTGAGGAAGTTTAACTTATTGACTTTCAATTAACTAAAATTTAAATTGAGAGGGGCACGGGTGGTGAGTGATTACCATATTTGGTAACACAGCTTTGGCAGGTTGACTAACTGATCCCAAGTCCCCTCCTCTTAAGTCAGAAAGAATGGAAGTGTCCCTGGGTTTGGGGTCTTAGTTTGAGTGGTTGAGGGAGCATGGGACTGGAGTGCTACATGGTCCCATGGTGACTGCAACAGCCCTGGAAAAGCGGGTGCAGTGACTAGCAGCCATGGGACCAGGACATGCCCTGACATCGCTCTGAGCTTCAGCCCTTTACTATCTTCCTTACAAGGAATCGTGGGAACCCAATGACTCTAAAAATGGAAGGTTTTCTCCAGAGGAAGTGTACTGTTTCTTTAACTTTCCCCAGGGCCTCTGGGCTTCTCAACAAATGGGACACCATTTAATGATAAAGACATAGACCATTCGGTATTCTTCACTGGTTCCTAAATTCATCCTAGCTTAAGGCAAGAAGAAACAGAAGTAGCCTTTTTTTTTTTTTTTTTTTTTGGCCATATTCCCTATATTTACAATGTGAAACCTCAAGGCCAGCCGTTAGCCTATGTGGCAGAAGCACTCACAGCGCCAAGCTCTGAAAATAGCAACTACAACAGCCAACCAAAGGGCCCACAGTGGAGTGTTGTACTGTCGTTTACATAACTTACCTTCCCAATTAACATCACAGGGACAGAGAGTGATAACGTTCTATCAGTTACATTATCCTTCAACGAAAAGGCCAATGACCAATACAAGAATCTATGCTAAAGGAGAAAGCTGTTAATGTTACTGAAAAGTGGCGGATGCAGACCAGCCAGAGTAAACACAGAGCTGTGGCTTTCTTCATACACAAGGCTGGACAGTGAAGCAGGAAACATATGTGTGACGCACTTGTTACGGGGCAGACACGGAGAGGTGCTTTCACTGACATATCATTTCTTATTTGATCCTTTCAACAACGCTATGAGGTAGCGACTATTATTCCAAGAGAGGTTAAGTAACAAGCCCAAAGTGACACAGATAATAAGTGACAGAGCTGAAATTTTAATCCAGGCTGCCTCCATCCCAGAGCCCAGGTGCTTGGTGCTCAATGACAGAAGATGGCTTAGAATAACATTAAGAAGTTTTTTTTTGTTTTTTTGTTTCTAAGTTAAGATTGGTATCCTACTTACTTCCAAAAGACTTGAGGCAGCTTCAAGATTAAAACACGGTGCAAGACAAGGCATTTAAGGATAACACTCCTGCTGAAGGAAATAAAAGAAATACATGTTTTCAGACACCTGAGTGGAGCAGATTCTCACACTTGGGCATTTAATTTGGTTCTAACTTTCCTGACAGCGAAGCCAAAAGGAGAAGCATATTGGGTGGCATAGATTTTTGTTTTCTCGACAATACATAGCATACATATTCATCTACAGCGACAAAATGTTTTCCTGGAATTAAACTTAGGTAGGAATTCATCATGTAGGTCTTTGGATGAAGGACACTGAATAACACAGAGAAAGTTAGGCTCCTCATTTGTAAAACAATGGGGCTGCATTACAGTCACCTCTCAGCACAGTGAGTGGATGAAATAGAGCTAACTGAAGTTCCACAAAAGAGTTAGAAACGCTGTCAACAGAGCACTGCTTTTATGGACCCTCTGTAAAGACACAAGACATACTACACTAAAGCTTAGCTTAGGGAAGAAATTTCTATAAGGAGCTGAGAGAATATGAGCTGGGACTTTGCTTTGTGGGGTGCAGCAAAACAGGGAAACTCAGAGAACATCAACGACGAAGGGTTACCCCGGCCATGAACCCTCCTAGATATCACATGTGGTGACTAACGGGAATGTTATGTGGCTAACACGGAGAAGAGGTCACTTTTTGGGCAGTGGACATCTATATACAGGTTCAAAACAAGATACATAAATATATATTTAAATATTTATAGTCATTCATTTAAAATAATTGAATAAGATGGTATTTCCAAGCTGTGTACTATGGAGAATAAAAAGAACAGGAAACATGGTTTCTGTCTTCAGGAAGCTTCTAATCTAATACAGTGCTTATCTACCTTGGCAGTATTGACATCTTAGGCTGGATCATTCTTTGTGGTGCTGTAGGATGTTTATAGCAGATACCTCTTAACCCACCAGATACCTTGGAGCGCTCCCATAGTGTGACAATCAAGAATATCTGCCAACACTCCAAATGTGCCTTGGAGTAGAAATGGGGAATCACTCCCTGGCTGGGAACCACTGACCTATTATGTAAGATTTTTCAGAAAGAAAAACCATACACAAAGCAGAAAATCCCAGTGACTCTGGTGTGACAAGTATAAATTGGTACAATGGTCCAGAAGCAGGAAAGCTCTCTCCCAGTGAGAAAAGCAGAGATTGAAGGAAACTGAGCAGCCGTTTTACACTGAGCCTTGGTGTGTTTGATTAGATCCTTCACAGTGGTCAAGAGAAAAAGCATCACCGGAAGAGAGCACAGCCTAAGGAAAGGCACGGAAAAGAGCAAGCATGGAACAGGTCTGGAGTATCATTTCCCTTTAGACACAATGCCTGTGCAAGGGACAGATCAGGACAATCTGAACACTGGAGGTCAAAGAAGGGAAGGCTTTAAAATGGGCAACAGATTTGGGGTCTGATTCAGCAGTCCAGGGGGACTCTGAAAGTTTTGAGTAGAGAAGAGAATCATCCACCCTGCATGAAGAAAAGAATGGATGGTTGTGCAAAGGCTGGATGAGAGGGAGAGAGATGAAAAGTGGGGAGATGAGGGGAATGCAGCAGTGAAGAAAGCGTGAGTGACAAAATGAACAGAACGCGGGCCATGTTAGATGGCAGGGAGAAGCAAGGGTAAGGCGGGTCCCACGACACCTGTGGGTTTGTGCCTTCCATCAAACACACACAAACACCCCACCAAAGGACTTTATAAAGACCCCTCAATTGCTGCCCTTAAAGGTGTAGGCTTTCCCAAGAGCTCCTCTAAGTGAAGACTGAAGAGTGGCCCCTGGAAACATGGGGATTGAGGGCATATGCGATAAGCCCCCAAGAGCGCAGGTTAGAGCTGCATGGAGAGCAGGCCTGGTCTCCATCCTCATGTCCCTGATTGCCCCAGCCCTGTTCTTCCCAAGGGCTCCAAACCTCCCTCGTGCTGAGGACTGTTTTGCAGTGAGAGCACGGAAAAGCCCTTTTCCTCCAGCATGATTTCAAGCTTCAGCACAGAAGACATTTTATAGTCTCTATGTTCCTTCCAGTCCACTGCTCTGTTGGGGCTGAATAAATATTGACTAGCCTATAAAACATAAGGCCCTTTATTTATATGCCCTCCTGCTCTGAGGGCTGTGCTGGAGCCCAGCCTCAAACAACACAGTGTGTGTGTGTGGAGTGCTGGGGGCCACCAGTGCAGAGCAGCCAATGGCCACAGCTGTCAGGACAGGGCCTGCCTTCTCTGGGGTGCGGCCTACAGTGGCTGTGAGCGCTGAGCCTGTGCTGATGAGGTGACTGTGGCTTGTGTAGGTTAGGAGCGGTTACTTGTATCAGATGGGAATGCTTTTGGTTGCCAACTGCCAAATACCTGACTACTCCTAGTGGTATAAGCAAGAAAACACAGTTACTTCCATACAAGAAGCACGGAGACAGGCGTCTGGGACTGTGGCGTGCCTTGAGAAATCCTGGTTCTTTCTAACTCTTTGCTTTGCAGCCCTTTGCTGTTGGCTCTTGATTCACAATAGTGGCGTCTGCCTCAGGGTCCTAAGATGGCTGCTGGAACTCCGAGCGAGAAGCAACAGACAGGGTAGGAACTGTCTTCTCGCCGAAGGGAAGCTCCCGTAGATTTCTTTTTTCAGCCTCATTTCTTTCTGTCTCACAGGCCATAACCAAGTCACATGCCCAATCGTTGGCAAAGGGGAGGGGAATAACCGTGGCTGGCTTAGACTGGTTGGCTGGCTCATCCCCTGGGCTTGGAGAAAGGGTCTGCTTTGCCCGAGACCAAGAGACCTCTGCCTAACCCAACTCCCAGGTTCCACTGGCAGGACAGAAGCAGGGAGATGGCTGTAGGATAGGCACTGAGGAGGATACCAGCTGCCCTCAGAGGGGCATGATTAGGCAGAGGTTCTGATGCAGACTGATACCATTTTTTCAGCATCTCCCCACGCCCCCAGAGAGTGACCATCTAGTTACTATCATCCCTCTCTATCATGAAAGGTCTTCTTAGGGGGCTCGGGGGTCAGAGCTAAGTGGGTAGAGCAAAGACGTAAAAGAAGCTGGGCCAGCATCTGAGCCCCGGCTCTGCCACTTTCTCAGCTGTGTGACCAGGGCACATAAGGCAGGAGACAGGAACCACACTGGTTATTTTGACTGGGAGGGGCTTTATATAATTGTTAACTAGATAATTGAAAGAGTGAAAAGAGAACACTGAGATATCATGAAGGTAGCAACTTCAGGAGTAGGAGTTAGAGTTAGGAACATACAGAAGCTTGGAGGAGAGGCCCTACAGAGCTGGGGCTCAGAGCTCTGAGGTGGGTGTGCTGCTCAGCTGGCCCTGGACTCTCAGGACGAGCTGGTCTGCCAGTGTCAGAAAAACTGCAAACTGGACTCCGCTGCAGCTATAAGAATAAACAGCGCCTGTGGGATGGTAGCATCAAGGAAACCCTCAGAAAGAACCCAGGAGGGTGCAAGTCCTCCTCTCTCCAGCCTTCCAGCCTCCCTCTAGTGCCCCCTACTGGTAGGACCCACCAGCAGCAGTTGACAAAGCCTGCTTACCGAGTCCTGCTCCAGCATCACAAAGCTCCGCACTCCAGGAGATGCCTGAGCTAAGAGCAATGACTTCATTACAGACCCATCATGGCAAGTCCTTTACACATTATAACTTAAAATCTCTAAATCTTAATGTCCTCAGCTGTTGAATGGGGAAAATATTACTCATCGCAAGATCAATAGCTATAAGCTCCTTGAAGAGTACACATTTTGTCGGCCTGCTTCCCAGTATTTTTCTAACTCCTAGAATACTGCCTGACCCACAATGGGTATTCAAGAGTCACCGTAGTAATTGTCATTATTATATTATTACTAACAAATGTGGGTTCTAAAGTCTAGAAATTAAAAAAAATAATAATTTTAAAAAATGTGGAGGACTTGCCCCAGATTACTAAGTCACCCAATTAAATAAGTGCCAGGACCAAGAATGGAGGCTGGGGTGGCCTGTCCTATACCCTGATGAGGACATTATGTGCTCGTAATGGTTTTATTCTTTAGAATAGTGATGAGAATGTTATAAAACAATTTAGCCATGCAGACATGAGACATTATCTGCTTCTCAATGAGGATGTTTGCTCATCAATTGTTATTACTGGTGCCCGGTACCGCTTGTTCGTAGGCCAATGGTGCGTGCCCTGAGGCCCTCAGAGGCATTTTCTCCCAGTGTGGCTCGGTATATGGCCTCAAAGGTGCCCGGCAAGGGATTTGCGGCTCTAGGGCACTGACACACTGTCCAGCTCATACCTCTTGCTATATATCCTTCAGGGGCACACCTACCTTCCAGGCCACCATCAACTTGTTTAGGGAGCCAAGACTGGTCTCAGAGAGTATGTAATGAGTCAGCCCAGGACGCTGTGGCTATGTCCAGACTATCTCAAAGGCTTTGGACATTTGCCCAGTTGCCTCTGGGTAGCTTTCCTTTTTGCTTTGTGAAAGGACTTCGGGGGGACGAAACACGGCTGGGTAATCCTGGAACCCCTTCCTAGGGACCAGGCAGAGGAATTTGTTCTGGCTGCCTTCTGGAGGAAGCGAAAGCCAAGCTGCAGCTGCTCTCAGAGCTGGTTTTGGCTGAGGCAGCCGCGGGAACTGCCTCTCCTCCTGGTGGGGTGAGAGCAGAGCTGGGCTAACCCTCTCTGGGGCTGGGAGGCTTCATCTTGCAGGAGTCTGCCAGCACACATGGCCACAGTTCCCTCCCGCTTTCAGGGGGAAGATTTCCCAGCATTATCTAATTCCAACTCATCGTGTTTCTGTCCAGGCAAGAACTCAGGAGATAAAGAGCTTGTTCCCCTGTCTCTGTCAAAAATGCATATTAGAATGTCGAGAATCAGTCAGATATGAAAGCAGAGGCTAGGGGAACAGACTAGGAAGGAACAAATAGGCAATGAATGTGAGTGAAAAAGATGTGCGTGAAACCATCTCTATCACCTTCTTTGACCCAGAAATGGTCTTTACATCCTTGTGGTGACGGCACATTGAACATTCCAGGAATTCTAATACTGGAAATAGAAGAGACTTACTGTAAAGGCTCAGGAGAAAGTGAGCTGTCACCAGGGCCATGGATTCCTGGGCATTCTACGGGAACAACAGACTAATTCCAGGGCAGGTCCCAAGTAATGTCCTTCCAGGCACTGTCACAAAGGGTTACCAAGGCTGACTTGGGGCTCCAGAGTCTGAGATCATCCCTCCAACCCCAATCTCATTGGAGGTACTGTGATGCAGGGAGTCAGGTGGGGCGGCATGCGGGGTCTCTAGTCCCACTCCCCACATAAGAGCGCAGGACATGGTGAGGCCAAAAAGGAACACCCACAGAGCTATAGAGAGGGGAGTCATCTCACTACAGCCTTGCTGGCGGCTCGGTTGGAGACACAGGAAGCAGGAGCCACAGAATCCGCAATCCACATTCCGCCACACTCCGCCACTTGCTAGCTCAGCCACCATCTTCTTGCTAACCCCCATTTTCTGCTAGCGTAGCCACAGCAGTTGTATTAGTGGCCAATGGCTCACTGGTTACAGCTGACGGCCAACTAGCCACAGCTGATGGCCATCCAATCACAGTCGATGGCCACTTACTACCTGAGCCAGCACCTTTCCACATGAGGCCAAGAGCCTGGAAACTGCACTCCTGGCTCTGTCCCCACAGGTACTATATCCCCTCAGGTCTTCTCCAGATCCCCAGTGTTTCTCATTGGCCTCAGGGAGACAGGCTGATTCTCTGATCTTTCCCATTCTGCCAGCTTCTGTTCCCAGAGCAGCAGGTGGGGCTCACTGGCCCGGCTAATGGGCTGAAGCTCCTGCAAGGCCAAGTCTTGACTTGAGGAGGAACTCTGAGGCCTTCTGAGTGATGGAGCCTGGCCCATGAATCCTGATTTCCTGATTCCAAAATCATCTGCGCCCTCAGGTACTGCAAGGTGCCTCAGGTACTTCTCAAGTGGTGGGGTGATGGGAGTGGCAGCGGGAGGAGAGCTCTCCGTTCCCCACCCACCGGCCCACGCACAATTTCAAAAGGCAGTTTCACTTGTACCTATGCTATACACTGGGGTTACATTCATTCCGTAAATATTTGTTGAACTCCTACGGTATTCCAGGCACCGTGCTAAGTATCTGGGGTAGAACACAGAGGTGAAAACGATGATATCCCTGCCCTGATGGCACTTCAGTCTTAGTTGGAAAGACGGGAAATAAACAGGTAAACAAATACTTCATTTTAGGTGGTGGCCAGAGGTCAGGTTCTGCAGGAAGTAGACTCAGGCAGGGATTTGCAGGAGTTTTGGGGGGAGTGCTGTCAGGAACAACATGTGTGAGGAGAGGGTCGCAGATGGGCAGGGGAAGAGTTAGGCTGTGATGCGCTTGCAGAGGCAGGGTGGGGACAGAGCCAGGAGTGCAGTTTCCAGGCTCTCGGCCTCACATGGAAAGGTGCTGGCTCAGGTAGTAAATGGCCATCAACTGTGATTGGATGGCCATCAGTGTGGCTAGTTGGCCGTTAGCTGTAACCAGTGAGCCATTGGTCACTAATATAACTGCCATGGCTACACTAGCAGCAAAAAATGGGGGCTAGCAAGAAGATGGTGGCTGAGCTTGCAAGAGTGGATTGCAGTTAGCACAACGGATTGCAGCTAGCAAGTGAGGTTGGTTGGCAGAGAAAAGTGGATGGCAGGTTGCGGTTAGTGTGGCTCCTGCTTCCTGTGTCTCCAACCCAGCCGCCAGCGAGAGTGTGGTGATATGACTCCCCTATCTATGGCTCCGTGGGTGTTCCTTTTTGGCCTCCCCATATCCTGCATTCTTATGCAGGGAGCAGGACTAGAGACCCCAGAAGAGACCCTGCCTGTTATCCTGCATGACAGGCAGCCTCACCCAGGCTTAGTGGGGGGCACTGGGGCTTGGGACAGCAAGCAGCATCATCTCGACTGAGACGAGAGAATTGAGCATGTGTACCCCAAGTGACCAGTCATTGGATGCGTTGGGTGCATAAACGTTGGTAAATCAGTTTTGTTTAGCAAAGGCCGATGCCTGGGGAGTGTCTCAGGAATGTATGAGCTCTTGGCAGCCAACAATCCCAAGAGCTAAAGCAAGGGGTGCCTCTCAGTCTTGAAGGGGCAGCTGGGTGGCACACCCCAACATCCACTACAAAATGCTGTGCATGTGTGGCGGGGGAGGGACTTGCCAAGGAGCTAGAGAGTAGGAGTGAGGTGGCTGTTTCAACAAAGTGGTGAGAAAAGGCCTCGCTGAGGTGTCATTGGGGCAAAACTTGATTGGTGTGAGGAAGTAAACCATTCAAAGTCAAGGGCACCAGTGGTTCTCAGCAGGGGCAACAGGGAATGAAAAGCGGAGAGCAAGCTCCGCAGCAAGTCTGAGGAACTACAATAAGCCCAGTGTGTCAGAGCCAAGAGAGTGAGGGGGAGAGTGGTTCATCAGGGAGATTCAGGAAACCAGATGGTGGAGGGCTGGGCAAACCACAGTACAGAGTCTGAAGTTTACTCTAAGTACAATGGGAGATATTGGAGCCCTCTGAACAGGGGAAAACCATGCTCTGATATACATTTTTAAACATAGGACTTCACTATGTAAAGAATAAATACACAGAAGCAGGAATGGATGCAGGAAGACCCATGACAAGGCTACTGCAGTGATCTCGGCAGGAGGGGAGGGTGTCTGGGTTTCCGGTACCTGGCCCTGGCCTGGAAGTGACGGCATTCTAAACATGGTGTGTAAGTGGAAGTGGGACTTTGAGAAGAGAAAACCTGAGAATGATTTTGGGTTTGGGGCCTGAACAGGAGAGGAAGAGCAGATTGTAGAGGAGGGCACGGCACCAAGAATTCTATTCAGATATCTTATGTTCGAGGTGCCTGGTAGACACCCAAGATGGCTGGTATACGGATATGCTTCTCTGGAGCTTGGGGTCCTCTGTGAGATTTTGTTTGAAAACAACAGTAGTATTACTAACACATACACACACACACACACACACACACACACACACCGCCCACTACCACTGGGTCATGGGGACCTGTCTACAGTTGAATTTTCACACTCTGTGGAAATTCAACCAGACAAATTGTGGAAAAATAATACAGATACCCTTGGACCACTGATTTTAAGTTTGAAAGGGGCTGGCTGGCTAATTCCAAGAAGTATTTCCATGGGGCAAGTTTGGGCAAGTTTTTTTTATATTTTAGTTGAGGCAGTTGACTCTGTAGCAACCAAGAATGGATTTCCCTCATAGGCATGAATTCATATGGTCAATGGGATCAGGCTCCCAAGAGACTGATGAAACAGAAAGTCTGTTTGTTTACTTTGACAAATACAGTCATCTTACAATCACGTAAGCCAAGCATACCCAGTCTTTCCCTGTAGGTAGAAACCAATTTCAAATCAAGGGGTTGCCTGGTGAGTTAGAATCAGAGAAAGAATGAATTGAATGACTAAAACAGGGAAATTATTAAAATATTAAAATAACTCTGTGCTGACTGAAAATATTAAAATAGCTTCTGCCCTGAGCCACTTATGTGTACGTACTCACTACCCTTCAGGATGTCACAGATGCCCCTTGAGGGTAAATGCTGGGTGTGGCGGGGCCCTTCGGTCCCTATTCCAGATGTAGCTGAAGAGCTTCCTGTTTGGTTGGCACCTGTGCCACATGGGTTGTTGATGATGTGGGCTACCTTCCCTGTTCAGGGGCATCTGGTAATGACAGCCTGAATCCCTCCCCATCTCCATCACACTGAGGTAGCCAAGAGAGGACCCAGAGCCTTCTAATGTGTGGGGGCCCACCTTGGTCAAGCCTTGTCTTGGCCAAATGTTGAATAAGTGCTGATGAACTCACGTCCTCAGCCTCCCTTTCCCTTATGTCCACCACACACTATCCCATTCTGACAGGCCGTTCTTTCCCTGGGGATGTGTGTACTGTCAATCCAGACTGCGCTGGTCTGAGATCCACTTAAGGAGATGTTGAATATACCTTCTTTGATCTGGTGCCGGTTGGTTTTTATCATTTTTCTCTCACAGGGAAATTACATTTCCCATTTCCAAGTTCTTGGGGGAGGCTTCACAGTGGACCTCCATGCACTACCCACCCTGAGGAATTTAATTTCCGTGGAATCCAATAGAGCTAGACCTTAATAATAATTTAATTCAACCTTCTTGTTTTATAGACAAGGTAGCTGAGGACCAGTGAAAGAATGGCAGGTTGAATTACTGTTTATAATGAATATAATATTTACCACCAGTACAAATCACGAAGAAGACATTAATAAACTGATCTGTACCAGAGAGCAGCTCACTCTGCTATTTTATAGCCGTGTAAGCCAGGGGACCTTCTTGGTCAGAGGCCAACACCTCCAGGGGGGAGACACCAGAGGGAAGCAAAGGCCACAGCAGTGCCACAGGCAACAACGAATCAGGAGTGGAAGTCTCCCCCGGCCCCACCTGACAAAGAAAGGGGACGCGCTCAAGAAAGAGTTGGCTGGGGGCAACTTCAGTAAATATTTAATGAAGACAGAGGATGGAGGTTATCTAACCCAGTCCCCCCTCCCCGTTTCTCAAGGGAGGAAATAAGTTATGTGATAGATCTTTGTCATTGTTTTGGCCTCCCAATATCTATTCCCTCTTTTGACAGCAGCTGATTTTTCTCTTGAGAAATCACCTTTTCTAACGTGAGG
The DNA here is from genome assembly GCF_057876585.1 of Rhinolophus sinicus. NCBI lineage: Eukaryota > Metazoa > Chordata > Mammalia > Chiroptera > Rhinolophidae > Rhinolophus > Rhinolophus sinicus. Next base: position 110,934,841 of record NC_142515.1, on the reverse strand, counting down.
TGGTCTTGGAAGGCTGTGAAGCTGGTCCCTGACTCCCATCACTGAGGCCAAGACTCTGGATCCCTCCTCTTCCTCCTGCCCCTCACAGTAGGGATCCTGGAGTGGAAATCCATGTCTTTTGAGCTCCCTCCTTTTGGCCACCACGCCCTGATCAGAGTATTTCCAGGAGAGTGCCGTTCCTGGGTTCTTGCTGCTCTCCCCCTGCAGTGCCAGGGTGACTGTCTGGTTCTCCAGCCTTCCCAGCATGTGGGTATGCTCTCAGTAGCATCCCATTCAATTTCAGTTTGTTCAAGTGAGCCTGGGTTGTTTCTGCTGCTGATAACCAAAAAAACTCCCGTTGCTATATTCCCCAAAATCACTTGCACAGAGGCAGTCAAGTGGGAGACCCAAGTCTTGCCTCAATCTCCTACAGGATGTGTCTCCCATCAAATTCATATTTTGAAACCCTAACCCCCAGGATCTCAGAATATGACTAATTGGGGACAGGAGCTTTACAGAGGTGATTAAGGTTCAGTGAGGTCACTGGGTGGGACCTAATCCAATATGACTGTTATCCTTATAAAAGGAGGAAATTACACACAATCACACACAGAAGGAAGACCATGTGAGGGCACAGTGGCCACCCACAAGCCCAGGAGAGAGGTCTTAGAAGAAACTGACTCTGCCAACACCTTGATCTCAGACTCCTAGACTCCAGAACTGTGAGAGAATACATTTCTGATGCTTAAGTCACCCAACCTGTTATGGCAGCCCTAGAAAACTGATACAGGCACTTTCTGCTGCCATGGGCCACTCTTTTTGGACATCATGCCAGCTTCCTCGTACCAGTCAATCCTGAAGGAGCTCAAATTAGCAGGCTGTTCTTAGAACCAAGTTTCCTGGACAGGCTTCAAAAAACATTCTCTATGGTAATACAGACATTGAGAACCACCGAAAAAAAGGAAAGAAACCTACAACCCCTTCCTTCATTTCTTAATGATGGACAGTGCCCAGGGGAGCAGGAGAGATGGCTCCTTGGAGAAAATGGTATCATTTCTTAATAAACAAATGAGAATTTAGGTCCCAAGCTGATAAGGAATTTTACCTTGTTCTCCCAGCATCTGCTTGGAGGAGAGGAAGCAAGAAGAGGCTTTATTCTAATATTTGACTAGAAGGGGGAGGGTGAAGGCTCCCTTTCTCCCTCCCACACTCCCCTCCTTGGACACACTCTAAGCATGTCACCAGTTCCCCCCGATGCAGGCAAATAATTGCAGAAGTCTCTTGGGGAAAACAGTCCTGATGCTACCTTGTGGAGGGTCAGAGGGAAGTGCTTAGAGCTAAGGGAATAGGAGAGGGTGGAGACCAAAGGGCTGAATATTAATGGTGGCTCTCATCACCAGCTCTTAACATAATGGAAAAACCCTTTGCAGGGCAATGCTGGGGCTGCCTCATACTGAAATGCAATCTCCTGGAACATAGAGGGGGCAGTGACAAGCAGTTTATCTTCCATTACTCCAAGGCCTTAAATCATTATCAACCCAAAGCCAGCAAAGCAACCAAACCACTGACTCCGATTAAGATGTTCCCTTATCTTCCGAGTGAATGCAAATATGCACAACTTTCAGGCAGGCCACTGTTATGGAGTGGATTGTGTTATCCCCTGCGTAAGATATGCTGACGTTCTAACCGCCAGGACCTCAGAATCTGACCTTATTTGGAAACAGGTCTTTACAGAGATAATCAAGTTAAAATGAGGTCCTTAGCATGGACCCTAATTCAATACAACTAGTGTCTTTATACCATGTTTCCCCCAAAATCAGACCTAGCCAGACCATCAGCTCTAATGCGTCTTTTGGGGCAAAAATGAATATAGGACCCAGTCTTATTTTACTATAAGACCTGGTATAATATAATATAATGTAATGTAATATAATATAATAAATATAATATAATATAATATAATATAATATAATATAATATAATATAATACAATATAATACCAGGTCTTATATTAATTTTTGCTCCAAAAGATGCATTAGAGCTGATAGTCTGGCTAGGTCTTATTTTCGGGGAAACACGGTAAAAGTGGGAAATTTGGACAGAGACATACACACAGAGAGCATGCCATATGAAGATGAATGCAGAGATAAAAGTGATGCTTCCACAAGCTAAGAAAAGCCAAAGATTGCCAGCAAACACCAGAAGTGATGGGCGAGGCCTGGAATAGACCCTCCCTCAGAGTCCTCAGAAGGAACCAGCCCTGTGACACCTTGTTCTCAGACTTCTAGCCTCCAGAACTGTGAGACAAGAAATGTCTGCGGTTAAACCATCCAGTTTTTGGTATTTGTTACAGCAGCTCTGGGAAGCTAATACCCACAGGAAAGCCCTAGCCCAGTGAAGGAAGGAAAGGTAGTTCTATGTCATTATAAAATAATCCACGGAAATGAATGGAGAAGAGAAAGTCTGAATGACGCCTCTCATCACAGGTTTGCCTGCATAACATTCCATCAACCAAGCGGAGGTCCCAAACAAAAGTCATTTTTCAAAGGAGCATTTCCTCTTTTGAACAGTGTCTTCCCAGCCCCAGCTTGCAGGAGCAGCCGTGCCAGCTGAATCAGGAATAGTGGTGGTGGCAAGAAGTAAGGTTTCTTCCTGGGGTGGCAATGGGCCTCCTGGTGGGGTTGCCAGATTTAGCAAATTAAAATACAGGATTCCCAGTCCAATCTGAATTTCCAATGAATAACGAATAATTTTTTAGTATAAGTATGTCTCAAATATTTAGGATAAAAGACCCCTATCTATTTTCTGGCAGCCCTACCGTGGTTCTCCTCATTCGATCTCTGGGTCCATTCTCTCCCTCATCCCCCTAGAGGCACATCAGTGCATAAAGGGTAAGGAATGTGAGATGAAATATCAGCCAGAGGCGAGTCGGTTTGTCTCTTGGAAGCTCCCCTCCAGAGGAAGGGTCTCTGCCTGCGATTGTGCAGAAGGTTAAGTCTCTATCCACCCTGTGAGGATTCCCCGGAGAGGCCAGCAAGAACAGCCTTTAGGACTTTCACTGTATGCAGCTCTAGCCTGGGGGCGAGCCGAGGGCCACCAAAGATCCGAGAGAACAAGGCCAGAAGGAAAGGGAGCCTCTGGGCACCCATCCATAGCTCACTCTGGGGGACGACAAGGTCACCTTAAGAGGCCAGTTTTGAACCATGTTCTGGACTCAGGTGTGTGAATAATTACGTTATTTTGAAGTTTGTGGTCTTTCTGGTGAGAACTGCATTTGCACAATGACTGAGACGCCCAAACTTGCCTAGGCTTTGGCTGCTCCTGGGCGCGAAGCTGGGCAACTCCCCAGAAGACTCTGTACCCTACACTCTGCCTGGCACACGTGGCGATGGTCAGTGAACATTTGTCAGGCAATGAAGGGAGGATGGTGATTGAAAAAGAGAGTCCAGCCATTCTCCCTCAGAAATAAAAGGCCAAGAGGTCAACCGCAAGGGTCCGTCTTATCCCAGCCATCTTGAAATCGTCAGCCTGCTGAGTGTCAAGAGCCTGGCTTGGAGAAGCTGAGGAAGCAACCTCTTGTAGTGACGTGAGCTAGGGTGTGAGCAAGGCTCAGCGCGTGAAGCTGGCCTTCTCCACGGCTACATAAGGTTTGCACGGACACGTCGGTATCAGCGTTGCGTGGGGAGACCTGATCTGCAAGCCCAAATGGTGAAGACTTTTCTCATAGGCCGGAGAGAGTAAACTGGTGGGTCCCCGGTGGAAACCGTGCCAGGCCAGCCAAACTCTGGAGGTTTGCAATGCAAACAAACTGCTTAGGTGATCATTTATCTTTTAATTTTTTAAAAGGTGAACGTAGAACAATTGATCTGGTGCCTGTTGCACATGACAGAGCATGTCATCCTATTTTAGATGCAGTGCACGTGTGGAGGGAAGGAAGGAAGGAAAGAAAGGAGGGAGGGAGGGAGGGAGGGAGGGAGCGAGGGAGGGAGGGAGGGAGGGAGGGAGGGAGGGAGGGAGGGAGGGAGGGAGGAAAGAAGGAAAGAAGGAATTCAAGGAGAGAGGAAAGGAGGGAGGGAGGAAGAAAAGAGGGAAGGGAGGAGAAAGGGAAGAGAAAGAGAATTTGAATGGAAATTTAATCTGACCAATATCCAAATCTGATTTCTTCCTCTCAGCATGAAGTGCCCTGATGGGACAAGGAATTCAGTGCAAGGCCTTTCAAACCGGCTAGGTATTTTTTAGAGGACACAGGTCCATTGTATTTGTTGTCCATTAAATCATAGGGAAAGGGATGGGGACGGGAACAGGGCAGTTAGAAGCTGGTAAAAGGAGAGCAGTTTCCCTTCCGAGCCTCACACTGCTCTCTGAACTCACTGTCCTCCTGTTAACAAATCCCGGTGCCATGAAAACAGTTTTACTAACTGAAACCCACATTGATGGATACACAGATGAGTTCAGCAAACATTTACGTTTAGTAGGTATAAGAAGGCACTGCTAGGCCCTGGTGTCACCAAGGCAAATGCTGGGGGGACCCTATACCCAAGGCCTTCCCAGCCTGGAGGGGTACACTGGCGCATTTAATAAGACAAGGTGCTCAGCTATGCTTGGGGCCAACACCATAAGCACGTGAAGGGCCACCTGACTCAGCCTGGGGACAAGTGGGGGAAGGTGTGACACAATTCAAAGGCTTTTAAATATCACAGAATTCACATCCCTTCACCTTTGTAGGAACTTATGGCAAAGATGGAAGCGCCCTGGGCATCCTGCCCTTTCCAGCTAAATCTGTCATTTGTCCTTCTATTCTAATCATGTGAGTGGTAATGAGCCCAAAGTGACTATTTAATGGTGACGAGGCTTCTCTGCACACAGTGTATGCTGTGTACACCGCAAAGCCCAATGCACTGTACATACCTGACGAGGTTAACAAAATTTACCATATGAAGTTCCTGGCATCTCCTCACATTCCATTTCCTGGTTCCACTGTCATTATGAGTGAGTAGGAGTCTTCCTCCTTTTTTGTTTCCATAAAAACTTCTAACATGTCTCATGAAATTTCATTCATTGATTCAATAAATATTCATCTGATGCTTCCATGTTCAGACACTCTCGGTGCGAGTGATACAATGATGGGAAAGGTAGATGTGGGCCTATCTCCTGGGGTTTAAGGTGATTCTCAAACTTGGCTGTGCACAACCATTACCTAGGGCACTTATTTAAAAATGCACATGCTCGGCTTGATCTTAAGGAGAATTTGATAAAAATGTCCCAAACAAGGAGATGGAACAATGCACAGTGTGCGCTGTTAGGGTGAGGAGCCCTGTCATCTAGGAAGGGTTGTGTGAAAACCCAGTGCTTGCTTCTTGAGCCTAGGTCTGCAGAAATGTGGGGATGGGTGAGAGGGCCACCCCTGCCAGTCCCACAGGCACAATGTCTCAACATAAAGGCCCAGAAACGAAAAGAAAAATGAGAAAGCACGGCCCCTGGCCCCGCCCATGTGAAAACACCTTAGCACTTTTGCCCGATTATTATTCCATTTTGCCTAATTGAATTTTAAAATGCTCAGTGGGGGGAGGGGAGGGGAATGTCAAATCTTTTAATAAATGAAAAGCCGGTCTGCTTTTTAACCTGCAGAAGGTTTTTTTAAAAAAGTCCTGCTGAGGGCACGCTGCTCAGAGACGTGGTCTTTGCAGATGAAGGTAATTAGTGAACACCTTCACCTCTGGAGTTGGGAGGGAGTGTGAGGGCATTTAGTTGGAGGAATCACCTCTTCCTGATGGAGAGGCAACGGGGCATCACAAAGATGCCTAAAGATTCAGACACTATTTCCTCTGGCAGCAAATCAGGAGGCAGTGTGTGCAGGAACGAAAAGCTCATGGGACCACGGGATGCAGCTTTTCTTGGCTCTGATACTGAGATTGTGTCTGATGTTTCTTCTCTGACCGGCCATGATCAGGGACAGTTGGAAGCCCAGCAGAGCTGGACTTAGGGGCAGAAGAGCTGGGCAGCTGTCCCACGTACCAATCTACGAAAGGCACTAAAAGATCACGGGAATAAATCAGAAACACCGAGCCAGTTAACTCAGGTTTCCATGCGTGACTGCTGATAGAATTGGCAAAATGCAAACTTCAGGCCAAAGTATACCCTATCCTTGAGTGAAACCTAAAATATACTCCTGATGGGTGCAGAAAGCTTTGGTGGCTTTAGAGCCTGGAGTCTAGAGCCAACCTGCCTGGGTCCAAGTCAAGGTTCCATTACTTACCCATGTACGACCTTAGGCAAGTTATTTCACCTCTCTATGTTCCTGTTTCCTCATTTATAAAATGAGGATCGCTAGTGTTGAGGACTAAATGGGCACAAGTGAAGCACTGAGAACCCAGCCTGTCACTTAGCAGTCACTACATAAGGGTTAGCTATTTGTCAGCATTTCTGTGACTAGCTCCAGCCAGCTGCTTGGTGCAATTCAGTCTGCACCTCTAATCAAGACCAGCCAGCTGAATGTTTCTTGAAAACACAGCCTCCCGTAGCTGAAACTCTGAAAGTCCCTCGTAAGGAGGGCTTATCGTGTATAAGCAATTAATTTTACTCTTAAATATTTAACCCCTTAGTAAGTCTCTAAAGAAACTATCTGATTTAGAAAATGCAAAAGAAATCTGGACAAAATCAAGCATTACAGAAAAGTTTTGCCCGTATGAAATCCCACGCCCTCCCCCACCCAACGCCCCCATAAGCATGTTCCTATATATATTACCTCTATCCTAAGAGGGCAAGTAGCTAAACTCTCTCCAGTTAGAAGTGCTGGAGCAACTATGAAAGAAAAAACATTTCCAATAAGTCAAAATGTTATGCTGTGTTTGGTGTTTGTAATAAATCCCTTACTTTGAGTGTAGAGGCATATGAGTTTTACTAATAGAAAAATCAGAATTTCTTTATCCCCACCAAAACAGTGTGGAACAATATTTAAGGATCCACTTTGGAGCATGCCAAAGGGTTGGCCTGCTCAGGCCCAATATGTTAGCTCAACCCTCAGCCTCCTGGGCCCCCTTTTCACCCATCCTGAGCACAGCTGGAGGCAGGACCCAGGCCAGGACCAGAACAAGTGCAGCTGTGCAAGATTCCAGCCCCAGCAAGGAATTATATTAAGCAGGACCGAGGCTTAGGAAGGGATCTCCACGTTAGATCAGATGTGACTGAGAACAGTCACTGCCAGGTTACAAGTCACCCTGAGATGTTTGTATTTCCTTCTAAATTACATTATCACATATTTATTTAAAATCTGTTATCTGCAATGTACTCAAGGGTAACTGATAAGCCATTCGATTTCTAGAGTAGTTAATTCTTCCGTTTTATTTCAGCTTTGTTTTTAAAGGTAGGTTGACTATTTTTTTCACTTTAAAGGTGATACACGATTATTTTCAAGAATGTGCAGAATACAGAATTATATAAAGAAGACCAGAAAAATTGCCTATAATCTCACAACCCAGAGGCAATGCCAGTTCCTCATTTGGTATGTTTCTTTCTAGTCTTTTCCTTTTCCCAGTGTGTAGGTATGTTTTCCTTTGCTGGTTATATTTATTTACAGACGGAGTTGGGATTACACGGTGCTCTGGCTTGATTCCACCATTTAACTTTATATTGTAAGCATTGTTTCTTTTTTCTGCATTGCATCAGGTAGGGTCCTCCAGGGCCCCCGTTTCCCTTTAATCTCCTGAGGACACATGATGGGACCAGGAAGGGTGCTGAAGAGCACTTGGAAGAGGTCCCCCTGCTAATCCTGCAGGGTCAAGGACAGGGCAGCCACGGGAACTGGGTGGGAGGGGCCAGAGGATGAGAAGAGCTGCTGCCTGACATCTCCTGCAGTGCTGCCTGCCCACGGGACAAACCCACAGCGAGGCTGGGTGCAGGAGCCTAGGTGACGCCGAATGCATCTGGACGGGGAAAGGAGAATATCCATGACGCGTATTATAAAATGTGCTCTAACTACACTAAAAAACTACAACACAGGACTACCTAGTAGTCCCCAGTATTCCTCTGTAGGAAAGTACTATAAATTACTTAGCTGAGTCCCTGTGGAGTCTTCCCGATTTTTTTTCTTTTCTTTTTTACCATTATAACTAGCACTGCAATAAGCATCCATTTTTTTGGCTGCATCTCTGATGATTTTCCCAGGGGTGGAATTACTGAGTCAGGGGAATCTACATTTTTAAGACTTTTGATATATATTGCCAAATAGCCCTCCAAAAGGCTATTAGACCAATTTAAATGCCCATAAGCAACTAATCTGGGGGAAATCTGCTAGTTAATGTATGGTGCAAGAACTGAAAGCACCACTGTCGCTTGGAGATATGGTGATAGCTGCCTGGGTTGGAGGAGAAGACACTGGAAGGAAACAGTAGCCTCTTCAGACCTGTCTGGAGACCCACGTGTGTGAAAGGTCACACCTCCCAAGCCATGAAAACTGACCTGTTTTTAAGACAGAAGAATACATCAGAGTCAGTTCACTTCAGGGTCAACAGGAGTGTCTGTCAAAAGGAAGTGAGGTGATGGACATTGGGTTGGAGTTTTGTTTCATTTGACCTCATCTACCTCAGGCCAAATGTACAGTAAACAACAGTGGCTGGTCACATAAGGATCTTTGCGCAGTTATTTCTTTGGGGACTAGTTCCACCCAGCCAAGAGAGTGTCAGGGCAGGACTTGGGCACAAAGGAGAGATTAGGACAAGTTAGGACACCAGGGTAAGTGAAGGAGGAGAGGTGAGAGAGGATGAGGGTAGACCCAGGGCTGGGGCTGTGGGCCCACGAAGCTCCTCTCCCTCGATGACAGCCCCCCATCTGTGTTCCTAACTTTAATGGACAGGGGCAAGGAGAAAGGACAGTGGTGTAGGAGCAGGAATCCCCCACTGAGAAAGCTATACCTGTGGAAGAGACAGAGAGGTAACACTGTTGCTTTTGTCTCAGGCTCTTTGCACTTGGTATTCCCTCAGCCTGGAGGGTTCTTCTTCTAGATATCTAGCTCAGCTGTTCTCTCAGTCCATTCAGGCCTCTCTCCTCAATGTTGCCTCCTCCAAGCAGTCTTCCTTGACCACCCTATCTAAAATAGAGCCCACTCAACTCTCTACCTCCTTATTGCACTTTATTTTTCTTTTATCACCATCTGATATGTGTGTGTGTTTACATATCAACATTTGTTTATGTGCTTATTCTCTGTCTCTCTCCCATTAGAAGAGTGACATTCTAAGGCCATTGTAGGAGGGTGAGTTTTACACAGTGTTTGCCTCTCAGGTCCAGTTGAACCCGTTTCTCAGGTCCTAAGAGCATATCCCTTAGCTGTTCTGCATTGTGTCAAGCTTGTCGGTTGCAAGCAACAGAAACCCAGTCTGACTAACTTGGGTAAAAAGTCAATTCATTGAGAGACAGTAAGGCTACAGGGCCAGGCCAGGCCCGGGACACATTAAAAAAGCAAGGGAGGCCTGAGAGCTGGAACCAGAGCCTGGGTCACTATGGGAGGAAGGGGTCAGGACACTGCAGTAAGATATCACTATGCTGGACACTTGATGCTGTGCCTCTAGACTTTCAATAACTGCCAATAATTTATAAACCACACCTGGTCCTTTCTCCCTCTCCCTGAAGATTCAGAGTCCCATGTGATTGACTGAGACTGAGTCACAGGCCCACCCCTGCTTCCTCCACCCCAGCTTTGGCTTTCGTAGTGGGAGGCAGTACACTGAGACCCTCTGAGATAATACAAATTAGAGAATTCCTCCTGAAGGAAAGAACAACTGGGTGCTGGAAGACAAAAACCCTATGTAAAGAGCTACAATATACATTAGTGCGAAGTAGTCTTATCCCCACATAATCTCCAACCTCTTAGTAACAGGTAACATATGCCCTTGCTCAAAATCTGGACTCTGGAAGTTTCTCCTTCTTCCAGGAGCTGCTCAAAGTCAGGGTGGATATTTTTAAGCCTTCCACAGGCCGATCGAGCAGCATCTTGGAGGCTCGGCCATCTTAGGGGATTGAAGGGAGCGGTCTGGAATGGTGGCATTGTGCTGCCAGGGTCACCTGTGAGGCGCTAGGGGAGACATTTCCAAGGAAGGCAGTTGAGTCCCCATTCTTCCTAAACCCGGATAATTGGCTGTCTCCCTAGGGCACTGTCGTGCCACCTATGGGATTTTTTTCTGTTTGGTAGCCTCTCCTGAGGAAAGATCAATTAACCTCAAGGCTGTCTTCAAAACGAAAAATTATTTTTTCTTCTGAGGAACTAAAAAGAGACCCTAGAAGCTGACACAGCCCTTTGTTTATTCTTCATGTGCCTCTATTGGGATCCTGGGAAAGCAATGCTTCCTTACAGTCACTCCAGGGTGGTCCAGACTCAAGAATAGTCTAGAATCCACCAAGTTAGCGCTTGGCCCCTTGGGGTAAGCTGCACTGGGCCTTGTTGAAGGAGGGACCTGGCCTCTTCTGACTAACAAGTGCCTCCTAATCCAACTGACTCCTCACCTGCTGCAACAGACACACAGCCCAAGGTTTCTGGCTTCGGAGGAAAACACCACCCACAGGAGATCTCAGCTTTTGGCTCCTTGCAACCTCTGTTGTCTCTCTCCTGGATACCAGACCGAAGGCCTTTAAACCATCCCCAAATGATGGACCTCAGTCCTATTTTTAAAAGCTCTCCAGGAAATCCACTTGCTGCCTACACTTGCTCACCACCCACTCACTCTTCACCTTCTGCTCTGGCTTCTGCCCCACCTCTCTCCTGATGGAGCCTCGGGAAGGGCCCCAGGGACCTCCTCCTCCGCTGCCGCTCAGCAGACATTCCCCAGCCTCATCCTCAGCAGTTCAGCATTTGACAGGAAATCACTCCACTCTTGGTTTCTGTGACAGGAAACTCTCGTTATTTCCTGTCTTCTTAACATGCCCATCTCCCCAGGGATCTGAGCTGAGCCCCCCACCCCCACCCCCTCTGTGCTGCCTCCTTTACTATCTGCCCCACTCCAGGACCTTACCTGGCACCTCCACACAGACCATCCTCACATCCAATCTCTTTTATCAACAGCAGGGCTGAGCGCCATCCCCCTGCAGGACATCTCGTACCAAGTACTAAGAGGTCCAGGAAAGTACGGCATCTAAGTATCCCAAACAGAGCTGGTCATTTTCTTCTCCAAATTTGTTCCCCCCTTTATTTACCCATCTCTTAAACGCACCACCCACCTTCCAGTATCCACTTTCAAAACCTTAGCATTGTCTCTGGCCCACCCATTGGCCTCACCTTCCAAATCCAACCAGTTGCCAAGTCCTCTCCTATCTTTCTATGTCCATCAAGGGCTTCTTTTCCACTCTTTTAAAACCACTGCAAAAACCTCCTCACTGATCCATCTCTACCCTCTCCTTTTCCCACACCTCTCTCCCCACAATCTACATTCTGTACTTCTTCAAAGGCACTCTTCTTAAAGTTCAATCAAGAAGGCATTATCCTGTCATTCCCCTGCTCTAAAACTTCCAGTGGTTCCCATTGCTGATTACTATAAATCCGCACCTCCTAAACCTGGCGTTAAACTCTTTATAGTTCAAGGCTCTCCAGACCAACTCCCATCACTTCCCCTTTAGTATATATTTCTAGTCTATCCCACTCATCTCAGAATACCTGTGTCTTCTCATGTCTGGGCTTTGCTCAAGGACTTTTCTCATGTAATGCCTTTCCTTTGTGTTTGCATGGATCAACATCCTACCTTCCTTTTAAGGCTCATCTAAATGCCACTTCTTCCCTGAAGCCTCCCTGGGTTTCCCCAGCCAGGAGTGCTTTCCCTTCCCTGAGCTCCCGGGTTTCACTGTGTCCTCTCACCATATTCATTACATACAACCTCACGTCACAGCATTTTTTAGTATGTGCCTCAGTGTCCCCAACAGGGCCTCTTGGGCAGAGATTTTGTCCTACTAGAGGAGTAATTTGCTCATGGTTGACATTTGTTGAATTAAGTCATCAGGCTAGAAAACCATATACTTGTTTACTTTTCACTATTGGAAAATACATGCCCAGAGTAGATCATCAGAGGGACGACATCAAATTCAGGAAACGAAAAAACATATGCTCTGTTCACATTGTGAGTGCAAATCAAAACGCAGATCAAAACCCAGTTCTTGGGTGACTCAGACCATTGCTGGATGGACTTTAATTAATCTTATGGAAAATATACAAGGGACTTAGGAGCCTGGGAAAGGAGGAGGGGGCAAGTGAGAGGGAGCCAGAGCTGCTGCTGTCAAGAAACACTTTCTTCCTGTAACCATATCCCCCGAGGCCCGGCCAGTACCTCTGCTTAATCTCCCTCTCTGTGGTCACTCAGGATATGATTACTGGCATCAGATGCAAGCACATGTTTCTGTTCCATTAATCTGAGAGAGGCTGAAAAGGGAGCCACGAGGGCATTGCTGTGTTGGTCTAGTTACCACCTCAAAGAGGAGCAGGAGAGGGGGAGAGGAAGGATCCGGCAGATGGCCTGGGAGGGAGGCCTTACGGAAGCAAAGGGAGATGAGAAAACCACACAGAGAACAAGTTCCTGTCGCAGGAGCCTGGTTCCTTTCAGCTGTTACAAGACGGGGCCTGGAGGAGGGACGCACACACATAGCACGCACGCGTGTGCACACACACAAATACAGGCACCCACCAAACAACTGATAGACGCAGGACTTCTCCATGAGGTTTTGGCAATCAGTCTGACACCCTTTGGTGGGCATCGTTGCTCTGGGTGTACAGTAACCCATGTAACATAAACCTGTCTCACACGCTAACAGCCTAAATGGGAGGCTGAAGCACAGTAATGAAGACACGAAAGCTGAAACGCAATGTCAGATGGCACTGGTGACATCTGAAAGCCATAATTTGCAGCTCAGCAGATTTTTGTTCCAGGTATCAGAGCCTACACACAAATGCTCACTGACGCATCTCCTGAGCAGCATCTCCGCTTGGCTTGGCGGGGGGCCAGGTGATCTTTGCCTCGCCAACAGGTTTCTGCTATAGAAACCTGGGGAAGCCTCTCCTCTGCCATCTGATGGGGTGGGAATGGAGGAACGCAGGAGCTTTAAATATACACCTATTCCTGAAGTGCAGGTCTCTTAAATGACTCATTTCCCCTCAGTCCAATCAAGGTGTCCTGGCCAAACATTTGGAAGGGTGGCTGGGAAGGGCCAAAGTTAAATTTAGCCAAGTCATGGCCTGGAGACAGCTAGAAAGATTCTACATCATAGAGACAGAAATACCCGACTCAGGTCTTTAGCTGTGACCCTCCCTCCTTTTAACGTGTGACTGCTCCATCCTTCCTTTCTCTCTTCCTCCTCCTCTCCTCTTCATTGCTACTTTCCCAGAACCTCGGCAATGCAGACAAGCAATTTCTTAAAGTACAGTCCTTCCAATGGAAGGTTACATTTTCAATTCTAGCTAGTTAGCTGGCAGCTAAATGGAATCAATCAACTCACGAGTAAAAGTTTACAAATGCAAAGGAAGGGGAGCCAGCAGGGTCCCGGTTAGCCTGAAGGAGGCTGGGAAACTCGTGCTCTGGGCCGACGGGGTTTCCCACAGCCTGAATCCTCCCGGCTGGGCCTCCACGCAGCAGCCTGTGTACATCTGCTGACCCTTGCTCTGACCACCTTCCTGCCAGGCTCCAGGGAGTGGGCGGAGAGGATAAAGTGGCTGTGAACAACAGGAGTCTTAACTCCTGGCCTGGGGCCCTGAAAGCACTGGCTGCAAAACAGCTTAAGCTGCCACCAAAACACCCCTCTGGGGATTCTGAGACCCTTTCACATGCACAGAGGGTTTGCCTCCAGGAACTATGAGGACTCAACTTGAGTCCTTTCACTTGGAGGTTTGAAGGCGGGTGGGGTACCTCATGTGTGCATCAGAAAGCTGTTCTAGCCTCCACAACAGTCACACCTGTGGGAGGAGGTGTGGAGGGAACTCAGTTCCCACTGGCCTTCAGTCTGAAGGCAACCCATAAGCATGAGTGAGGGGAGCAGACTCTGGGCCCAGGGTCCTTCCTGCCCCTGAGAAGCCTGGCCAGGGACTGCTTTGCAGAGAGGTTGTCTGAGCCTCAGCCCTTTGGATCCCAAATATTTTCCCACCCAGAAAACAGCACACTCCATCAGCTGTAGATGTCAGATCACCTGGGAAACTGGGGGACTAGTTTGATTTTTCACTGTTTATTGTCAACATTTTAGATTTTTTTTCAGATTTATATTTTGGGGGATATAATTTATACACAGGGAAATTTCCCTTTTAAATGTATAGTTTTATCAGTTCTAACAAATGCATACAGTCATGTAACTATCACCACAATCAAATGTGGGGGCTAAAAAAAATAATATTTTTCCTCCCACCTTCTAAGTTCTTCTAGCTGAGCTAATAATCAAATTAACAAAGATGGATTAACAGGAGGAAATCAAAATTTTAATGCGTACACCTGGGGAACTCACATAGGCATGAAACTTCCCAAGACAGTGAGGCAACATTGGGTATATAAGTCATTTGGACAAAAGAGAAAAGGGGGGGAAGGGGTATTAGATTTCGGAAATAAGAAGAAGGGGCAATTCAGGAAGAACAGAACACACATGGCAGGAAAATTCTTGCCAGGCATCTCAGAAACAATGGGACACAGAGGGTATCTAGCTAACAGGTACCTTCCTGACGTCCTCTTATTTATCACTTAATTCTAATTAAGCTAAGGTAGCATTCTAAGATTCCCTTCCTGAAGCAGGTTTCTCTGTCTGCATCACTTCAGCAGGAAAGGTGGGGAAGGGCTAAAGGTTCTTTCTGAGGTTTGTTTCTTAATAAACAGCTTAAAGTTAAGATACCAAAAAGCAGCTTCAGGGTGGCAGAATTTTGGTTCCTTTCACAAGATACGAAACATTTCCATTATCCCCCAAAGTTCCCTCAGGCCCCTTTGTAGTCAGTTCTGATGGCTCAGCCTTAGCCCCTGGCAACCACTCATCCCGTTTCTGTCCCTATAGTTTTGCCTTTTCCAGAACGTCATATAGTTGAAATCATACAGCATACATATGACTTCTGGATCTGACTTCTTTTGTGACTTAACATGATTCACTTCAGATATATACATGTCATTGTATTTATCTGTAGCTTGTTCCTTTTTATTAATATATGAACGTACCATAGTTTATTTATCCATTAACCCACTGAAGGACATTTGGGGGTGATTATTAATAAAGTTACTATAAACATTCAAGGTTTTTGTGTGCTATGAGTTTCATTTCTCTCTGGCAAATACCTAAGAATGAAATTGCTGGGTCATCTACTAAGTGTTTGTTTAACATTATAAGAAATTGCCAAACTGTTTCACTAAAGGGCTGTATCATTTTGTTCCCACCAGCAATGTGTGACAGTTCCAGTTGTCCCATATCCAGCTCATCCCTCGTTATTGTCAGGTTTTATTTTGGTCATTATGATAAATATGTAGTTGTAGCTCGTTGAGGATTTAGTTTGTATTTCCATAATGATTAATGGTATTGGACATCTTTTCACATGCTTATTTGCCATTCATATAGCATCTGTGGTGACATGTCTGTTAAAATTTTGCCCATATTTTATGATATTGCTTGTTTTCTTACAATTGAGGTTTGAGACTTCTATACATCCTACACATAAGCCATTTATCAGATATGGGCTTTACAAATATTTTCTCCCAGTCTGTGGTTTGTTTTTTTATTTTCATAACACTGTCTTCCAAAGTGCAAAAATTTCCAATTTTTACAAAGTCTAACTTATCAACTGGATTGTGTTTTTGGTTTTGGTATCTAAGAACTCATTGCTAAACTCAAGGTCACAAATATTTTTCTCCTGCGTTTTCTTCAAAGATGTATTCGTCCATATTATTGTTGTTGTTTGTTGCTATTATATCAGGGTCTAATTCTGCCAGCACCTTTCATTGACAATCTATCCTTTTTCCACTGGATTACCTTTGCATTTTTGTTGAAAATAAACTGAAGATGTATGTGTCGTTCTATTTTTGGACTCAACTCTCTATTCTGTTCAATTGACCCATGCGTTTATCCTTTCACCAACACAAGACTATTTCGATTATTGTAGCTTAATAATAAACTTTGAAATAAGATATCATTGGGTTCTCAATTTAAAAAAAAAATGGTTTGGCTATTCTAGTTTCCATATACATTTTATAATTAACTTATTGACTTTTACAAAAAATCCTACTAAGATTTCACTTGAGATTGCATTGAATTTATAGATCAGTTTGGGGGAAATTATAATCTTAATAATACTGACACATGCAATCCATAAATATAATATATCTCTTCGCTTATTTAGGTCTTACTTGGTATTTTAAGTATTGCAATTTTCAGAATACAGATCTTGCATAAATTTTGCTAGATGTTAACCTAAATAATGGCACTTTATTTTGAATGGTGTACATTTAATTTCAATTTACAATTTATCATTGCTAACGTATAGAAATACGATTGTTTTTGGTATATTGATTTCGTATCCTTCATGCTTGCTAACCTCACTTACTAATTCTAGTAGCTTTCTTAATGGGTTCTTTGGGATTTTCTATTACACTATTTTGATGTTTACAAATGGAGACAGTTTTATTTCTTCCTCTTAAATTTATATGCCTTTTATTTCTTTTTCCTGTGTTAGTGCACTGGCTAGGACTTCCAGGAAAATTTTGGATACAAGTGGTGAGAATGGACAGTCTTACCTTTCTTCCCAATCTTAGAGAAAAATTATTCAGTTATCATTAAGTATTATATTAACTATAAGATTTTTGTCGATGCTCGTTACCAGATTGCGAATGTCCCCTTTATTCCTAATTGTCTGAGAATTTTTTTTAAATCATGAACAGACTTCAAATTTCATCAAATACTTTTTCTGCATATATTGAGATGATCATATAGTTCTTCTTCTTTAATCTGTTTATATAGCAAATTACATTGACCAATTTTTAAAACGTTGAACAAGTCTTGCTCTCATGAAATAAATCTGACTTGATCGTGATGTATTATTCTTTTTATATATTGTTGGGTTCAATTTTCTAATATTTAGTTTACAAATTTTACATTTATACTCATAAGGGATACAGTTTGTCATTTTCTTTTCATGCAATATCTTTGTCTGGTTTTGGTATCCAAGTAATGCTGGCCTCATAAAATAAATTAGGAAATGGTTGCTCCTCTTTTATTTTCTAAAAGCATCTATGCAATATTGGTATTATTTTTTTCAAATCATCTGGTAGAAGTTTTCAATAAAGCCATCTTAAGCTCTAGTTTTCTTTATACAAGGGCTTCTAACTACTCGCATAAATTACATTTTCTTAATAAGATATAGGGTGATTCAGATTATATATGGCTTCTTAAATATGCCTTTTAAGAAATTTGCCCTTTCAACCAAGTTGTTGAATTTATAGACATAAAGTTCATAATATTCTCTTACTAGTCTTTTAATGTCTGTCTAATTTGTAGTGATCTTCCCTTTTCATTCCTTATATTGGTATTTGAGCCTTTTTTCTTGAGCAAGCTGGGTGGAGGCTTATCAACTTTATTGACCTTAAAAAACCAACTTTTTTTTTTACTGCTTATCTGTACTGTTTTCTGTTTTTGGTGTTAATAATTTCTGCTTCTATCTTTATTATTTCCTCCTCCCTGATTATTTTAGGTTTAGTCTTTTTTAAAGTGTTTTAAAGTGAAAGCTTAGATTATTTATTTGAAATCTTATTTTCTAATTAGGTGTTTATAGCTATACATTTCCCTCTAAGCACTGTTTCCATTGCTCCTCAAAAATTTTGATATGCTGTTTTTGTTTCAGTTAAATTTCTAATTTTCCTTGTGACATCTGCTTTGACCATAGGTTATGTAGAAGTATTTTTAATATCATTAAATATTAGAAAATACTTAAATTTCCATTTTTAAATTAAATAATATCATTTAATGTCTAAATATTTTTTACCTTTCCAGATATCTTTCTGTTGCTGACTCCTAGTTTAATTCTACCGAACTGGAAATATGGTCAGAGAACATACTTTGTTATTATTTCAGTTCATTAAAATTTGTTAAGATTTATTCTATGGCCCCGAACATGATCTATCTTGTGATTGTTCCATGTATACTCAAAAAGAGAATATGTATTCTGCTATTGTTGGGTGAAGTGTCCAATTAATGTAAACTAGGTTGTTGGTTGTTAGTGTTGTTCAATCTCCTATCTCCTTACTGATTTTCTATTTGTTCTACATATTGCTGAGACAGGAGAGTTGAAATCTCCAGTTATAATTTTGGATTTATTTATTTCTCTTTTAACTTCCATTAGTTTTGCTTCATGTATTTTGAAGTACTATTGTTAGATACATATCTCTTTAGGATTATTATGTTTTCTTGATAAAGTTACCCCTTTATTATTATGTTCCATTCTTTTTAAATCCTGATAATATTCCTTGTTCTAAATTCCACTTTATCTGATATTAATAAAGTCACTTTAGCTTTCTTTTGATAAGTATTTATGTGCTATATATTTTTTCATCCTCTCACTTTTTAAATTAAATTTATTGGGGTGACATTAGTTAATAAAATTATATATGTTTCAAGTGTACAATTCTATAATACAACATCTATATATTGCATTGAGTGTTCACCACCCAAAGTCAAGTCTCCTCCCGTCCTTTTCCTTTTAACCTTTCTATATTTTCATATATAAAGTGGGTTTCTTGGAAAGAGTATCTAGTTGGATATTGCATTTTTATTTAATCTAACAATTTCTGTCTTTTAATTGCTGTGTGCAGTCATTTACATTTAATACAATCATTGATATGGTTAGACTTATATTTGTCATTTTGCTACTTATTTTTCACTTGTTCCATCTGTTATTTGTCTCTTTTTCTGCTTGCTTATAGATCGAATACTTTTTATTCCATTTTATCTGTAAAACTGGTTTATTATTTATATCTATTGTTTTTTTTTATTTTAATGGATGCCCTAAGGTTTACAATATACACCTTAATTACAGGCCACCTCTAAAAATGTTATAAATTTTCATGTATAGTGTAAGGACCTTACAGTGTAAACTTTCAATTCCTCCCTCTTGTTTTTTGTTCTATTATTGTCATACAGTTTACTTCTACATATGGGATAAACCCATGATACATTCTTACTATTTTTATTTTAGAGAGTCAATATCTTTTGTTTTAGAGAATGTACAAATAAGAAAAAGTATTTTTATATTCATTTCAACCATTTCCAGAGATTTTTAATTTGGGGGAACTGGATCTAAGTTTTTGTTAGATATCATATTTCCTTTTCCTGGAAACTCCTAGAAGAGCTTTCGTTAACATTTCTTGAGGTACAGAGTTGTTGGTAAATTGTCTCAGCTTTTGCTTATCTAAATAAGTGTTTATTTCACCTTCATTTTGAAAGATATTCTCACTAGGTATAGAATACTGGGTTGACAGGTTTTTTTCTTTCTTTCAGTACTCTAAAATTTTCATTCTATTGTCTTCTATATTGTGTAGATTTAGAACTGAAAGCAGTTGTAATTATTATCCTTTTTTTTTTTTTTTTTTTTTTTGGTATATGGTTTTCAGGAGTTTGCATATGATGTGTCCAGTATATAGTCTCCTCATCCTCATCCTCGTCCTTCTTTTATTTCTCCTGCTGAAGGTACTCTAATCTTCTTGACTCTGTCAATTAGTGTTTTTCTTTATTTTGAGAACATTCTATGCCATCACTTCTTCAAATATTTTTTCTTCCCTAACTCTTTCAAGTATTGCTTCTACCCTATTCTCTTTCTTTCCTTTTGGGATTTCAGATACACGTGCATTAGATCATTTTATATTGCTGAATGATTCTATTCTCTTTTTCTCATTTTAATTTTCTTTTGGTGTTTCAATCTGGGTGATTTCTATTGAACTGTTTTCAAGTTCACTGAGCCTCAGCTGTGTCAATTCTGTTTGAGCCCTTAAAGACATTCTTCATCTCTGTTACCCTGTTTTTTTGTTTGTTTTGTTTGACTCAAATTCTCCATCTTCATGCACGCTGACCATTATCCTGCTAGAGCTTTTAAATATTAATCATAGCTATTTCCTGTCTGATAGTAACAACATCCAGGTCATCTCTAAGTTTTATTATGTTGACAACTTGTCTCTTAACAATGAGTTGATTTTTCTTGCTTTTTTGTCTCTCGTAATTTTTGGTTGAGTGCTGGACATCATATTTAGAATAAGAGACTGAGGTAAATATTATTTATGTCTGAAAATGAACATGCCTTTTTGTTATGCCAGGCCTTTGGTGTGAGGTTGAGACAATCTAGTCAGAAGTTGAGGTGGATTTGAATTTTATTATTCTTATGGCCCTCTTCAGTGCACTACTAGCTTCAACTATTTCTAACGCAGTGGTTCTCATCCAGGAGTGATTTCATCCCCAGGGGACATTTAGCAATGTCTGCAGATGTTTTTGATTGTCACAACTGGGGTGGGGGTATCATACTAGAATTTAGTGTGTAGAGGTCACAGATGCTATTAAATATCCTCTGCAATGCGCAGAACAGCCTCCCACAGCAAAGAATTATATGGCCCAAAATGTCAGTAGTGACAAAGTTAAGAAATTCTGGTCTATCTCTGCCTTATGTTTAGGGTGCTGGGTACTCTACCCTCATTTTTCAGTTTTCCTTATGTGCCTATGCTTCAAGGACGATCTCTTTCAATGCTTTTGCTCCTCATCCAACAGGAGACAGCTGTTACTTGAGGTTTGCTACCTTGCTGGTGGAAGGGAGGAGAGGAGTGGCATCTTTGTTGTCCTGGTTCACCCTGTCTTAGCCAGGTTCTATGTCCTGAGTCTTGGTTTTGGGGCTTTCTCAGTGATCCTGCCCCTCCTCCTGATGGCAGCCAAACTCTGCTTTGTATCTTTGGTGGGTGTTGTGTGGAAGAGAGCTTCCTGCCCTCCCCCAGCAGTAGGAGGCCTCTTATCGTATTGCAGTAGGATCCTTGGCCCAGGATGCCTCCTGCCCCTTCTCCAGAGGTAGAGGCATTTTTTTTCTTTACCTTTTCCCCTGACCTGTGGTGTCAGGGTTTGTTGCCCACCTTAAGAAGCCCAAGGCTTTTGCTTCATAGGAGAGAAGGCTTGACCTTCCTGCAGTAACAGTTGCCCCTTCCTCCACGTCTGCTCTCTCAGGTTACCCACCCTGCCACCAGTCTTATCTGTGAGCACCCAGAGAAGGTTCATGTAGGATGCAAACCATTAAAAAAATAATAATAATTTCTGAACCAATGAGAGAGAAAATACGTGTAGGGAAACTTAACATACCCACACACCCCGATACCCAAAACCTAACCCTCCCACCTGAAGAAAATAACTCTTTATGGCAGAGAATGAGCACATTCAGACTTTAATCCAAATGAAGTTAAAATAGATGGAATCTAGTCTATGATCACTTTTAAGCTCTTCTCAGTTCTCCATATTTGATGACCTTGAGATTGTGGACCTTTATACTTTGAATTATATACTTATACATTTTTTTCCTGAATCAAGAGCATAAAAGTTTATGATTCATCCAGAATGAATTAGAATTTTTTTTGGCATGTATACAAGAGGAAGTAATCCATACTGCAATCTTACAGCACAGCTCCAACATAACTTGTATATTTGTGTAGTAACAATGACCATCTTGCTGAATCTGTGTGAGGAATGATTTATCATGCTCTCTACTCTCAGTCTTGTATTTGGGAGTTTTGCAAAGGACCAGGAAGAAATGAACAGGGCAAACCATCTGGGGTAATTCAACAGGAACACAACCACACTCTGCAAATAGGCCTTTGAAAGTATTTTTCTGTTTTTTCCTTTTTTTTTTTTTTTTTTTTTTTGCCTACAGGGAAAGATTGCCCTTCCCTCTTTCCTTCCCCATGAGAGTCACACAAAACAGAAGCAAATACTCTGGTCTCCAGATGAAGGTTGATGATAGTTTCATTTCTTGAGAGCAAAATAACCTTCACTCAATATGCTCACACGGATGGACAGGCACAGGCAGACACAGTTATTACTAGAAAAAGTAAAGCTGTCACTGAACATAAAAACAAACAAACAAACCGACCACTAACCTGAAGGTCTACGGGCAATGCTGTGGTAGGTCAGTGCACATGACATGAGGCTTGGAAAGTCTATTTTTGATCGCCTTTCTAATTTACTTTGATTAAATAGAACTAATTTGTAATAGTAACTGGCAGTCAGCCCTTGGAAAGGGTGCTTCTAAATTTAAAATTCAATTTTAATTCATTTCAACAAATGTTTATTGAGCCCTTTCTAAGTGCCAGGTAATACGCTAGCGCCTAGGGACAGAGATGTGAACAAGAAATATGGTGGCCCTGCCCACAGCCTAGAGAAATGTCACAATGATGATTATCCACTGATTTCCCTCATGATACATCAACTCTAAAACCCTTTCTGGGATTCCAACCCATGCCTGCCACGTGGTCAATCACCTGGGGCTACTTCATAGACCCAGGGTTCATATGCCTGTATGTAGTAGTGACGGGGTTTGCAGGGAGATGGAGCAGCCGGGCTGGCAGTGCTGGTGTTGCTGGTGTGGGTGGGACTCGCCACAGCATCTAGGGCACTGCAGCATGACTGGGGACATTGTTCCCAATGTGCAGGCCCTGCAGAGCCTCAGCAACTACGCTGTGCGCTAAATGTTACAGCTTCTGTATGTTCCTTTCCTGCTTCAGTCCACCAGAATCCATTTCTGTTGCATGCCACTCAGAATCCTGACAGAATCCTGAGTATATTGTTGGACTTTGGCCCCTCGAGAACACTCTGTTCCATTTTAAATCACACGTGGAAAAATACCCGGGGAGTAAGTAACTGAATTATGTTCTGTGTGGCTCTGACATATTTTATCGAATTAAGAAAGCCCTCTAAACAGTAGTTCTCAGCTGCAGTACGGGTTCATAAGGTACCATCGTCAACTGTGGGTGGTGCCTCTATTAGTCTGTTACAAATGAAAAACTGAAGTTTAAGGATTGAACAGGTTTAATGGTACCACTGTCACTTGCATTCATAGGTGCTTCTTGAGTTGGAGAGAAAGAATGGGAACTAGGGTGCTGGGAATATTTTCATACACTAGTTTATTCTCCTTGGGCTGCAGCTCGAGAAGTGTCTTGGGTGTAGGCGACATCTGCATTAAACCACATAGTCTTTCCCACGTGTAGGGGAGAGCCCACTTGCACACACTGAGCAAACACCACTTCAGGGAGGCCTATATTTGCAGAACGGGGTCCATTCAGGGTGCATGTGCTCCTTGCAGGTACTCACGGGCAGCTTTCGCGGCCATGATATCAACCCATCCATCAGTAGTCTTTCATATTAAGTTACAGAACATATATCACGGGGGCCCAATTTAACTTGAGGACAAGGAAATGTTTTAAATTCTAGAGCTGCTCCAAGCCATATGAGACCAGTCATGTTGTGTAACCTTTCTTTACTATTTCTATGCAAGCTCTATGCACAGCTGTTGCAAGGTACGATTTTATACTTTGCCCAGACTATGGCACCTGTTGTAGGCAATTTGAAATAAAAACAAGTTGGTGGGAAACATGATAAGATATCCGAGAGCACATTTCACTCACTCAGAATACCTCCTCAGACTATTCCATTTCAGTAAACTCCGCAACCATTCTTCTTTGTCATTATTTGCCAAGAAAGGGGAAATATATAACACATCTCTTTTTATGGAAAACAAATCAGCACTCTGCTGGTCCAGGGGTTACAGACACAGACTTCTTTTGCTTACTCTCCCGCAGCCTTTTCTCCCCTCTCTTGTTTATGCTAGTATTTCCTCCACCCTTTCAATTTGTCACAGTTGCCTTTCCCAAGAAAGCTTTCATTTCCTCTTGTTTCTCTGTTCTGCACTCCCTCACCCCTTGTTTTTTATGAGAGGACACTGCGTCCCTGGCATGCCAGGAAAAGGAAACAAATTAATGCCACAGGCCCCTCAGGGTGGACATGTCTGGCTCATGGGCAGAGGAGGGGCCTGGCTTCAGGGTTACCCACCAATGTAACCCTGAGGTGTCCTGCTCTGGAGCTCATGCATGCCCCTCCCACCTCAAAATTGTCTCCTTGACCGTGACATTGCTTAGGGCTGCCTTGAGAAAGAGCTTGGCAGCTGACAGTATCTACCAGGATCAGAAAAGAAGATTTGGAAAGCGGACTGTACTATTGACCCTGCTAGTCTCCTTGATTCATTGCCTGATACCCAGACTGCTTTTTGATTTTTTCGTTTCTGTTCTGAAAATGAGAGTGCTAATATCTCAATTCTTTATCAGCAAATGTTATTTTGACAACCTGTGAGGAGGCTGGGATAGAGGGGCATACAAAACTCAGGGTAGGACACAGAAAGAAGAGATGTGAGATAGGCAGACTGTGTCTAAGAAAATGGGGCCCAGAGAATGGGGTAGGTGGTCTGCTAGGGCAGAAGAAGAACTGGATTTAGAGCTAGACATACATAGGTTCAAGCCCCAGCAACTCTGCTTGATCAGTGTAATGGTCTTGGGGAAGTCACTCTGTTACTTTGAGCTTCGGTTTTTCAGTGGTAGAAAGCAGATCACGATAACTTCCTTGTAGGGTTATTGCATGGATTTAAATAGACAATGTGTATAAAATACCTAGTCAGTGCCTGACTATTAATAGCTGCCCCATAAATTCCAGCAAATATTTTCAATACATATAATACCATTGGAAATATGTTCTTCAATGGGAGGACTGATTCTAGTGGTAATTTTTCAGCTCCTTGAGCACCAATGTCTGCCGACCGTTACGGCAATTGATACGGCTCCACCATAACCTCACATTCTAAGTTAGTCATCTCTGGGGTCTGCATTGAGCAGGATTGTTTCGGGGACTCTGTGCCATCATTAGCACATATGCCACAGCAACATCTGTTAATGGAAAATGCAGACAGGCCAAGGCACAAAGCAGAAAAGAGGGCCTTTGGGACCTCACTTCCACAAAGCCTCCATTTCAGGGAACCACGACAGGCAGTGCCAGCCCTTCCTGTGTTAGCTGCCTTCAGTGTCACCTCTCCCTGCCCTGATTTCTCCTTCATGCTTTGCTCCAGCTAAGGCATTTGATCTCAGTGTGCCTCAGGAAACCAATCTCCTCCTCACCACCTGAACTCTTGCTTACCTTCTCCAGGAGCACAGCTGCCACTCACTTCAATGGAGCTTCCAGAACACAAGCAAGGAGAAAGCGCAGCCAGAGAGGGGCCTGCGGCAGGTGCAGACGGGGGCTCCTGGCCTGAATGCTGGCTCCAGATGTGGAATCCTTGAAATGACCAGGAGCTGCACGAGGGACCAAATAAAAGAGAAAAAACAGCTTTTACACCTTCACCAACCTATGCCTCGAGAAGCCTCAGTATGCCCCAGTGTCTGCTAAATAGAAAGGACCTACTGACATGACTTAGGGGGTTAGTGTGGAAACAGAAACCTGCAAAGATCGTAGTAAACTCATAAAGAAAAATTACCCTACAGAAGGATGATTAGTATTCCCATGTTAAAATTTTTCAGCTGAAAAGGTCCAACCTCTCTCTATTTCTTTCTTTACAGCTTTATTTACATAGACTTGAGGCACAGTAAATTGTGCATATTTAAAGTGTAAATGTGATGAGATATGACATATTTACACACTTATGAAACTTTCACCACCCTCAAGATTATCAACGTAGCTATCACCCTGAAAGCTTCCTGTCGTCCTTTATCTTTTTCACCTATCACCCCTAGATCGCCACAATACGGGATTCTTTTTCTGTCATTATAAATTAGTTTCACAAAATTTTATTCAAAAACATTTTTAGTAGCAAAATAGTTTTATCAAATGACTCATAAGGAACCCAAATTCTAGCAGACACTGTTAGTAGAGTTCCAACAGCCTTTCTCGCCTACGGCCATGCTAGCTGAGCTCAGGTTTTATTCAGGGTCCGTGTCTCCCCTCCATGATTTAAGAAAGGCCAATTATGGTGGGACTTCTCCTTGCTGTGACTGGTGTAGACAGGTTCTGGGTAATGAAATGCCAGGGGAGGCCTGTTCCGGGGATTCTGGAAAAAATTACTTGCTCCTAAAAGACACTTGGCCATTTTCTGCCTACTGGATATTTCCATGTGGGCAGGGGATGCTTGGAACTATGGGCAAGCATCTTGCTATCTCAAGGGGAGTTAACCCAAAGACAACACCCCAAAGAAAGCAAAACAGAAAATGGGAGGAACCTGCGTCCTCTATAAGGTTGCTGAGCCATCAAATTGACCCTGAAATTTCTTTCGATATAAGATGAGAAGTCCTCTTGTTGCTTAAGCCATTCTGAGTTTGGGCTTTCTGTAATTTGCAACAGTTAGCATTCTGATACATTAATGTATAAAACAGATTAAAATTGACAAATTATTATGGAATATATTTTATAAGCCTTAATTCATAACTTTTACTTATTAGAAGTCAATCAAGGAAATAATGGAAAATCTTTGTGTCACACAATTTAAAATGGGGAGTTAAGGAGGTAGATTAAAGTCATATCAGTCTAAGCATCCAATTATTTCAGGATTTTGTTTTGATTACATAATAGGGAGAAAAGTCTAATTCCCACACATGAGTAGCAGCAAATAGAGACAGTTTTTGAAAAAAAGTTTCCTTTGCAAACTCAAGACACTTTTCAGTTCATAGTGATAGCAAGAAAAGCTTTATTCCAATATCTGGGCTCATACACACAGTGTTATGTTGGCAGGGATAAGTTAATGTGTTGATTCTTAAAAGTTGGTATCTATTATATGTTTATAATTAAAAGCATATGGTATTTTACACTTTTAATTAAAGTATTTGCAAAATTCCCCAAAGATCTCATAGAATCTTAGGTTCCTCAGAACACACTTTGAAAACTTCTGTCCTAAGTGTAATTAAATTATGCTGATTATGTATAATTAATTTAAAATCCAGGTTCCAAATATGGTAGACAAGATCCTTCCCTCTTGCTCTAACTCCCGTTTTCAAGAGCTCAAAGCCAGACCTTGTCTGTCATTCAAGTCTGGCAAGAAGACAAACACTCCATTAGCATAATAGGAGATGTGCTGCAGGAGATTATGATTCACAGAGGAAAAGGGCTGACTGTGGGACCAGACCCTACAGATGGCCTCTTTTCCCTTACCTCCTCCTCTCTCCTGGTCCAAACCATGCCTTACCCCCCATGTCCTCCCCCAGCAGCAGAACCACACTGAACAAAAACTGACAATCCACACCGAGGCCAGCCAAGAGAAAATAGGAGCTGTACAGGTAACTGTGAGCTTGCTGGGGCAAATGAGTCATGGACCAGAATGAAAGAGAGAGGAGGAGGGAGTA